>NC_133421.1:1217500-1517500 GCF_049350105.2 Macaca mulatta | reverse complement strand
GGTCTGAAGGATTCTGAGCTCAATGTCCTGCACTGGCCCGGAGTGGATCATGGGTGTCTCGGACATCTTCACAACTCTACACCAGTTATTTTGAAACACACCAGCAGAATAGAACCATGTGAATAGCTGCTTCTCAGTTAAAAGTAGGAAAAGACTCCAAAAGCTGCCCTCAAGGAACATCCTTCCCATGAGGAGTTTTCTGCATCGGGCCCTTCAGGCACAGGCAAGGCCCCTGGGCCCAACTCCCTCATCCCTGCGTCATCAAGCAGCAAAGACAGTGGGGAATAAAGCAAGTGAAGGAGTCAGTCCCGCACAAAACGGGCTCCAGAAGCCACAGCTACTCTCCCAGTGTGGGAGCCAAGTTCAGAGACCTGGAAACACCAGCATTCCCAGGGAGGAGGGCAGAACAATGCCATTTCCCCCTAGTTTAGGGAAACACCACCCCACGTCCTCTGGCCTTAAAAGAGGAGAGACTTCACATAAATGATTTCAATGACTCCACCACACACAGAAAGTGGGCTGAGGGCTAACACAACCATATAAATGCCTGGCAAAAACACACTAAATGAACACACAGATAAGCAAGGTTCTCCTGTTATCCACCAAATATTCAGAAACAAATCCAGTAAGCAATCTCTTTGCAATCAAAAGACCAATTCAGAGGTGCAGATTAAAAATAAACATACAACTGAACCCTTAATACACCAAGAACCAAATTCCACGGAAGTGTTATCACATCACCACCTCCCAGCTGAAGGAAGCAGCACTGGCCACTGACCAGCTGTTCACTCGTGGATCAGTGAACGAAAGGCAGTGCTGTCCAGGACAATGATGAGATGTTAACCTGAAAAGGGCAAAATTGCAGAGGCTGGAGGGACCTTCCAGGTAACCCGTCCCCCTCAGTGGACAGAGGACCCCCGTGGGACCACAGAGCCCAGAGCTCCAGTGTGTTCGGGGCAAGGACTCAACTGCAACCCTGATGATGTCCGAACGCCTTCTGCCCTTCTGTGTCTCTGCCCCACTAACAGGGAATCCGTGAATGCTAAGGAAATGTAACACATTTTACAATACATGTAGATTTTTAGCAAATTAAAGATAAACAGTGACAAACTTTGAGAATTAACTAAAATATAGTTCAGTGAATGCCCAAACTCAAAGCTAGTCTCCAAGAGGTGATAAGCTGTGTGTGGTGGTTAACGCCTGTAAATCCCAGCAGTTGGGGAGGCTGACGCAGGAGAATCACTTGAGCCTAGAACGTTGGGGTTGCAGTGAGCTGTCATTGCACTACTGCACCCAGCCTGAGAAACAGAGTGAGACTGTCAAAAACAAACAAACAAAAACAAATTAAAGGAGTTCAAATGAACTCGCCCATACCCTTTAAATTTTCATTTGGGTACATGGGGTGATCTAGTTCCTTTTTCCCTTGCAATACATGAATAATCTAATAATTAAATATAATCTAACAATTACATGGGAAAATTTAATTATTTTCCCATTTCATTATTCCCTATCTCAGGGAAAAAGTTAAAAGTATTCCCTATTTCAGGGAAAAAGCTAAAAATCATTTTAAACCTTCCTTCCACAAAACAGTATACTCAGTCATCTCTATCTGCTTGATCATGTGGAATTCAGCTTCACATGTCTACAATACGGTTTTTGTTAAACAGCGTTTATGTAGACAGGCGAGAGAAAGAAACACTTGGTCTATGTAGAAGCAGCAGAAGACACGTTTTAACAGAAAAGGGAGAAGATACCACCGTGTGAATCTGGAAATTCTGTCGTCATCTTGTCCACACACACAGAAAACACCCAAGCACGTGCCTAGTGTCCAACAGGAGCACAGAAAGGACAGGGTTCCTCCAGTTGTTTAATGACCAGCCCCACTTGTCACCGCCACATAACAAAATCCGCACGGCAACTTCAGCACGTTTCATTCACGATTCCACGGAAATCAGGCTGAAGAACATACAGATGTTTTGCCCACATTTAAAAATCCAAGTGTGGGACTCATAGAAATAAAACACATCATGGGTTCACTTAACTTTTCCAAATTTTTACTTGGAGAAACCTATAAAGTTCTTGTCAGTTACATCCTTAAGTTTTTCAGTAATTTTTAAATGCGAAGGTCAGGCAAGACTTGTAAAGAGGTACACACATACGGCCCGGCGTGGTGGCTCACACCTATAATCCCAGCACTTTGGGAGGCCGAGGTTGGCAGATCACGAGGTCAGGAAACCGAGACCATCCTGGCTAACACGGTGAAACCCCGTCTCTACTAAAAATACAAACAATTAGCCAGGCGTGGTGGCGGGTGCCTGTAGTCCCAGCTACTTGGGAGGCTGAGGGTGGAGAATTGCATGAACCCGGGAGCCAGAGCTTGCAGTGAGCTGAGATCTCACCACCGCACTCCAGCCTGGGTGACAGAGGGAAACTGTCTCAAAAAAAAAAAAACAAAGGAGGTACACACATACATGCCATGTTCTTCTCTCAAAGAGACGGGCCCGTTTTTAAGATTCCAGAAGTAAATGGGGTTGTCATCCTGCTTTTGAGAGGATGGGCTGTGTTTTAAGCATGAACAGACTTTCCTCCATGCACCAAGGATGCACCATGGGGGCAGTGCTGCCGCCGCTTCCCCAGTCTCTGCTCAGGGTGGGGCAAGGGGAGCTCCGTTGTCTCCCGTATACACCGTCAACAGGCCAGGTGCTCAGGAGGCGGCTTCCAGGACTCGCTGTAGGCATTCGTCAGCAGGGCAGGCAGTGCCTCGTGCTGGTGGGCATCCAGCAGTAAGGGGGTCTTGCACTTCACTCCCTGGGCCCAGCCGCAGACAGAGGGGAAAGAGACACCTGTATCGTAACTCATGTGTATTTATAGATACACAGAGACTCTGCAGTGCAAGGTGCAGAACTAGAAGGAATCATGGAAATAAGAGGGAAGACATTTGGTTACGACTGGCAGAGTCACCTCAAGCCTCAGCACTTCCTGCCGGAGCCCTCACTGACCAGACTCCTCCAGGGTCACTGCCACTGCCTTGCCCAGCTCATGACAGGGCAGACAGTGACAGAGCCTCAGAACAACCTCCCACTCCTTCCTCACCAGCCCAGGGGATGAGCTGTTCATGAGTGTCCCAAAGCCTGAATGCGGGAACACAGAGGTGACTGAGCAGAAAGGGGGACAGCCACAATGGCCGCGGGTGTGCAGATATTGCGGGGCACCCCAGCAGCCCTTTCCGTCTTAAAGAGGATGGCCACGGGTGTGCTGATGCTCCCGCGTGACCCAGCCGTCCTCTCCACCTTATAGGGGAATGGCCACGGGTGTGCGGATATTCCCGGGTGCCCCAGAGCCCTTTTCACCTTAAGGAGATTTTCACAGTCTCATATCAGTCTCCAAACTCTTCAGTGAGGTTGGAGGAGTATCACTGTGGACCAACACTGATTGGCACCAAGTAAGGGCGATTTTATAACCATGTCTCAACCATGAAACAATCAGGTCTTTGGCCATCTGGTCTAAGCTTTTTCTGTAACAAAGTTGGATAATTTAGTTGAACTTTGGTTTTCCAAAGCTTGTTACAGAAACCACATCTTCCTAGGTGTGGCTCTGTGGTGTCACGTGCACACTTCAGTAGCCAGGCTTGCCAAGACTCACGGCACGTTACACGTTCACCTGAGAAGGCTGCTGAATCATTGAGGGCTCTGGCGTGCTCTGAAATGAATTTGCCACTTCAGCCTACACTCTACTCCCTTGTTTGGTTAAAGAAACCCAAAAAGCAGAATTTGTTTTGGCCAATCGCCTGCTGACCCAACTGCAGAGGTTTTAATTAGAGTACTTTCATTGCATCATAGAAAGCAAAGTCATATAGATCAACTCATTATTACCACTCCAAAGGTTTAGTAAATCTCCAGATAATCAGGCAAACATTTTAAGAAGCTACATTAAGGTTTACAATACTCAAAATTTAAAACTACATCCATGCTCCAAAAAACCACCATTCCCATTTTAGATGGCCAAATGCATATGAGAAAGAAAGAAACGTGCTGAGCGCATTTTTTGGGTAATCTTATGGAGAAACTGCCACTTTAAAAATGGCTCTAGTTCCTGGCTCCAGATGGGTGTGGTGGGTTGCCTCACTCAATTTCAACTCCACCTGAAGCTGGGACACTAGAAATCCATTCGCAGACTCCACGGCACCAGAATTCCCACTTCTGGAAACAGCCAGGAATGCAGACCTGTAGCAGAGAATTCTTTCCTGCCCACCCTAACTGTCCTCTGTGGAAGGCGACAGTCAAAGACAAGTCCACCCCCCTAGTCGCAACTGCACCACGAAGAACCATTTCAAGGTGGGAAGTGATTGATCAGTGGGAACAGGCAGTTTAGCTAATCACTTATAAGGCAGAGAAGGGGGGTTTGAAGGCCTGTATCTGGTCTTGTCCTCGGTAAACGGTCATCCGCCAGTCAGCCTAAGCCACATGGGAAGGGGCTTCTTGCAGTAAAAGTGGGGGCGCAGTTGTGGGGAGGGGGAATGTCTTAACAATCACTGTTTTACAGGATCACAGGGCTCAGGCAATGTTCAGTATTGTCACACACCAAGGTTTTTACAGTCTGAAGAAAACTACAGTCCTAAAGTGTCAGTTCTCAAAGCCCTTAAGTTCCTCCTGCTAAGATTCCCAGAGTCTCCACTTCTTGCACCGAACCCCAACTTGCACAGGCACCTGCGTCTTCCTCCTGCAGCAAATGCAGATAAGAAGCTGTGGCTCTGCTGCAGTAATGATGCCATGCAGCCCTAACACCACAGCAGAGCAATGGCTCTGGCCTGAATGTCCCCAAAACCTCATGCTGAAACCATCTCCGAAGGGATACATTAAGAGGTGGGGCCTTTGGGAAGTCCTGCTCTCAGGACTGGGGTTGGTGTCCTTGTTGGGAGGCCTAGAGGAGCCCTCCTGCTCCTCCACCACGTGAGTTCTGACGAGACGACCGCTGCCACGCAACACCTGTTGAGATGCTGCCGTCTGTGAGCCACAGGCCCTGGGGCACCAGATGTGCAGGTGCCTTGACCTTGGACTGCCTTGACCTTGGACTTTCCAGCTTCCAGAGCTGTGAGCAATAAATGTCTCTTTACAAATCACCCAATCGACAGCAGCCGGACAGAGACAGTAATGTCACAACATGAGTCACTTTCTCAGTGGGCCAGAGGACTCCCCATGAGCCACCACTGTAAAGCAAGAACTCCCTGGAGGATGGAAAGGGGTTCACAAGGAATTCTACCCAGCACCAGGGTGTCTGTCCTTTCTTGCAGGAAGACAGCTGAGCCATGGCAGGAAACTACAGGGTGGGTGGGGCTGGACAGTAATGTGTCACCTGCTCATCTAAGCCTCAGTCTCCTGCCTCTCATCACGACAGTGGGGGTAACACCCCCCTCACCTGAGCTGTTGGGGGAGGTAAGAGTGCTGGGTGATTAACAATTGTTAGTTCCACAGAAATAAGGCAAAGAATCTGCCCCATGTCTTATAAAACCAAATCAGCCCAGGAATTCCACATCACTACTAATTTGCATGGGAAAATACCAGATTCTCCTAAGTTCTGGCATGTCATTTGTATTAATAAAGTTTGCAGAGTTTTCACATACTAAGTATATAAAACAGGAAAATAAATCATGCAATTTGGAGGCTGAAGCAGGAGACTCACTTGAGCACAGGCGGCGGAGGTTGCAGTGAGCCGAGGCCTCGCCACTGCACTCCAGTCTGGGTGACAGAACGAGACTCCATCTCAAAAAATAATAAAAAAAAAGATTTTGCTGCTTCATACTAGTAAAGTGGGCAGACTCTACATGCCAACTCTTATTCAAAGGTCGCCTAACACTGACTCAGGAACTCTGGCCCTGATGTGCTTGGAGTTTTAATCCTAACAGTGTTAAAGACCACTCCCCCAGGAGCTCTGAACAAGTACTCCAGGTATACGCTGAACAAGACCACACACTCTGACCGAAATCTAACTTCCCAGACCCAAACTACAGAACCACAGAAGACACTGCTTCTGTCCAACTTTGTGTTCTGCCATCGTTTGTGTCCATTATTTCCTACAAACCATCTCATTAGAATTTAGGGCACACAAAAGGCCGATACAACAGGGTCACTTTTCAAAGGTTTGGAGGTGAAGAACAGATACAATGCATTAGCTTCCTATTGCTGCTGCAACAAATTACCACAAATGCAAACCTCCTCTCAGCCCTGGAAGTCAGGAGTCCCAGGGCTGAAGTCAAGGGGTCAGTAGCTTGTATTCCTGCCTGGAGTCTCCCAATTCATAGAAGCCACCATGCAGCTTGACTCACAGCCCCACACCCCTCCTACCACTGCCCCGGCCTCAGCCCTGCACCCCTCCGGACCCTGCCCCTGCCCCACACTCGCCCTCACCCCCACAGCCCTCTGGCCTCTATCTCGTCCTCAGGTCTCCTCCTCTGAGGCAGACCCTCGTACTGCCTTCTCAAAAGGCACATGTGAAGACACTGGACCCACCTGGACAACCCAGGGTCCTCTCCCATCTCACTGTCCGTTACACTCACATCTGCAAAGCCTCTTTTGCCATGGAAACTTCATTATACTAACAATCATTTAACAAGTCCATTCTAATGATGTGAAAATTGGCATTGTTTTCCTCCTAATGAACAGATCAGTCACCCATGTAACCTATAAATATTTGACTATTAAATATACAATACTGTAGGAGACAGAGATGAGGAAGACGGTTCCTCCCTGAAAGACGACTGGACCCTAGACGGAGGGATAAACATTCTGAACAGAATCAACATAACTCAACATTTGAGTCGGAGAGGTCAAGCAATAAGACGTTCAAAGAAGCAACCAGAAAGTATGTACTGTGCCCGTAGTTCACATCTGCGCCTGGCGTCATGAGCACGAGCATGCGGACACGCACACAGGGCCCAAGTGTAAGATCAAATATAAGGAGCTTTCCACTGTAGTATTTAACTAGATCTTATTACAAAATAGCCTCCTGATTTTTATCCAAAAAGTTCTCTGTAATTAAGGAAATTAATTTTCCCCTAAAAGGCATTTTTCTAGCTATCATTCCATATAAACTAAATGGGCATATGAAAGAAAAAAGACAAGGCCGGGCGCGGTGGCTCAAGCCTGTAATCCCAGCACTTTGGGAGGCCGAGACGGGCGGATCACGAGGTCAGGAGATCGAGACCATCCTGGCTAACACGGTGAAACCCCGTCTCTATTAAGAAATACAAAAAACTAGCCGGGCGAGGCGGCGGGCGCCTGTAGTCCCAGCTACTCGGGAGGCTGAGGCCGGAGAATGGCGTAAACCCGGGAGGCGGAGCTTGCAGTGAGCTGAGATCCGGCCACTGCACTCCAGCCTGGGTGACAGAGAGAGACTCCGTCTCAAAAAAAAAAAAAAAAAAAAAAAAAAAAAGAAAAAAGAAAAAAGACAAATGTTTGACTTCGGGGGTTTGCCTACGACTTGAATAAGCATGATTTTCTTCTGGCCAAGCAGGGAGCAGCTGGACCAGACTGGAGGGAAGGAAGAACAAATTTCCACTCTGACCTCAGTTGGGCACCAGAGTCTTCCCTGTCAGAATGTGGGTGTGGTGCTTCCCACACACCAGCCTCTGACGAAACTCAGCCCAAGGGTGTGGGAAAAGGCTGTCTACTTCTGAAAAATCTACAAAGTGCAGACACATCAAAAGCTTCAGAAGACTGTAAACGGCCAAGGAGACCACTACACCCTTGGAGTTTACAGAAAATGGTCAGCATCACACGTGCCTGAAGTCCAGGGTCAGCTCCCGGCTGCCGCGACGCCGTGAACGCAGCCCTGGCTTCCCCTCTGATGCAGAGAGCTGGTCACTCTGCCGGCAGCACTCAGAGCTCAGAACATTCTAGAGGAAAGCAACGTGTTCCTTTTAAAATGGGGAACCGGGGCAGCACAACTGAAGCTCTACGACTGTCTCAACTACTGGGTTTCGGGGTAGCATTAGGAAATCGTGAGAATCCAAATCTCAATTTCATACAGATTCCAGATTCACTGCAGGTTCCAGAATTTCCTGAGACATTCTTCCAATTTATCACTCAGGATTCCCTTGCCAAAGCTAATAAAGTCTACATTCCTTACGGAAAACCCACCATAAGCACCACCACAAATAAGATCAACTGACTGACGCCCGCCCTTCGCACCAAACATAGAAACTGTTACTCACACAAGACTGTGCTGGAGGCAGCTCTCAGCTGAAGCCGAATCCGTGAGACTTCATTATCCCCCATTTTGGATCGAGTGTGAAGACTGTCAGCAAACCAGGGCCCCAGTGTAAAGCAGAGAACAGATCCTCTGATGCCTGCCTGAACATTTCCTTCCCACCTCTGTCTTGGATATTGAACACCCTCAGAGCTACTGAGTCACCCACATTTGCAGGTCATTTATCCAGCCACCAGGATAACACAATTATGCGATAAAAATGCCTTCTCAGGGCTGTCATACTCAACAAAGAAGCTCAGAGGGCTAGGTAAGCGCAAGAAAGGGGGAAGCGTCCTCCAAACAGACAAAAACCAAGGAAAACCGTGCAGAGACTCGAGAGAGAGCAGAAACACAGCCCGCTGTAGCCTTTCAGGTCCTGCTGGCCGCAGCCCTGCGTTAGGTGGCACCATTTCCACAGATGCATCCTGCTGGGCCCACTTGAAAGGTCCCGCTTGCGAGACACTCACCCCCACTTCCAGCTCCTGCAAGACCCGCTGCAGCCCCACTCCATCCTGGGGGCTGACTGTGCAAGTCTTCCCGGCGAGACCCCTCAGAGCCTACTCAGTGTCTGAGACTGGGAAGCACCAAGGATCCAGAAAGGCACAATCCCGTTCTCCTCGTGCTGCTTTCTGGGTTCCAAGTTGTCTAACGAGTCCTGCATAAACCCCGGGCTGGGGAGCCAGCCAGGGCCCAGCAGCACCCAGCTCATGCGCTCCACTCACCCCACAGAGGACCACGGAGGCCCCAGCACGCTCTGTCCGCGGGGCAAGACACCAGAAACAGCCACAGTTCGGGGTTCTGCCACCCGCCCCGCTGCCGTCATTACCTCCTGGGATCTGAATTCTCATTGGTTGCAAAGGTGATCCCACAGCTCCGCTGCCTTAATTACCTGCTGGGATCTGAAATTGTATTGGTTGGAAAGGGGATCTCATTGCTCAAGCACTCCCTGCTGCCTCCTTGCAAACATAAAAAATCCAAAACCCCTTGTAAAGAACGTTTACTATAACCTCAAAACAAGACACATCCCGAGACCAAGGAAGATACATACGCACATCTGACACCCGGTGGACGTCAGTGACCGACGCCACGGCTTCCGTGTGGCGTGTGAAGCAGGAGGCCTGTCACGGTGACTCAGGCTGGGGTCTGAATGGGGGTCTTCCAAGCAACTAGGCAACCAGGACGCACACCCCAAAACCCAAGTCCCCGCACTCATGTACCTGGCAGAAATGCTGCGTGGCCATCGACGCCAGTTGTGAACCAAGACCGATCTGTGTCCTGTGGCCCTCACAACGTCCGTACATGCCTGGGCCCAGCAGAGGCCCGCACGGCACCCTGCTCGCCTCCAGTGGGGCTCTCTCCTGCCAAAGGGGATGGCCCTGAAGTCCGTTGAGATTTCCAAAGCTCTACAAAGTCGTGCTTCCTCCTGCTTGTTCAGAAGGCCTAAAGCCCTGAAGACACCAGTGAGAATTGACCTAGCCTCTTAAGGCAGCTCAAATACCTAAACACAGGAACGCTGGACCTCTCTGCCCTCGAGAGCAGCCGATAACACACTGGGCTAAGCAGAAGGTACAGATGTCACATCCAGAAGCCAGTGGCGCTCAAGATTGCATTCCAGGAGCCGCCCATGTGAGTCCCTCCAAGGCTTCCAAGTCCCACTTGATTGTTTTCATCGTATCTCTATAACATCAGAGACATTATATCTCACGGTATCTATGAGATCGTCTCCACTTTTATGAGCACATATGCTCCCTGACTTACCATGGGATGAAACTGTTCCAATAAACCCAGCGTAAGCTGAAAATATCCTAAATAGAAAGTGCATTTGACATCATAGTTTCAACTTACAACGGGTTCATCCAGAGGCAGCCCATCTTGGGCCAAACAATGCACTGAGTGTGACTAGTTCACACCATCACAAGGTTGAAAAAAAAAATCAGATATGTAACAATTGGGAGCCAGGGACCCTCTGTATTGGGGCTCCTGTCTTCAGAGACAACAGAAACCTCTTCTTAGACAAGAATCACAATTTATAATCCTCAAAATGTTAAACTTAGTTTAACAATCTAGACGTTCAAACAAAGCCAAAGTAGGCCCACAAGGCCGTTTGTGCCCTTCACTAAGACGCACGACTCTATAATAACCCTCACCACAGCCCCTCAGGGTGGGTCCCAGAGGCAGTTGAGGCTTGTGGCTACGGACACTAACGAAAGCAAAATCAGAGTACGCAGGTGCAGTCAAGTCATATGACTTCTCCACTAGCATGTGCACAAATGTTCATCAGCAAATCTCATCTTCGCTTTACCTCCCTCCCATGACCTAAAAAGGAGTCCACTACACACACCCATACACACACACACCACTTCAAAAACATAATTAGTACTTGCATTCAATTCTGGGCATTCGGAATAGACCTAATGGGTGATTAAATCTTTCCTCCAACCCATTGCTTAGTCTTCTTAGAGGATGAAGGATTTTGCATAACACAAGTCAACATATAAAAGATCTGCTATAGAAACAGACTTTCAAGTGGTCCTCATTAGAGTGATTCAACTAATATACAAAGGACCCAACACACAGCACAGTGTATATTAGAAGAATGATTAATTTGTTCCCCTAAAAATCCTAATATCTACACAGAAAAAATACCCAATACACATTTTATCATTCTTTACCAGTATAGTCATACAAAGGAGTATCACAAAAGCAAAAGAACAGATTTGGTTTGACTCACAGTTCTAAGTTTAATATAAAATTGCTAAAACCACCAAGACAAACATGACTATGAAATATTTAACGATCTTCACCTAAATTCAAGTCACCATTCAACCACCAATACCTCTGCTCTCCTTACGGGAACTTTCCAAAAGTAAATTCTGGAATTAACAGGACAAAATTTTCTGGTGATAGAAATTAGGAAGAAATTGGTTGAAGGCCGTTCCTTGGCTGTCAAACTTTTTCTCAATAATATTTTGTAAAATAAAAGCATCAAACAGATCTTTACATTAACTTACAATCTATCAAGCAATACTGGAGCAAGCTTTAAATATTAGCCACATTCTGTCAGGGCTGACTAACATTAAATCAGTATCAGTCTCATGTCTTGTAGGATCCACAGCTCATCTTCTTAAAACCACTTAAGATTTCATAATTAACTCAATTAAACAATGTAAGTCATCTCCTTGATCTTTGACATGAAGGGGTAATTTTCCCCCAAAATAGTACCTCTTTCCTTGACATGATTTAATCTGTGGTTAGAGTATTTAACAGGATTTCTTTCCTTCTTAGAAAATAAAATATACACCTTTCCAATATGAAAAACTCTAACTGATAATGCCATAGCTTACCCAGGTCAAAAGCATTTTTTTTTAAGTTAAAAAAAGAACCTAACTGCATCTTTGGACCTTATGTGAGGTAGTGTCCAGGGCCACTGGGACCCCTACTTGGCCAGTGTAGCTGGGTACCAATTAAAGACAGAAACCCAAGCATTCACTCAAAGCCCCTTCCCAGCTGTTCATCCTAGTGGAAGAAGCCATGAGTACAAACGAATGCGGCATTCTACGGAGGGCTTTGGGGATAGGCTGCTTGAGAACATCAAAGTGGCTCACGTCCCCCGAGTATAAAGCCAGTGACTGCTCTCAGCTTCCATCCACAGTAGCCAAGGTCTGGAATCACCTGAGTGCCCGTCAACAGGGGATGAAGGGAACGTGGCCCGAACACACACAGGAGCAATACTCCACCACACAGCGGAGAGCCCTGTCATCCGCGGCAGCATGGATGGAGTTGGAGGACATTACGTTAAGCAAACGAGTCAAGCAAGGAAACAGCGCATGTTCTCACTCATAAGCAGGAGCTGAGAGCAGATCTCATGGAGGCCAAAAGTAGGTGGTCAACAGGGCCCAGCAGAGCCCACTCATAAGCAGGATGGGCAGAGGCTGGTAATGTGCACAAACACACAGCCTAATGGGAACACGAGACCTACTATTGATAAATCAGCAGGGGGATGGCAGTGGGTCATCTACTGTGTATTTCAAAACAGCTAGGAGAGAATAACTTAACATAACCAGCACAAGGAAAAGAAACTATTTAAAGTGAAAGACATCCCAAGTACACAGATTTCATCAATATAGGGGTGAATCAAGGTATCACATGCACTCTGAAAATATGTACGTATATCATGTATCAACAGAAACAAAAACCAATGACAGAACCATTTGCGAAGCACGTGCAGGAGAAGAATGGGAAGCCTGACATGGTGTGGCTGTGTGTCCCCACCCAAATCTCATGCTGAACTCTAACCCTATGTTGGAGGTGAGCCCTGGTGGGAGGTGATTGACTTATGGGGGTGGTTTCTAATGGTTTAGCACAATCCCCCAAGTGCTGTCCTCATGATCGTTCTCCTGAGATCTGGTTGTTTGGAAGTGCATGGCACCTTCCCCTTCACTCTCTCTCCCCTTCCAGCCATGTGAAGACATGCCGGCCTCCCCTTCACCTTCCACTCTGATTGTAAGTTTCCCCAGATGTAGAAGCCTGTACAACCCACAGAACTGTATGCCGATTAAACATTTTTTTTCCTTATTACCCAGCCTCAGATAGTTCTTTATAGCAGTGGAACAACAGTACAGTCCTCAGGACCAGCAATGTTTTCCTTCTACCCAGCGGCCAACAAGGTCCTACACCGTAGCTGGTTTTCCAAAGCTTTGCCAGAATGCTGAAGCTGTTTTGGGGATACTAACTTTCCCCACCTCTGGCAAACCAGATGGGGCATCCTATTTGCCTCTTACCACCTTTCTCAGAGAAACCCCACCTCTGAAACAGCCTCCACCAGGGGCCTCCTTCAGCAGCAACAAAGCTGAGTGTTCCTTGCACTTCCCTTCTTCTGAACAAGTCAACATCTTAAGCTTGTTTTTCCATCTTCCCAGCTCATTGAAAAAAATATCTTATGCTTTCTATTTTCCTGACACACACACATGGAAGAGAAGTGCCGTGAGGGCAGGGGCTCTTGTTTTCCCGGATCTGAGCCTGGCCCTCAAACACTAGCCGAATACTAACACGATATCCAGAGGCAGAAATGCAAATATCCATATGACTTCAAATACCCTAAGGACCTAACAGGCCGAGTGGCCCATGTAACTATGGTGTGCTGGGCCATTCAACTGGTGTCCAAATCCCTGTCCAAGTGAGCTCTTTAATTTCGAGACTTTTCAGACAGCTGTTTTGTTGTTGTTGTTCTGTTTTGTTTTTATTAAAGGGATATGTTACAATTATAATCAAGAATATCCCAGGCCGAGTGTGGTGGCTCGTGCCTGTAATCCCAGCACTTTGGGAGGCCAAGGTGAGCGAATCACCTGAGGTCAGGAGTTCAAGACCAGCCTGGCCAACATGTTGAAACCCCGTCTCTACTAATACAAAAATGAACCAGCCATGGTGGCAGGCACTTATAATCCCAGCTACTCAGGAGGCTAAGGCAGGAGAATGGCGTGAACCAAGAGGTGAGGCTGCAGTGAGCCAAGATCGTGCCACTGCATTCCAGCCTGGGCAACACAGCAAGACTGTCTCAAAAAAATAAAAATAAACCAATACTCCCAGTTAGTTCTTCACCAATGTCAGATACCTCAGTTTAAAGAAAAATATGAAAGCATGTTTTTATATTTCAGTGTTGAATTTAACCATATCTTTTAAGAAGATATGAAGATAGAACTTCCTCAAGGATTGGGGGAAGAGAAAAGCAGTTAAGAAAATCTTAAAACCTCAGGAGAAAAACAAGTATGGGCAAAACTTTTTCTTTGCACTTTGATTTCAAAAGAACAGAGATGCCCAAATTATGAACTCTCCCATCTGCATTTTATATTCGTCTGTGTCCTTTGAAAGGCTGGAGATGGGATCCCAGGTTCCAAAGTGCCTGGCCGTGGCTCACATCAGGCGGCATCTTTCACAGCCGTTTACTCCCCTGACTCTGCCTAGAGAGCTCTGTGGCCCAATTTACAAAAAAAAAAAAAAAAAAAAAAAAAAAAAAAGTCCTAATTAGTCACGTTCATCACTTTCAGCAGAGTCTCAAGAAATGAGACAAATATTGAGACTCCACAGAAGCAAGTACTCTCTTCCAAAAAGTCAAGTGTCAGGTTCCCATGAGCCAGGCAGCTTGCTTACAGAAAGCACTGGCTGACTTGCTGGTTGAATGTTAAATGCATTTAAAATGTTAAGTGAGCAAACGCCCCTCCTAGTGGGTGTGCGCGTTGAGCTGGCTGCAGTAGTGATGCAGACCACGTTCTTTCCTTTGGTTTTGCTTCAAGCAGAGCACCCCACACCCAGGAAGAGGCCGAAGGACGGCATCGAGGTCTAGGACAGATTTAAGGAGAGCTGCAGGCTGACTGCCTCATCTGCAAATAGTCTCTCATTTCAGAGAAAATCACTGAACAGAGTTCATAACACGTGAATTTTTAAAATTCATATTTCTAATTTCATCCCATTAGAACTTTTGAACCTCCACCTCCCACCTAGAGAACGTCAGCTCAAGCCGATCACAGCGCAGTGCCATTTTCTATAAATAATGTGCACGCCTGCATCTGAGCTGAGATGTGAATGTCTGGAATGTGCCTGCCAGGCCCAGGAGGAACTGCAGCAAGTGTGGGGACACAAGCTGCTAAGGAATCTGATTTGGAGGGAACTGGAGGCAACTAAAACTAGGTCCACTGGTTTTTCTTGGTAAGGTTTGACCAGGCAAACTGTTATCACTGTTGCTAATTTATGGTAATTGGCATGGGGACTTAACAGTAAGTAATTAGAGCAATTACAGAATTTGCTACTCAATTACAATGGCACAGATTCCTGAGAATGGAAGAACTGTTGCCCAGGAATAGAGTTCAAGAGGTCCTCCCCATGCTCCGAGGAACATGGCATTTCCACGCACCCCTGCTTTGGTCCCTGGCCACCACCATCCTGATCTCGGCCATCTGATGGCATCAGTCCCCAAAGCTGGAAACACCTGACACCTCTTGTCACCCTCCCATCTGCCCTGCCTTCCTCCAGTCCGGGATATTCAGGGATGCCCACATACAGGACCAGGAAACCAGGGTTATCCCAAACCAGTGCCTGCATTCAAAGTCCTCCACGGCAACACAATCACCAATGGCCAATACTCCCAGAACGTTCCACCTCAAAACGGGAGCACATCTGGATTCAAGCTGACAATGCTGCATTCTCTTTGCCATGTACACATGGAGGCATGTCAGGTTCCACCTAAAGGTATCAGGTTCCACGCTGCTCAGGAGCCCAAACCTAGTCACTCTGCATGATCTCAATTCACCATCCACAGAGAAGCCTGCAGTTTTCCTCTGGTGCACGGTGTGGATGGTGGATGGTGGATGCATTTCCCCTGAAGACTCGGAAACAGAAGCCTGGCCAAGGAGGCCAGTCACCCCAGCCCCTGCAAGGCCCGGACGTGACCCTCTGCTGTCTGCACACAGTACCCAAGTCTAGCAGTGCTGGCTCTGTGGTGGGATCCATCTGGGCCTGCAGAGGACCCGGGGCACAGGAACCGTGCAGCCTGGCTGCAGCCGGAGGCCTAAGGGATCCCCACGAGGCTCTCCAGCCTAGGTGCCCTCACCACAGGCAGAGCCATGCAAGAGAGTTGCCTGCTGAACTGGAAACGCCCCAATCTGCTCAGCCAACACAGAAAGACAACAGCCACCTACAGCTGCTGAGCCCCAAAACGTGGCCACTGGGCCTGAAGGGTTGAATCTGGAATTTAATCTGTGAAGTTCTTTTCAAATGTGTTTAGCTATGTAATCAAATCTTTATTCTAATTAAATTTAAAGGAGCCTCTGGCTATGGGCTCCCTTGTCGGGCTTCACAGCTCCAGGGAGTAAGAATGGGAGAGAGAGAGGCCCAGAGCCTCTCTGCATTCTCCACGTTAATTCAACAAGTCATCATAAGGAAAGGCACTCCAGCAGGAGAGGTGTACACGGGAAGAACTGGGTTGGCCCTGACAAGCATGACCCCCATGGCATCACAGCTGCCTCAGGCAACAGGCAAAAGACAATGATGCCCACCTGGACAGGCCACCGGATGTGATGATGCACCCCCAAGCCCTAGTCCCACAGTAGCCAGAGACCACCTGCTGCTCATCCCGGGTGAAACAGGCAGAGCTACCGGAGCCCTCAAAAGCAGGAAGAATTAAGGAAGCGAGTCCCACGACACACGTGACACTCCTTGGAGACAGACACAGGCTTCGTTGTGAAAGTGCAGAGGACGGTTGGGTCCCTAGGCAGGCTGCTTCTTCCAACGATCAGGAAGAAACCAGATCCATTTCCTTGTAGGAGAATCATTTGTGATTCTCACAAATCACAAATGTCCGTGATTAGACAGAAGACAGAAGGTGGCTGATGTTATCAAATCATCAAGCACCTCACGGCTGCTTCTCCAAGGAAGGCCTGGAAACTTGGAGCCACCCGCGTAGGGGCCGCAGTGTTTACAATGGAGATACGGGTGACCGAGGTCTGGCTTCCTCAGGGAAGCTACATTTGAACTTTCACCACTGAGGAATCGGTCATTTACAGTCACTCACCCTCAATGCAGAAGAGGGCTCAAGACACTGCACCAGACTTCAACACTCAGGGTTGGGGTTAGGGTCAGGGTCAAATTCACAAGTTTTACAAGATGTATTTCCTTGGGATGCCAGAAGAGATGCAGCTTCACACCCCCGACCTCCATGGTTTGCTTAGCCCCTTCACCAGTGGATCTCACCAACAGATGACACATCCACGCCTCATCCATGGCAGCACAGAAAACCACTTGGAAGACAGCCACTCCCACCAAGCTTCCTGACTTTGGTGTTTAAAATCTGCATCATTTAAAATCTGCATCTCATACGTGAGATTACACTCCTCCGAACAACGACATTGCCACTGTCATTTCACCCAAAAGGGCTTTAGGAAGTGACACGCGGTCCAGACGCCAGAGGTCGCCGGCCGCCTTACTCTAGCCTAATTCCTTTGTGCCTGTATGGAGGCTTCACAGATACAGCCCATTAATGACTGTATGAGAAGCTCAGGGCATAGACGAACTCAGTGCTGAATTTTCTCCATTTATCACCCTTTGTTTTGTCCAGAAGACAGCTGAGAAAGGCGGGGGCAGATCATCTCCTCGAGTGTAATGACTCTAGCCACTTCTCTTCACCCCAGGTCACCACTCAGTCAACACCCTTTTGAGAAACCAAAGCAATTCCGATCCCTTCACTCTGGGTTCCAAGCACTAAATTCCTCCGTTTTATCAATTAGATTATCAAGCAGCCGTTTGTAATCTGGACTGCAATCTGATACGAAATTTAAAGCTAATTTAAGTTGCGGTAATAGCTCCTATTCACATTATAGATAAGGCATGAATGAAAACTTTAATCTGTTCATAGGACCAACTTTGTAAACAAACCAATTATTCAAGCAATGATTGTCTTCAGTTAGATGCAAATTACTTTGCTCATAAAAGATTTTCCAGTAGGAATTTTTAAATCCATGTTCTGTCTTTTCTGAGCCTGTCTCTGCACCTTCCCCTGAGTGCACAGCAGGACTTCTCAGGGCATCTCATCAGCAGACCCACTGAAGAGAATAAGCCCGCAGCCCCCAGCCCCCAGCCCCCAGCCCGGGAATCAAGTCCGAGCCCCAGCAGCCCCTCGTCCAGCCGGGGCTTCCTCACCAGCACAGCACCCAGAGGTCTTCCAGGTTTAATGCCAGGTGTGCGTGGAAAGTAGAGTGCTGGAAGGAACACAATAGACATTCAACAATGCAAATTCCCCCCTGGAACAGCCCAGCAATCCTCTGTACCTTCCCCCAAAGTACCCATGCTAGGCAGGCGTAGAGTCCAATGGGGGTGCCTAGGAATCGGCATTTAACACTATTCTGATGAATAAAAGTTTGAGAGGTCGGTCAGCGAGAGGCTGTCGTGGCCTCCACTCATTTGCAGGCTCTGAAGAGACACAGATTCAGGTAACAGGCCAGACAGGACAGGACAAGGATGAGGAGGTGGAGGGCAAATTCCATGGACCACCATCCGCCCCGCCATCCCCACTGAGACTCCGTGATTTAAAGAGAGGCAAAGCCAGGGAGAAAAGATGCCCGCACCACACGAGCGACTGAGATTTCACCTAAAGCACGCAGCATGTGGCTGAGGGCCAAGGTTGGGCAAGCCAGGAGCACAGAACGGGGTTCACTGGCCCAGAGGTGTCTCCCACACCCACACCCCGTGCAGACCTCCCAAGCACTGCCTGTGTCTCCTGCCTGGTTTAGTTCCTCCCCGCCTTCTACTGTGTTGGTTTCTCAGCCGCCACCCACCACCACACAACCCTCTCTACAAGCTTGGTGGACTGAAAAGAGCGGGGGCGGGTAAGATCTGGGCTCTGGGGCCAACGTCCTGCCTGAGACATTAGTTCCAACCCACCTAGCTGTGATGTGAGCCCCCGAGATTTCTCAAATGTGAGATGGGAAGGTAACTGAACCCACTCACCAGGACGGCTGTGCAGACTGAGATTACATATAGCCACACCTCGGCATCCACCACACGTGGGACCCCAGTCGTGTTGCCCCTGATGGGAATCCCTCTATCTATGCCCCTTCTGCTACCAGAGCCAACTCCCAGCAGTAGCTGTGGAGGGTGCATCCTCTATTCCCACTCCACTCCACTCCCCTCCCATCGCTCCACGCCGTGACCTGCCACGCAGCGGCCACCAGCAAATCCGGCCCCACTGGATAACCGACCACCAGCCCCCCCTCACTTTGGGGCGTCTTCCACTTGCAGTTCCGAAGCAGGCCGAGAAACCGCCCTCAAGGGCAGTCACCTGTTCCTTATTGCATGTAATGACCTGCCACGCAGGACCACCAGCAAACCCAGCTCCACCATCCAGGCTCCTGTGGATTAACCGAACCCCCACCCCCCACCTTGGAGCGTCTTCCACTTGCGGTTCTGAAGGGGGCCGAGAAACCGCTCTCAAGGGCACTCACCTGTTTCTTATTGCATGTAATGACCTGCCAAGCAGGGCCACCAGCAAACCCAGCTTCACCGTCCAGGTTCTGGTGGGTAACTGCCCCCGTCCCCCGCTTCCTCCTGGGGTGTCTGGGAGGCTCAGAAACTGCCCTCCACGGGCACTCACCTGTTCCTTATTGCACTAATACCTCATTTACAGAAATCCACTTTGACTTTCCAGCACTGCAGTTGTGACAATTTAGCAATCCTGCTTGCAAGCTACAAGAGCTTGAGGTCACGTCCACCTCACCAGTATCCCAGAGACCCAGCACTATCCCACTGTGTTTAAAATTCCAAAATACTCCTTCAAAATGCTACTGGCATTTGCTTTGCACATAAAATGCTAACAACCTTCAAGTGAAACAAATATCTTCAACAGTTTGGTACAACGACATGTGAGTTACACATCTGCCAAGTTGTAAAGCCTCATGCATTTATAACATTTTATGTACGGTCAAATGGTTCATTAATATAAATTATGAGAATCTCTAAGAAACAGGTTTTTTCTGGCATTAGATGACCTAAGGAAAACTGGGTTCTGGCTGGCTTGCGGGCCTGTAGAGGCAGACATATCTGCTGACACAACCAAGCTCCTTCCCACTGATGTGGCCTCATCCCAGGCCCCTCACCCGGATGCCTGCAGGCCCCTGGAGGAGCAAGCTGACCTGTCCACATTTCTCAAATGCACAGCTGTTGCTCACACTGCAGATAGAGTTCAAGGCACGAGCAGGCCACCATGCTAAAAATACCACGCAGCGTCCACGCCAGGTGACGGTGGTTTTCACTCCATCCCAAAGCCCCAGGTATGAGTTTACAGCCATGATTACCACATGGCTTTTTAGACCCTCAAGACATACTTTGTTTCCTTTTATGCAACAAAGTTAAAAGACTATCACTCAGATATAGGCTCTGAAACTGTGGAATAATTATTTGGGAACAGAGCCTCTGCCAGATCAGGATTAGCACTTGGGACAACACCCCGTGACCTCGGTCCACACAAACCCATCCAGACCAGAAGCCTCCCGCACTGTAATTTCTGTGGATTTCTGTAAACGAGGTATTACTGCAATAAGGAATAGATGAGTGCCCTTGGAGGGCAGTTTCTGAGCCTCCCAACCACACGGCCACGTTCAGGCTGAAGCCGCACCACCTCCAGAAACACTGTCCCTCGCCGAGGTGTGCCTGGCTTCTCCCTTTTTCCAAAACTTAACAAAACCTGAAAAGGACAGGTCTGTGTAGAAAAAGACAAACTACTTGCGATTCCTCTTCCCAGTTCAGGCTGTAGGAAGCTCGTCTCGGCCCTCACCGTGTTCTGACTGTGGCTTGGTTCCCATAAGAAATAAAGTCAGAATTCTAGTCCCTGTCTCCTGGGCAGTGTGGCAGGCATACATACCTTCAGTTATATGAGGAAAGGCGTGGCGAGCCCCCTTCCTTCAGTAAAACTGCACAGTTCCCAGAACCATGATGCCATCTCCCTCACACCACTGTGAACACCTGGACAGAGCACATTTCAATGCGTGCACATTTGTGGGCTAGTTTTCTATTTCTCCACTAAATCACCCCAAATTTAGCGCCCTAAACTCTGACTTATTTTCTCACATTTCTGGAAGCTGGAGTCCAAAACAGGTCCCACCATCTAACGTCGAAGTGGCGGCAGGGCTGGCTCTGGGGAAGCCACCGTCTCCTTGCCTCCCGCAGCCTCTAGAGGCTTCTGCATCCCCTGGTCCATATGGCACCCACTGTCTTCAGGACCCACAGCGGCTCTGACGGCCCCTCAACTGGAAGACGCAGAAATGTCAGGAGCCCGGGAATCTAGTGCTAAGGCCAAGCCTCCCCACCCTCCCAGCTCCTCACACACTCCCGTGTGAGCTAATATAGATTCCACTTTAACTAGTGTCACCTGTGTAAGGGGTAAGTGCCCAGCTGTGAACTGCTTAACCTCGCCCACACAAACCCCGAGAATAAACTCACAGGCCATGGACCACTCCACAAGCAATAAGTGACCACCTGCTCAGGGACCTCCATGCCCCAGCAGAGCCCTCCGGTACCTCCTTGTGAGCTCAGACTGGCAGCAGGGTTCTGCAGCGCCACAGGGCCCTGGATAAAAAAGACAGCTCCCATATCGGGAGGCACCGCCCGCGGTTGGGTTCCCAGTACTTTAATAGCCCAGGTGGACAAGCCGGGGCGCATGCAACCCCATCACCAGAATAACGGCTGCACGTGGCGAGTGCACGGGTGGCCACCACTCAGCCCAGCTGGCCGCGCTAAGCACATCACCACCGTGACGCCCAATCAGATTGAACTGCTGGAACAGTCCCAGCATCGGCCCCCAAGAACATTCTGGATCACAATTCAGAGTAGTGATTGCGATCAGGGCCACATGTGGCTGAATGTTTTTACAGGAGGACACCACAGCTGGACTGACGCCACAGCTGGATCTGGCTGGACTGAGAGCATTTCCCACTGTACATTCTTACAACACCATTTTATTTGCGCTTTATTAAACTTCTATGGCTTTCTTCTGCTTATCTACTTTATGGGAGTGTTTCTTGTTCTTATGACTGCGGTGATACTTCAAGCTACAACTATCAATGTGTAAATTAGTTTGGAAGTCGCCTTATCATTAAACATTTCACAAGCTAGCAGTCAGAGGCACCTAACCCGGAGGCCTCTTTTCTTTTCTGAGCCAAAGCTACCTTGGACTCAAAGAAAATGGCACATGGAGGGGGGCTGGATCTCCAGCGCCCATTCCTAGGGAGCCCCCTGGGGAGCAGATATGGAGGGAGAAGCCCTGGGTTATGGCACTGTCGTACTAAAGAAAAGTCTATTTGGGTAATGTAAGCACCAGACTTAAGAGATTAAGCAAACCATGAAAAGAAACTACTAACCACAGCTTCTCCAAAACAGAACTAAACTCCCTTCCTTTAGTTTGAATTGGAAAAGCAGAAGTGATGATCAGGATACAAAAAAAAAAAAAAAGAAAGAAAGAAATGACACAGTATCTGAACACAGGAGAATAATCAAGGGCCACTGTCTCTTCCTGTGTCAGTGGGAGCCTCGCATCTAAGCTGGATTTAGAAGGTTGCTACTTTGGACTGAAAGGTATCCCCAACTCTAGTTTGTAAGCAAGTGGAGCAGAATGCTTCAATTATTTCAAGGTTTAGCGGTAAAGCTTTGCAACTCTCACAACCATTTTAATTGGTGTGAATTTTAAAGTGACTCAATCTGTTGGCTGGAGTATCTAACGGCTTAACCACGGGGTCACGTTGGAAAATTTTTCCAATTGCTTTTGTTTTTCCTACTGAAGATGCATTTGAACGTTCTTGTAGTTTGCAGTTGGCTGGTTCTGATGTTTGGTCCTGAGGAAGCCCAAGTATCTGTAGAGGAAGAATCTGAAACCTCAAGCCACTCGAGTGCTGTCTGGGCAGATGGAGACCCCAACCCGAGGGCCACTGACGGGCTCAGCATGGGCGCAGGGCCGCCCGATGCAACAGGCCACGTATTTGCCGGTTACAAAACATCATAAGCACACACCCCCAGGTGTGCACACACGCTCTGTACACATCTGTCCCTATCAACACCAGCACACACCCCCAGGTGTGCACACACGCTCTGTACACGCTCACGTCTGTCCATGCCAATGACAGCATACACCCCGAGGTGTGCACACACGCTCTGTACACATCTGTCCCTGCCAATGCCAGCACACATCCCCAAGGTGTGCACACACATTCCATACGCGCTGACATCTGTCCCTGCCAACGCCGGCATATACCGCCAAGGTGTGCACACACGCTCTGTACACACTCACATCCCTCCCTGCCAATATGAGCACACATTCCCAGGGGTGCACACAGGCTCTGCACATACTCATGTCTGTCCCTGCAGCCTGAGTCAAACAGTCACAGAGAGGCAGAGGAGGAGGAAGAAGGATGCGATGGGCACTAAGGTCCTGGGCCAGTTCCCCTCCCTACCTCGGGAGAGACCCCTCATGTGATCCTGCCATCACTCACCCTTCCGCCTCCATCCTCCATCCTCCCACAGGGATCAGGAGGATGCCCACTGCACAGAGCTGTGATGAGCATGAACAGAAGATGGCAGGAGCTCACGCCAAGGTGCTGAGCACGGGGCCTACGGAGTGCTTCTTTCTGCTGTGGCTGACATCATCAAACAGAGACTGACACAGCTTCTGCAGAGAATGCCACTTGCTAAGAAACTGAAACGTGTGACCTAGGAGCCTGTGAAGGTCTAAGAACAAACCAACAAACCAAATGGTTTTGTTTGTTTTTCAAACACCATAGCCTGTTTTTTCTTTTTTTTCATGCTCTACCTTGGGTATCATTTACTTTAATTTCAAAGTAAGTCCAATAATTACACAAAATCACAGGACTGAGCATGGAGCATTGTTTCACTTCATGTCCTCCAGCCTTTAGGACACATTAAGGAAAGACATGATTCCAGGATTCCCATTAGAAAGGCTGCCCTGAGGCACCTGCTGGGGCAGCCAAATTGCAGCTGTTGATGCTGCCCCCAAGCTGCTTGGATGAAGCAGAAGATTCCGGAGATCTCCTCTCTTCTGCCCCTTGTCCAGGAGAGAAGGTGGGGGGAGAAAGGTGAGAGAAGATAGGAAGAAGGAGAGGGGAAGGAGGGAGAGAGGAGGGGAGAGGGAGGGAGAGAGGAGGGGGGAGGGAGGGATAGGGAGAGGGAGGGAGGAGGGGCATGTTCCATCCACCAAGGCAGCTACACTGCAGAGAGAATGGAGGGTGTGTTGCCTCTCAGGACAGCAAGTTCAAGCTGTTTGTAATTGTTAGCATAAACAGTGACCAGCTGAGGACAGGGCTGTCATTGGAGTTGACGTTTTATTTTCATAGTTGATATTGGGGACCTGGACCTAAAGCAGCGTGCCTTGCCCTTTTGCCAGATGGGCCTATGCTTCTTTATACTTGAGTCTATTTGACTAAATACCCGATATTGACTAGGAATTATGACGTGTAGGATACCCCTTACCACAGTAACATCAAACTCATATTCTAAATGCAATTTATTCAGGGACTGGCTTCTAACTCTGGGTGGGAATGTTAAGCTCAGTCCAGTTCAATTCAGTAAGCATTTATCAAGAAACTCCTAGACCAAGAGCTCTGTTAGACACTGGGTATGGGGGGTGATGGGGATACGAAGATGTGGAATTAGAACTCGAGAAGCTCAAATGCTTCCATTTAATTCCCTAATGCAATTACTAAGCTTCAACCTGATGGCTGTAATGTCTAAATTCACTTTTTCTTTATTCCAGTTCTACATAACAAAGCACAAATAATCACAGAGGAATGATTCTGTGTTGGACTATTCAGTGGACAGAGAAGAGCATTCTGACCGGCGTGAGACACTGTCTTCCTTCCCAGGGAGCCCGTGAGGTGGCTGCACAGAGCACACGCGTGAAGATTCAGGAACACGAGCATCAGGTGATGGGAGGGGCACGGAGGCAGCACCAGAAAGATGCCTGCCGAGGGGCCGCTGCAGCCAGGCCGGCCGGGAAGGTCACGGGAGTGGGCGCAGGCATCTCCCTCCAGCCGCACTTGGTTTTCATGAGGACGCGTGCACGGAAGGGGATGACACCGAAATGCTGTGGCGCTGAGGGGAGGAAGGGAGGGACACAGGGCCGACGGCTGGCCCCCACCCCTTCCGTCCCTGCCCCTATGAACGCTGCCAAAATCAGCCCCAACGGGGAGAAATGAGGTGGGTGAAAGAGGTGGACAGACTTGGCTTCCATGGAATTCACAGATTCCAGTCATTAAAAATCCCTTCTGAGTTTTCACCTGGAAAACTTTGCCAATGTACTTAGGGACAAGAGGCGGAAGATGAAGCCAACACAATTGGGCTCAAACTGCCACCCTTCTCCTTCTCTCTTCATCCACCACCCTCCCTGGGCCCCTGAGTGTGAGAACCAGGAGCTGCACAGCCCAAGGGTGCAGCCCCTGACCAGAGGAGGGAGCCGCACGGCGGGGCCCCCAGCACGTGGATGGCAGGATCTGTGCTATGTCAGTCCCAGGGCCCCAAGCAGAGAAGGCCTGGGGCTCCCAGCTGAAGTTTTGCTGTCTACTCTCTCACCAAAGTCGAGAAGGACTGAGTGGGACCAACGCTGCACCTGGCGGCTCCTCAGTGGCTGCCGATGTGGTCCTCACGCTGCAGGTGAGACCCTCTAGGGAAGCCCAGACAGTGGCGAGAATGACAGCCACGAGTGCTCCAGTTGCCCCAAAACTCCAGCATAGCCTGAGGAAGGCAGCGCCCGCTCAGATCCCCGTGCAGGCTTGTGTGGCACACTGGTGAGGCACACAGCACCAGAACATGGCACTTTAAGTGGCTTTGTGGGGTGTAGGAACACAAAGTGTGGTCTGGAGTGGCTCAGAAGTCACTCCCACCAGCCTGTGGGACCCGGACGGCCCCTTTGGACGTGGCTGGAGTCTCTCCAGGGCGGGCTCCAAAGTCCCAAGGATGAGGTGAGCGTCGGTCTTGCTCTGAGGAAGGCCCCTGACAAGTATCCTGAACATGCAGGTACACAGCTGGCTGACTCATCTGAAGGGACCTGCTGAGCTACGAGCTAGGGACAGCTAGAGAAAACTGCGTGAACCTTTGTGACTACTCACAGGTAGGTAGTACTGCCTGAGACACAAAGGTAAAGAATTAACCTGAAACTGCATATTATAAAACTTATTTTTAAATGATGGCGCTTAATTGAAAAGACTCCCAAAGACTACTGCATTAGAAAGTGACAGAGTGAAACCGTGAGGCTGACCACAGGAGTCCCTGGAAATTTCACCAAATGTTGTGTCAAAACTGGGAAACAGAAGAACTGCACCTGATGAAACATTCCATTAATCACTCGAGTCCTCCCCACATACGAAGCTATGTAAAAAGTGTTCCCAGAAGGTAAAGTGAGCAGGAGGGCTGTGAACACACAAAGAGAGAGCCACTTCGTCCACGGACCACAACAAAAGAAACGCTAATGAGTGCCGACGACACGCTGGAGTCCAGGGCTCTGGGCGCAGCTGGGACGGGGACACTCAGGGTCCCACTGTCCAGATGGGAAAACAGGGTGGAAACACCAGGGAGCCTGTCCCAGGGTGCAGAGCTAGTGAACAGTGGTTCATACTGCGACAATCCCAGCTGCCAGGCTCTGGGGCTCCTCGGGACAGAATCCTGTTGACTTCACTCTGGGGTGCGAGAGGCGGCAGCATCCCCCAAAGGCACCTGGAGAAGTGGTGTTACCCTCCATCCCCTGTCCCCGGCGTTACCCTCCATGCCCCTGTCCCCGGCCTTACCCTCCGTCCCCCTGTACCTGGTGTTACCCTACTTCCTCTGTCCCCAGTGTTGCTCACCATCCTACTCACCTCCAGGCCCCTCTCCCTGTCCTCCCTCGTTTTCCTGTTCAGCCAGAGCACATCACATGTCTCTTCCCTTTTCAAGAGGCTCAGCTGCACCCAGAGGCATTCCAGCCTATTCGGGATGGGGCACACACCCTGGGATGGGGCACAGCACAGGGCCGGAAGGGCCTGAGACCCTCTCACTGTCGCCCAGGAAGGATGGAACAGCCCACGGTCATGCTCATTGTCAGGCAGGATGAAAACTTCTGTGTCCGAAATGTTCTTTTCACTGGAACTGTTCGGACCATTCGTGAACGAATCAGTTAAATACCAGCAAGTGCCACTCCCACTTATTCTCTGGCTAGTTTTCCACCCACCAGCAACCACACTCCTAGGAATTATCCCTAACGCAGAATCAGCGCCTTGTGCCTTTAGGAAAACCTCTTTCTCTCCAGCTTTGTCCTCCTTCCACAAAAGGTGCCTCTGACTGCCTCACTGGCTGTACCAGGATTTCACTCGGCTATGGAGGAAAATCTGCGTGGGGCTCAGAGGTGGGTGGTCCCTGCATGGGCAGCAGGTCTGTGACATCCTCCGAGGAGCCTGGCCCAGGCCTGCCTCACACGCCAGGACTCTGCCTTCTGGCCCTCGGGCCCCCGAAGCTGCTTTCCCTCCAGGTGTCATGCCCCGGGCAAGAAGGCCGGACAAGGGCCCAGGGCTGCTGTGGGTCAGGAAAGCCTCCTGACACCTCCCACTCCAGGACCCCCCATCAGCATCCCAGCATCTGGACCTGTGTCACCAGCCGCTCCGCCGTACAAGAGAATTGGATTTTCAGCTGGGTGTGCTGCTTCCCTAAACAAAGTAGGGTGTTGTTACTCAGGAAAAAGGAAAAAATTGGCATCTTCTTGGCAACCCCGCGACATCCAGCCACCGGTTCTCACCATCCCAGAGATGTCCATCCAGGGCAGATAGTGTCTTCAACCAAGCGCCACTGACCCAGAAGTGCAGTAATTAGTACACTTTCACCAGAATCACCCACTCCTTCACCTTTACACCCAAGAAAAACATGTTTGCCAGGCAAATTAGATGTCCAGGAGGTGTAAGGAAACCCCAAGCCTGCTTTAAGCCTCAGACTTTTGAGATCGTTGAGGGCTGTGCGCACAAGAGCAAGGCTGCACCCGAAAGCTCTGCTCCTGCCAGACGTCATGGACAGACCACACGGCTCAGCCACATGGACCCTTCCAGGACTTCACGAGAGGGACTTCCGTGGTACATGCAATGATGTGCACTTCGTTCAGCCTCGAACAGACCACGCCCTCGTTACAGGGTCGGTGGTCCACCTCCTGCCATCAGCCCCCCACCTCACCGAGGGTCTGTGTCTGCATCTGAAAGAACTTTGCTGTTTTACCTGGGTACGAAAATGCAGCATCGCGATGTTTAAAGGTCTTTATTTATTTATTTTTTTTTTTTTGAGACGGAGTCTCACGCTGTTGCCCAGGCTGGAGTGCAGTGGCGCGATCTCGGCTCACTGCAAGCTCCGCCTCCCGGGTTCCCGCCATTCTCCTGCCTCAGCCTCCTGAGTAGCTGGGACTACAGGCGCCCGCCACCGCGCCCGGCTAATTTTTTTGTATTTTTAGTAGAGACGGGGTTTCACTGTGGTCTCGATCTCCTGACCTTGTGATCCGCCCGCCTCGGCCTCCCAAAGTGCTGGGATTACAGGCTTGAGCCACCGCGCCCGGCCTTAAAGGTCTTTAAATATCAACACTCCGGGTGCAGTCCTTGTCACTTTAATGCGGTCACTCGATGCAGGCCTCACTCACAACTCTGAGGTAGCTCATACCTTCCCTACCTAACCAAGGAAGAAACGAAGGCATGGAAGGTGCAGCTCCTAAGGAGCAGATTAGGATTCAAACCAGTGAACTTCGTCACATGCTGACCTACCTCTCAGGCTGAGATAACGTTGAAAATTAACCAGGTAGAACAGCGTTCCATAAATCAGCTGAAAATGGTCCTTGTAGATGGGCCTGTGGTTACTCCCTGAAGAACAAGACCATTAGCCCAAAAATCCACCTGTGTCACACTCAAATGTTTACATATACAACTATTTTTAAAATAACCCAATCAAGCATGTTCACAGCCATTTAGAGCCATATAGATTGTCTGCTTCGCTGACAATCAACCCAAGACCTCTGTCGGCAAAGGCCACGGTGCCGGGTCCAGAGAAGGCGGGACAGAGACACAAGCAGACACAAGCAGGAACCTTTCCATCCCTGGGAGCCTCGCTCTGATCGGTCCGTGAGGACACGGTACAGACCGTGGGGCACAGGCAGACGGCAGGCCAGGAGAAGGGGCTGCATTGCCGGGAGGCAGTGCTTTGAGCTCTAATGGATGGAACACTGCTAACCAGTGAAGGTGGAGAGAGGGCACACGTCTGAGAGCATGTAGAGGCAGCAAAGCACAGCCAGCCTCGGGGAACCAGAAGCCACAGGGACATCAGGTTGGGTGCTGCTGTCTGCCGGCCACTGGCTGGGGGACTGTACTGGGCCTGGAGGGACATCCCTGACACTCCCCACCAGATGCCAGGGGCACCCCCAGCCCCAGGTGAGAACCACGGATCCCATGGTGAATGAGGCCAGCCTGTGGGAAGTGGGGCTGGGACAGCTCTGTACAGCTTAATAGGAAAGTTGGGTTCTATTTTGTGGGGTTTTGGTCACGCCGATGGCTAGTCATGGCTGTCCGTCAGGAAGTGATTTGAGGATAGACTAGAGAAGGGGCTGCCAAGACCAGCGGAGCATTCGCTGTCTGGGTCTAAGGAAAAGGAAATAAAGGCTGGCGATGTGACAGTGGGGGGGAGCACAGAGCAAAGGAACTGGTGGAGACACAGGGCTGGCCCCGCACAGGGCTTTGAGCAGCTACCCGGGGGTCGTCCTATTAATTCTCCTCATGGCCCCAAGAGGCGGCTGTGAGGATCCATCTCCTGAGGACAGAACTGCTCCAGAGCCACACAGCGAGGATCCACAGAACCAAGATCCGGGCCAGCTCCAAAGCGGGTGAACTTGACCCCTCAGCCATGGTCCTAAGACAGGGATCGGAGCCCCCTGGACACACAGACACAGGAACTGCAGGAAGGGGAAACGGATGCCCCGGACCAGTGGCGGGACCCAGGGTTTCAGCCCTCCAGGGCCACTGGGACCAGCCACTGCACAGGTGGACACATGATGCTTTAACTCGCGCTGGGGGAAGGAGCCCTCACTCTCAGGGTGGAGACCGCAGCTCGATCGGGCCGGCCTCCCTGCTGGGCACAGCCTGAGCCACACAGGATGCTGAGGTGCCCCAACGTTGGGGTGCTCAGAGCCACTCAGCTGAGATCGTGGTGCTTTCTGTAACCACCCTCGTTTCTTCACGGTATAGATCTGGACTCCATCCTTTGCAATGTGTGAGGTTCTAGGAAGAGGCTGGCCAGCTGGGGAAGTGTCCTGGGCTCTGTCCCAGTGATGACGAACTTGGCTCCCCACAAGGGCGGCCTGTTCACCACAGTGACCCCCGGGGACCACGCCTGCACCCACCTTGCTGAAGATAATTCACTTCTCATCCGTGAAAGAATAAAGCTAGACTAACTCAATTTCACACTCACTTCCAACTTTAACAACTTGTGTTAGGAAATCAAAGACAAGGACTCTGACCACGTCACAAACCCAGGAAGCAAAATCCGAGACTAACGGAATGATGCCACCTTCACAGTTCCGAGCTTTACTAGATGTTTTTCTTTTCTGGTCTGTTTTTCTCTTTTGGTTTAAATAATTAAAGACCCTCGTTGACAAGAAAAAAAAATTCTCTATGAAACTAAAAAAAGTGGTTCTAATTAAACATTTAAACATTCTTCCATATGCTTTATAAACAGTTGAAAGTACAGCTCTACTTAGTGTTAAGTACTTTAACCAAATGAAAGGTTAATTATACAGACTGGCAGTTATAAAAAATAAGGCTACATATTCGTGGCATCATGAATAATTAATAAGAACCGTTTGATTTCATTCAGACCAGGGATTCTGTGCTAATAGGCTCTTAGCTGTCTTGAAATAATGGTGAAATTTTAAAATTACTTTTGTACTTAAACACGTCCCCGAAGTGAAGCACAGCGGTTAACATCCATCATGGTGCCCAGCAGAGCGACCCGCCCTACTATGGCCGACACCCTGATTCCCGAGGGCTGCATCCCGGGGCTGTACTCGTGCAGAGAACGTTCAGGAAACAGACCAGGTGGCAGGAGGGGGTCTTGTCCTCAAGGAACCTCATGAGTCTTGCTAGGGGGACAAACAGCGAGAGAATGAAACCGGCAGCCACGGAATCTGGACAGCGATGCCCAGGCCCCGCCATGCATAACCCCTGGCTGGCACCTCCCTGAGACCCGTCTGGCACAGGCAGCGGCAGGGTCCGGCCCTTGGAGCGCAGGGATGGCAGAGCAGGGCCATCAAAGCGGGTGGCATGCCGACAGCGGCTTCTCCGCAAGAGCTCCTGGCTCTCAGGGAGCTGAGGGCTCCTCAATGGGAAATTCTGGCTGAGCTCCAGGGGAAAGCGGGTGGGAGGCCTGTCTCCTCTGCCCCCATCTCCTCTGCCCCAACCCTGGAAGAGGGTCAGATATCAATGCTAACTCTTGTGCTGACTCAATTAAATCAAACAATTCAGAAAACAAACTTGCTTTAAGTATTAATTTCCTAAAAAGAACTAACATGAATTCAAATAATTCACATAATTAAAATGATTTTAATTGTTAATTTAATTAAAACATCTCCGTTTTCACAGCATCATGTACCCTGGTACTTTCTCCTTATTGCATTTCCCATCTTCCAGGGCAGGTTTCCTTCCACCCAGGGCAGCAGCGACTCTGGTGTCTCGGGTATTCCCAGGCTTCCGTCAGCCCCTGGGGGGCTTACAGTTCTGCAGCGGTCTCCATCCTCATTAATCTGCATAAGAACATCCGTCCGCAGGGATGTCCTGTGGCCCCGTGGCCACATCTGACGTGCAGCTAAACGCTGGGCGTGTCGCCTGGTGACAGCAGATGACACAACTGTGGGCAAGGTAGCACCTCTGGGCGCCGACACTCTCGATGAGTTTTTTACAAGACCATTCTTTAATGGGTGAACCCTGACAGGAAACACTAAAGATTGTTTTTAACTATTTTTATATCGAGACAAATCTTTGTCAAACGTTCACTCAATGCTAAATGTCACTTCTCCAGCCAACCCCTTTAAGAATACCTAAAACTTAAGACTGGAATGACGCTTTCAAACACATACTCTACTCATGCATTCCCGGGAGCAGAGAGCAGCTTAATGTTTTCACGCTACACAGGCATGAAGTTTGGCGAAGGCATTTTCATATTTTTACCTGAATATTTTAATAAAATCAAAAGATCATTTTCACTCTAATACTCTACTTAGAATCTAATTTTCCATTAAATAAACAGTCAATGTTCAGTAACCCACATGCTGATAAACTTTTGAAAACTTTAGAAAGTATTAAGTATAATCAAAGATTACTTTTAATTTTCGAGCTGGTAAGAGCCTGTGTCAGGGAACAGAGTTGAGATTGAAGAGATAAAAGCACGATGATTTTCTTAAAGAAAAGCGAAATTCGTAAAAGAGACCAGGTGATTATATAAAAAAACACAGAATCCGTTTTCAGAAATGGCAAACATTGACCACAGAACACCAGTGTTGCCCGTGATGAGAGAAACAGTTAAAAGGAAGAATTCACGGTGGCCCAGCATAGATCAGGTGTGGGAGGACAGAGACGTGATGAAATGATCCTCCTTCTAACTTCCCAGAAAGGCACAAATGGCCAGCACTGTAACTGAAGACCACGCAGGCACCAGTGTGAACTCAGACTCCATGGCCAGCACCGTAACTGGAGACCACATGGGCAATGGTGTGAACTCAGACCCCACGGCCCGCACCGTAACTGGAGACCACACGGGCACCAGTGTGAACTTAGACCCGACGGCACGTGCCTGGGCTGCTCCAGCCACCACCAGAACCTGTTCTGCAGCTGAACTGGAAGCTGATTCTGGAAGGAACTGAGGAGCATGAGGACGAGATCCTTCTACCTCAACAGGGATCAATTTTTTAATGATTTCTTTCTTTTAGAAAACTGTTAATAAAATACTTTGTTCTAAAATGACCAGGATTTCAGCAGCCTCTACATTCCTTCATGTCAATCAAAGCTTAGGCACGTGGGTTACTTCACTGTTCATGACACCCTTTTGAAATAAAACCCGGGGCCGCCTGTGTACCCAAGAGCCTGGGCACCGAACATTCAGACAAAACGTCCAGGGCGAGAATGTTCACGTCCCAGCGGTGCGGTAGAGTGGATGGGGGGAGTTCGAGCCACAGGTGGCCACGCCTCCCCTGCCTCCGGCCAGTGCCCACTGCTCACGCACTCCTTCCTCGGCCCATCCTGAGCCACGGGGCCCTCGCGTAACCAAGGCCACTGCGGTACCTCCAGGAACACACTGGTTACAGGTGGACTGCTCTCTACGCAACGTACAAAGATTGTTTTTAAAACTGCTCGTCTCTGGAACTTATCCCAGTAACAGGCTAGATTAAGAAAACTGACTAAAAACAGTAGGAAGAAAAACTCACTCTACCCGTTGAGGCAAGAGAAATGCACACAGCCTCTGAAATAACTGCAGAGGAGTTTTCCTGGGTTAGGTACGCGGTGGGGTGACCCTACCCCATAGGGGGGCGATGGCACATGGTGGGAACCAAGGAACATCTCCGAGTAAATGTAGAAAAATGCACTCAACTCCCAAACAGAGAGAGAAACTGCTTTTTCCCTTAAAAGCTTCTCTCTTTTATTCTCAGAAAGACTCTCTTTGGTGTCTTGACTGCTGAAGGGACAAGCCTGTCATCCCCAGAAAGCAGCCCTGGACAGTCTCCAGATCCTATGGCCCTCAGGCCCACCTTGCCTACTGATGATCCCACATTACGAAACCTAATAATCAGAAAAAGCCTCCCAGTCCGCAGCTCACAAGTGACATTTTATTCAGGGAAATGCTAATAAAAACCTGGGGCTCTGTGTAAACGCTGTCCCCTAGGTACTGAGGCTCCACACAGATGGCACACAGGGAGACAGGCCTCACCCTTTCCTGGTGCCCCATGTCTCTCCTCACATTTTATTAGCTGAGTTTTGTGGCGGTTTGTTACTTTTAACCTGACTGTCCAAGGCAGCTGCACTAAACTAATTGTCCAGGGCAGATCCACTCATAATGACCATCAGCTCAGAGTTGGAAGTAGCACTGGAGAATGAGGTGGTATCAGGGCACTATGCTTCCCTGCCCTCTTTTCCAGGGATGCCAAGTAAGTTTCTGCCATGGCTGATGATGTCAGCACTACACTAACATTAGTTCAAAGGCAGGCCACCAATTAATACTTAATGAACAATGCCTTTAAGAGCAAAACCCCATCTCTGCCAAAAATACAAAAAATTAGCTGGACGTGGTGGTGAGCGCCTATAATCTCAGCTACTGGGGGACTGAGGCAGGAGAATTGTTTGAACCCAGGAGGCAGAGTTTGCAGTGAGCCGAGATTGCACCATTGCACTCCAGCCTGGGCAACAAGAGTGAGACTCCATCTCAAAAAAAAAAAAAAAAAAAAAAGAAAAGAAAGAAAGAAAGAAAGAAACGATTCTCATGACCCTGTCAACATCTTCAGTTTTTCCCAAGGATAGTGTAAAATTATCACACACAACGTAAACCCAATTAGATCAACGTTCTCTCCTCACCAATCCATACCTAAATCCATATTTCAAAATGGTCCCCAATTTTTCACAATTTAAGAAGACTGAGAGGAATAACCATGAACAAGCAAGGTTTACACAGACGTCAGTCTTCCCAACTCTCGCTCAGGAGCTCACCCCAAACTCCTCCTGTGGAATCAGCCCGGATAACAGTTCCTGGTGGCCGCACAAGAACAGAGGGTCCCACGAACCCACGACAGACCCCACCATTCAGCCCCAGGCAGAGGAGGGAGGTGGACGGTCACGAAAGACAGAAAAGCAGGGAACTGTGATTCTTCTGAGTTAATGCAGGTGATTGGGCCAAAAAACAAGGCACATCCACCTGTGAATGGGGTGAGCTCCCAGCTGGCTGTGCAGAGGCTGTAGATATGAAGGAACTCACTTCCCTGCACACTGAAGTGCATGAGCATCTCCACATCGACCGCACCTGGGCTCTGCTCGCCCCTCACAAACTAAGATGACAGTGGCTGCTTCTGGACAGAATGTCAAGGACAGATGGACAGACATCCTGGACAGACACTGTACAGAGACCAGGGGCTGGGAAGGGGGAAGCGGCACAGCCTTGGGGCCAGCAGGGGCGAGGCCAGGAAGCCTCGGTGAAGGCCTGCATCTCCTCATCCAACAGAAGCAGGAGGGGCCACCCAGTGAGGGCTGCAGCTGCGGTGAAGTGGCCAGTGGGACATAGCAGGAGGCCGTGGCCAGCCTTACCCCCAGCCCAGGAGGAGGGGCCCAGCTGCGGGCACTGCCCCGGGAGCCAGAATCCTGAGCCCCCAGTGAAGGTGGGAAATTGCCCCTGGGCACTGGGTGCTCAGGCTGGAGGTGGTGAGACCTCGAGGCCCTGCAGTCGGGGAGGTGAGGGCAGAGATGGCCAAACTGCAGCTCAGTGAGGGGCTTTGTCAGGAAAGGCCCTCAGAGGCTGCCTCACCAGCCAGGGGGAGGCTACTTCCAGCCCAGAGGCTCAACAGGGCCCTCGGTGGTGATGCCTAACCTTGTCCTCTGACAGAGGACCATCGAGACAGAGTCACTCAAACCTCTGCCAAGCTCTGCACCCAAATGAAGCTGTTACCACAGACGCTGAGGCAGGTGGTGCTCATCTCAACTCTGTACAAGTGGTTTATTTAGCCAGTTCTCCAAATTCTTAATGACAAACCACACTAAACGTGTGTTTTCAGTATCACCTATGCTCATAGCTATGTGTAAAATAACTATCACAAGGAAAACTAGGTGGTGAACCCAGGAGGAGGAAATCCCCACGACGAGTCGAGAGAACACCAACGGACCGTTGGCTCTTCCCGGCTGAACCCAAGAGCTCTCGGCTGGGCTCACTTCCGTTCTAATTTCCAGATTTATTTTTACTTTCCCACATTTTCATTATGAAAATGTTCAAACATATTTAAAAAGTGGAAGAACAGTACAACGAGTGGTCAAGTTTTCTCCACGTGGAGCTCCAACAACTGCTAACATTTCATTAGATTTGCTTTCTCACTCTCTCTGTAGATCAGACAGAGAGACAGATTTGTTTCTTCTCTGGAGCCACTTGAAGGTGAGAGGCTCCTGCTGCCTCACCGAGTCCTCAGGCACACGTTCCCTAGGAATAAAGGCCCCTCTGCAGCCGCAGTACCATCATCGGCAGACAAGAATGATTTCAGAGCATCGTTGTCCAGGTTATGTTCAGGTAGCACAATCGTTCCGAAAACGTCTTTTCTATCCGGGCCACACACTGTGCTGAGTGACTCTCCTTCCCCGTCTTAGTCAGGGACAGCCTCGCACCCCTTTTATCTGTGATCTTCACTTTTCGAGAAGATCATTGCATTGTCCTGCAGAATATCCCCTACCCCAGAGGCATCTGTTTCTAGGGCCATCATGAAATTCCCTACTATGCACCTCCATTCCCTGTAAACAGGAAGTTTCAGTCTCGAGGCGCGATCACCTTCTGTCAAATGCTTCTCGGCAGCTTCCGGGTGAGGCTGCTGCTTCACGAGGGGCGCGAGCTCCTACTCCTGGTCACTGACGACACGGCCGCGACCAGCACCACACCCCGAATCAGAAACGTCTGGAGGGGCCGCGGGCAGCCGAGACACCAGGAGGTGTGAACGGCACAGGCGTGGGGCAAGAACAAGGTCAAATCATAACGGAACGTCTGATTCCAGACACTTCCACCTGGGTAAGATGGTGACATCTCCCTAGCAAGTATCTGAAGCCAGAAAGCATGACAGAAAATTCACGACCTGCCTTCGTTCACCCAGGCTGCTCTAACAACACACCACAGGCTGGGCAGGGGCTGGCAAATGACACAAGTTCATTTCTCACAGCTCTCAGTCTCAGTCTCAGGCTGGGAAGTCCATAGTCAAGGCCTGACAGGTTTGCCTGGTGAGGGCTTCCTGGTTCATAGACGGCGCTTCTCACTGGGTCTGCACACCATGGAAGGAGCGAGGGAGCTCTCTGTAGTCCCTTTTTTGAGGGCACAAATCCCATTTATGAGACCCTCAAGACCTCCTCACCGCCCAAAGCTCCCCCTCCTAGCACTATCTCCTCGCGGGTGAGGATTCCAACTTGTGAATCTTGGGGAGACACAAACATTACAAAAGCCCATCATTTAATTTTTTTTAAGGCATTTTTGCTTCTGCAAAGTCTCAAGATAAAATCAAAAGAAAGAGGTCTGAGTCAATCCACACAGTTCTCCCAAAAAGGGAAGTGATCAATTGCCACCACTTTTTATCCGAGACCTGCTGGGTGCCCCGGTCTGCATGACTGATTCTAAAACGCCATCCTCTCCTCTGCCATTCAGAGGTCAGAGTCAGTCCAGAGCTTAACACCAAGGCAGAGCTGACTGAATGACACCAGCTAATCCAGTAAGACAAGCCAAGACTCCTGCCCAAGGCCTAATCCTTCCCCCAGGGAAACATGGAAGGGCCAGACACCTGGCAGCCCTTCCTTCCTGCTCTAAAGCCCCAGAGACACAGCGCCGGCCAGGTGTGTGCCTGGGGCAATGCACAGTAACGTCAGCTGGGCACCGAGTCTGAGAACATGTTATCAAGTAAAAATGAAAACAAGACTGCTGAGAAAAGTTCATGCTTAATCACCTCTGGGCTAAATTCTAAATACAATGTTATTTCAGAGCTAGGTGGAAGTAATTCCTTAAAAATAGATATGAACAGTGACTAGCAACCAGGGTGATAAGTACTCAATATGTGTTTGATGAATAGATGAATTTTTAAAATTTATGAAAAGAGCACGCTCTATTTAGGAGAATTCTATTTAATTGGATGTCCTAACTAGACAGTGGTTCCTTCGTGCTGACAGCAGAGTTTGTTTCAGTTAACTCAAAAAATGGTAAGTCACTCTAACAGAAAACCAAAAGGCTTTACAGAGAGTCAAATTATGGTGCCAATTCAACCGTGCATGGCAATTTCACCTTAATATTTAAATTCTCGAAGCACCATACTCAGAAAACGAGACATAACATACATAAATGCATCGACTAAAGCACCATCATCTAGAATTTGACAAAGTTTGACTGTGAGTTTCAAGAAAAGGGCTGATGAGGCCAAGAAGTTCCTTCCCCTCTCCCCTTACCTCCCATTTTGGTGACCAACTTAATGCAGAGAAATTCCTGTTTCAGGTTTGCACACATTGGAACAATCCTGGTATCTATTCCCCCAAGACACCAACAGGCTGAAGTCTGCAGGGTGTACATATTGAAAAATCACAGGAGCACTAGAGTGGCGGAAAGAGGTGCCCGTGAAGACGTCATCCTTTCTAAGACAGGGTCTGATTCCGCCTCCGGGCCCTTTTGCAAAAAGCCATTGGTACAAATTCATAGCCACCAGGAGGAAACACGCAAAAGACCCCACTGCCCTCCTGGCTTCCCAGAAGGCCTCAGAAGGATGAGACATGGAGCCTGCGTGCAATCCTGGACCCTCCTCCCTGCATTCAGTTTGACATGTGTCACTTGTTTGACTGACGGAGGTCCCACAATGGGCACAAGGAGACCCGTCAGGTCAAGAGGGTGCTGCCCGGCTCATGGTCCACACATGCGGACCTGTCAGGTCAGGATGCCCGGCTCATGGCCCACACGTGGGGATGCGTCAGGTCGGGAGGGTGCTGCCCGGCTCACGGTCCACACATGGGCATGCGTCAGGTCAGGAGGGTGCTGCGCAGCTCTCAGTATCAGCCACATATGCACATTCTCCACTGAAGCCACTGCATGAAACCACTGCATGAAGCCACGCTGGAAGCACTTTCTGGCAGGTTTAGGAGGCTCGTGTCCAAGGTCATTAAACACATGGCAAGCTCGCCTTGGAGGCATTTTACTTTGCTTATGACAATGAAGCATTCTCATTGCACTGAATAGAGCACGCTTTCTTGTTCAGTGCCTCGTTGAAATAGGCATTTTGTACCTGTCTTACAGATTACATCAAGGCCCTAATACATTTAGACCCTTGTCTCAGGTACACACAAAGCAGCGGCATCTCTAGAACATGTTTTGGACCACGGGAGGAAACCAAATCGCAGCATTATCCATTGATGTTGCTTAAAGTGTATTTCCAAATGTGTCTCCCGAGCCCGGCCTGTGTTCACGGCTTCCGCTGACCACACGCCATCTGCTGGGCACTCTGTGCACTTTCTCTCACACCCGCCACGCCTGTGGTCCTGTGCCTATCCCGCCACACGTCCCCACGTGGCTAAATCTCCCACACTCACCACGCCTGTGGGCCTGTGCCTATCCCTCCAGGCGTCCGCACCTACCACGTGGCTAACGCACACTTCCTACAGGCGGCAAGTGCCTGAACATCCCCACGGCTGGAGGGGCTTTGGGTAGGTTCTACAGAACCCACAGACAGGCATGGCCACCCCGCCCACGGCCACCAGAGGCTTTGCTTTGTCTCTAGAGGTGCCCTTCGATGAGGCGACATGGCAGATGACCCAGTGTTAGGTAATTAAGACTCAGGAAATCACGGCCGTCTTACCTTTAGAACTCACCTCTCTCCCCAGCACTATATCGCGAAGGGTGGGTCGCCAGAGTTGGGGAAGAGATGCCCAAGGCTCCCTCCTGCCCTGACAAGCTGGGACACTGCTCCCCTCTGTTGGTTTCTCACCGCACCTCAATAAACTGAGCTCACAGCAAGAGGCAGGCATGGGCTGAGTAGAAACACACAGCAGACCCCGGGTGGACAGGACGGAGGACGAGGGTGCTCGCGGAGACGAGGGTGTGCCCCAGGAAGAAGGTGCACGTGGGGTAGAGGGTGCGCGCGGGGAAGAGGGTGCACAGGCCCCGAGAACCTGGTGGCAGCAAGGCTGGTCAAGGCTGAACTCCAACAGAGGCAGCAGCAAAGGTGTTGGGAAGTCACAGAGAAAGCACCACCCAGAGGGGCTGCATGAACCAGCAGCGACCCCAACCCAACGTGCTCATCGGACTGGGCACACGCACATGCTGTGGACACGTGTGAATATGTTCCACTTAACGTGATGTTACATAATAATCAACAATGTTAACCCCACGACTTCATTACATGGCATCTGGCACATTGAGACTTTTTATTCTGTCTCTCTTCCTATACAAAGAAGTGGAAAATAGGTCCAAGATCATTCACAACAAATTATTGCTAATTGAAAAAAAAAAAAAAATTCCTACCCTCACCTTGGAGGATCTCAAGGCAACACCTCGTTCTTTGAGGTCATGGTTGGGACCCTCTCCGGACCCCTAGATGGGTCTGAAACTGCAAGGAATCCCCAAATGGGCAGTTTTGGGGCCAGCACAGATGCCAGCCACACATCCAGGCAGGTCTTGGCAGGTTGCTCCGTGACTTCGGCTGGGTCACTAACCTTTTCTTGCACTCAGAACCTGCCAGGAACCAGGGCACTGGCCCGCACGTCTCTGCTCCCAAGGCTACATCCCCTATGTTCCGCTGCACTCTGGGTTCCATGCCTTAGATCCCAGGCACCTTAAAGTTGACGTTTCCCCACCAGCTCTCATGAAGTTGATACTCAGATAACGTCCTTCCTCTCCCACCTGGTCAGTACCCGGGGAGAAAGGAACCCGGGTCTCAGTTTGATTTTCTGCCAGTCCATCGAAAAAACAGCTGGCCAGCAGCACTGGTGCACAGCACTGCCAGGTTACCCGTGACGAAAACAAAGCAAAACGAGATATACTCAAGTCAGCTGCGGCAAGTGCTTCTACATCCCTGCTCCAACAAGGAAAGACAGGAGGCCAGGAGTGTGGCTCACGCCTCTTGTCCTTCCTTGTTGGGTCAGGGGTACAGAAGCATTTTGGGAGACTGAGGCAGGACAAATGCTTGAATTTGAGACCACCCTGGGCAACATAGCAAGACTCGTCTCTACAAAAAAAAAAAAAAATAGCCAGGTATGGTATCGTGCCTGTAGTCCCAGATACTCAGGGGGCTGAGGTGAGACGATCACCTGAGTCCAGGAGGCAGAGGTTGCAGGGAGCCAAGATTGCACCACTGCACTCCAGCCTGGGCATCAGGGTGAGACCCTGTATCAAAATAAAGAAAAACCAAAAAACAAAAAAAAGATAAGAAATACAGGAGACCACTAATAATTCCAAATAGTGCCTGCTAATTTGAAATCTTTTCCAGATATGGTGAAGGAAATCATTTTTCTTCCTACGCCCATTCTAAGGAAACGTTTCTATTTTTCTGCTATACAATTTGGTAACCTGCCATTTCAGATCCTGGCCTCTTTAAGCAGGACTTGCTGGAGTGCCAACAAAGCAGCGCTCTGAAACCTCAGCATCCTCAGCATCACCCTGGAGGGCAGGTGAAGGATGCTGGGCCTCCACCTCCAAAAGTCACACTGGGGTGGGGCAGATCTGGGGTGAGGCAGGGTTTGCATTTCTAGTCTAGGGCCACACCACCCTAAACACGCCCATCTCATCTAACGCATACCAGAGGGAGAAGCCACGTAGGGCAAGTCACAGAGCAAGCGTCCAGGCACCAGGTCACCAGTTTTCTATTTAAATGCAAACCCGTCAAACAGCTTAAGTCAAACAGGTTCACCCTCCTAACACACTGGCCAACACAGCTAGTGATAAATATCACTGCTGTTAGACCTTCTGCTCACTGATGACCAGAGCAATGGCCTGAAACATCAAAGCTGAAGGGTGTGTGCCACGGTCAGGGCTCTGAACACCCCCATCCCAGGCCATCTCACACGGGTGCCTTCACTGGCACCGGGGTCTCACAGACCAGCTCCACGCTCACACTTACTGGGACGCAACCACCCTTTCAGCCCTTCATGCATCTGTACCCTATAGCAGTGTTCAAGGGAGGCTAATTTAAGTAAGAAATGTAATACGGACATCTGTGAACTCTTCCTCCATATCCACTGAGTGGCCGTCCAGAAACAGAAATATTAAAAAGAAAAAGAAGATTTAAGAGTCAAACACAGGGCCGGGTGCAGTGGCCCATGCCTGTAATCTCAGCACTTTGGGAGGCCAAGGCGGGTGGATCACATGGGGCCAACAGTTTAAGACCAGCCGACCAACATGGCAAAATCCTGTCTCTACTAAAAATACAAAAATCAGCCAGGCATGGTGGCACATGCCTGTAATCCCAGCTACTAGGGGGGCTGAGGCAAGAGAATTGTTCGAACTGAAAGGCAGAGGTTGCAGTGAGTGGAGGTTGCAGTGAGCCTAGATCATGACACTGCACTTCAATCTGGATGACAGAGCAAGACTCCATCTCAAAAAAACAAAAACAGGCCAGGCACGGTGGCTCACGCCTGCAATCCCAGCACTTCAGGAGGCCAAGGCGGGTGGATCACAATGTCAGGAGATCGAGACCATCCTGGTTAACACTGTGAAACCTCGTCTCTACTAAAAATACAAAAAATTTAGCAGGGTGTGGTGTGGGCACCTGTAGTCCCAGCTACTCGGGAGGCTGAGGCAGGAGAATGGTGTGAACACGGGAGGTGGAGCTTTCAGTGAGCCTGGATCGCGCCACTGCACTCCAGCCTGAGTGACAGAGAGAGACTCCATCTCAAAAAAAATAACAACAACAACAACAACAACAACAACAACACAGAAACTCGTGGAACAAGCCCTTGCCCCACTCCATGTCAGCTGTGCTGTGCCACCCAGGAGCATGCCAAGCTCAAAGAGTCATCCACCTGCCTTGCGTAAACGATGTCACTACTCGAATCACAGAGACTCAGATTCCCTAGCCCTCGCCATGTGCATGTCACTCACAAGCAGGCATGAGGACCCCCGCAATTCACAGGGAATCCCTCTGGCCATCTGATGACCATCCATTCATAAATAAAAAGCATTAATTCCAGCGGGGTTGCAGAGGTGTACACATCAATACTTGTTACTGTTCACAAATGTTCCACTTGAGGATGGAGTGACTTTACAGAATTGGGAAGAACTTCACAGACATACGAGGGGTGCATTTAAGGAAAAAGTGTAAGGAAAAGGTGAGAAAATGGAATACGCTAACCTCTGTCTTTTCATCACCTTCTAAATCTTATGATTCCAGTTCTGTTCATTCTGCAGTGAAAAATAACAAGTGATTCACATTCAGACACAAGGTGGCTTAGGAAACTGTGGCTGTTTTACAAAGATGAAACAATTTAGAAGATCAGGGTTCCTGAACGTACTTACTTAAAGAGAGAAGAGACTGGGAGTTACACATCAACTTACCAAGGCTGTCCCGAAGTCCAGGAGCCCCTTAGGAGAACAGAGAATGTGCAGCCTCCACAGACCAATGCAGGTGGCTGGGCCCAAGAGTGGGGACGGGGAGGCTGCAGGAGGCTTGCAGAGGGAGCTGTACCGCCAGCCACTCGCAGAAATTCCTAATTAAACCCTGACGGCAACTCTGTTTAGTGAATTGTCTCCTGGTCACTAAGAAGAGTGAAGCTGTTGAAAGCCTGCAGCCAACCCTCTGGATAACAGTTGAGATGTATTTTAGAGAAGGAAATGATCCTGTCACAATCCCAGTCCTGCCCACAGCTGCAAGCACGTCCTGGGAGTGCGGCTTCTTGCTCTGTCAGCACTAGAGCCCACCGTGGAGCCACACGGGTTCTGCCCGACGTTCCCACTTGAGGGAGTCTGGGCAGGTGCAGCTGAAACACCCAGGGGGCAACCCCCACCCTCACTTCTCAAAAGTACATGCAGAGGCAGACAGAATGAAACACGGCCCCCAAACCTCAGATGTACAGTTCAGCAACACGGCCCACCATAGAGCCACATGGGCTTTGCCCGATGCCCCCAATTCACAGAGTCTGGGCAGGTCCAGCTGAAACAGCACCTGGGGGGCAACCTCCAACCCCACTTCTCAAAAGTACATGCAGAGGCAGACAGAATAAAACACGACCCTCGAGCCCCAGACATAAAGTTTGGCACGGGCATCTGTGAAACAAGAACAAAAGTCGCATGGGAAAGTGAGCACAAAAATGAAAAAAATAACAGAATTACATACAGTGAAGATGGATGAGATGGGGAGGATTGCGAGGAAGTTGAGAAAGGGACCGAGGACCTGAAGGGGCACATAAGGGCTGGACATTCCCGACAAGGTAACAAACACACCTCTGGATGAGGTGGGACATCATCTTCATTATGGAAATAAAGGGGAAAAGCCTGAAAACATCAGTTTCCTACCAAGAAGCAAAAATCAAACTGGCTTCAGACTTCTCCTCTACAACACTGGGTTCCAAAAGATGAGGATGTGGCATCCGTGGGGTCTTGAGGGAGAGCTGGCACAAACGTCCCAGAGCTGCCGTCTCCAGAAGCAGCTGAAACAGCCTCAGATCCAGCAAACTCTTGTCTTGAAAAATCTATCAGAGTACACCCCCTTATCAAAGGGATGCGTGGCTGCAGGGGTTGTGGTGTAAGGCAATTTAGAAATCTTACTCCGTGCAGACCCTAAACTTGGGAGGCTGCTGGTCACACCCTGGGAGGACCTCAGCCAGCGGGAAGCCCTGTGCCTCCTCTCTGCTCCATCTCTAATGCCAAGAAACATTTTATGCATAAAATTACGTTATTTCCAATTTGTTAAATTGTATCTATTAAGTCCATAAAGAGACCAAGAAAATGTATAAAAACATTGATGACTTCACGGTGGTATTATAATTAAGTTTTAAACAAAACATGTTGTCTAAATTTTCCAGACTGAAAAAATACTCCTTTTAGCAAGAAAGGTGCTTTTAAAGTCACCATAAACAATTATATATCCATCCTACGAACGTGGCCTTAAAATAAAAAGTGAAGAGCAAAAACAGCAGAAGGAAGTGCATGAATATGTTGATAACGTTTATCTCTGAATGGGGGGGGGGGCTGTTTTGACTTCCATTTCCTTATGTTTGAAGTGTCACCTCTGTAATGTAATAATAGAGCAAACACCATAGTTGAGGAAACACTGCTGCCCACTAGGACATAAACCAAGTCTCCTCCAAAATGCTGCGACCCCAACCTCTGATTTTATCTTTTAAATCAGCTAGGTTTTCTCCCCTAAAAAGAAGCATATTGTATCATTACTCTTTAAAGTTAGGTGACTTAACAGGCATACAGACTTAAACACCTTCTGGAAAGGTGATGTGTCAAGTTTAACTAAGATTTGTTTTGTTCTGAAAAGAGCAGGGGCACGTTCCCAGGTGAGGGGACTCCAGGAAACACTGGCTGTGTCCGATGGGCCCTCACCTGGAGAAACAAGCGCTCGACGCCTCCACTCTCCACCCGGACTCAGCAGGAAAGGGGTGCAGAGCTGAAGACAGACTCGTCTATAGAAACCCCAAGGGCTGTTTCCGGGAGCTACTCACTGTCCCGTGCCGCTGCACCCTGCTCCCCTGTGCAGGTACCGGAGCTGCTGTCCAGGCTTCCCCAGGCTCTCCACGCCTCCTTCCACCCCACGTCAACCTGCACCACCCAACTCCCCACCGTCTCTTACTGACCACCGGCCTCAACTCCCGCATAGCCTGGAAACTGCAAAGCTGCCTGGCAGCAAGAGGGGACGGGCAGCGAACGCACCAGCCAGGTGGCACCTGCTCCCACCAGACTGCAGGGTCACAGCGCCTGCCTCATGGAGCCGTTGTTATGCACAACTACACTGGGAAATCAATGCAGCTTTAGCTTTCCTTTGGTGCTAAATTAACTTTATAACACTTGGTTATAACATACATTAATTTTTACAGCAATTACTAAAATAACAACTCATAATGCATTCATTTACCATATTCAGAAAAGCAACTGAAAAACCAAACACACAGTAGAATTTTATAGGACTGTAGTAGTTTTTGTTAGGTTGTCAAATTATTTTAAGCTCAAAATTAAAGTAATTAAATCTGTGACTCTCAACTGGGGGAGGTGGGCACACACAGAGAGGGGAACTTAAAATACTTTTTTTCTTCCAAACCTCACACAGACCCACTCGGCTGGTCATTTCCGTTGCTGGAATTATGTCCTGTTCCTTAGGTTAAAAACAACTGCCTTTATGCCTATTAAAAATAATGTTTCTTCCTTTCCTGAGTGATTGTGAAATGAGCCATGGTGGCAAGATAGGCACGAACAGAGGGAAACTGAGTCCATGTCCACATTTGATGGTGGGCAAGAACAGAAGGAAATTGGGCCCACACCCACATTTGATGGTGGGTGAGAACAGAAGGTAACTAGGTCCACATCTATATTTGATGGTGGGCAAGAACAGAGGGAAACTGAATCCGTGCCCACATTTGATGGTGGGCAAGAACAGAGGGAAAGTGTGTCCAAGTCCACATTTGATGGTTAGCAAGAACAGGGGGAAGCTGGGTCCACGTCCACATTTGATGGTGGGAGAGAACGGGGGAAACAGGGTCCACATCCACGTTTGATGATGGGCGAGAACACGGGGAAACTGGGTCAACGTCCACATTTGATGATGGGCGAGACCAGGGGGAAACTGAGTCCACGTCCACATTTGATGGTGGGAGAGAACAGGGGAAAACTCGGTCCACGTCCACATTTGATGGTGGCTTTTAATGCACTGCAGCCTGTGTCCCCTTGACCTTCACGAATTTTCAGGTAATAAGAAAGCAATTTTTCTTACTGGAAAGGAGAAAACTAAGTGGCTGCAAAGTAATATAATTTCCTTAAAGCAAAACAACAGAGAACCAACTTTGACTTTTTCCACATTACCCAGTAATTCTAAGACTAAGGGTTTTGTCATGTTACAGCAAATGCCGTTCATTAGGGGGAAAATGGAAGTCAGAACAGTGTGTGCTATTCAAATTCTCAATGAATAATTAACTCAAATGCGTTCAGAGTGCTACAAAATGAAATTAATTTGTTTTTAGTTTAACCCCAAATCCCCAATCCCTTGCCAAATGATCCGCTATGTATCCTACATAAAGACAGGGTCTTTCTGGCAGAAAACCATTAAAAGTTTTTATTTGCAGTAAGAGAAGCATGCCTTCTTATCAAACAGGTGCATGGCCCCCTTGCGGGGGGGTCACCCATCACCTGCATCCCCGTGTGTCACGGTGTTGCCGCACACCATTAACGCATCAAAATGGAAAAGGAAATGTAAGCAGTGTTTGCTGTCCAAAGTTCACGTCAACAACTCCTTATTATGAAGGCACTTCTGAGCCTTTCCTCCTGCATCTGGGAGCTGCCAGCAACCCAGTTCCAGGAGAGAAAATAGCTCGACACCTCCTGCAGCCCATGGAGTCCTCTTGTTGGGACAAGGTCCCCCCAGGAGAGAGGAGCCCCCAGCAGGGTCAACACTGGAGGTCCTGGGGGTGGGTGGTGCTGGGGAGGCCATGCGGGGAGGGCTGTTCCCTGTTCCCTTCCCCTCAGGAGACAGCTGGCCCAAGGTGACACAGGACCGGATGGGATTTCAGGGTCAGGGACCACGGAGCCCGGGGCTGTGGACCACACCAGCCCACGGCCACTGTATGCCCCAGACCAACACGAGAAGAGTGCAGACCAACAACATCTTCGTCTACGGTAGGTGTCACGGTTATCGTTCCTAAGAGAGTCCACGGCCACTTCTACCAGGTGCCCTCCATTCTTCCCCTGCCCCAGCTGGTCCCCCTGTGACAGCCGTGTCTCTGAGAACGGGGTGTGGAGCCAGGGGGAAAACACAAAATAAACCACCTGCTACTAGAAACAGCCTCGCTGTCCTCAGGGAGCCGGTCCCGGGGCCAGCCTCGCTGTCCTCAAGGAGTCGATCCCGGGGCCAGCCTCGCTGGACTCAGGGAGTCGGTTCCAGGACCCCATGGACACCAAATCCAGGCACATTCAAGCCCCACAGGTGGACCTGCCGAACCTGCGTGTACAAAGAGTCGGCCCTCCGACACGCGTTTCACATGGCAGGAACGCTGTATTTTCTGCGTGTACAAAGAATCAGCCCGCCAACATGCGTTTCACGTGGCAGAACACTGTATTTTCTCCCTGAGTTTGGTTGAAAAAATCCACCTATAAGTTGACCCGCAAAGCTCAAGCTTGTGTTGGACAAGAGTCAACTGTATGCAATTGACACTGATTCCTACCAACAATATCCAAATCTTATCATGACCAGCTCGATAAAGAGAATGAGCAAAATTTAAAAACTAAAGCAGAGTGTTTTCCTGCGAGTTGGCGCACTGCGTAAGACCTGTGGGAAAGACAACACTGGCTGCTGACCGAACTCCATCGGCCTCTTCCTCCGTCCTGAGGGCATCTTCCTCCATCCTGACAGCAGCCTGGGCTTACCTCAGTCCCAGGGCGGGGGAGGAGGACGCACTGTGCACCCTCCCAGCTCTCCTCCGCCCCTTCCCTCAGGCTGGCCCAAGAGCAGCCTGGACAGTCAGGTGCTCAGGACACGGAGCTGCCCCTCCTCGGCCCACAGCCTCAGGCCACCTGTCTCATCTGTGACTGAGAAACAGCTGCAGCTGGAGGCGGGAGGCGGGACATGCTGGGATCTACCCATGGCCAGGCCGAGCTGCTCTGATCACTCAAGCTTCACTTTCATCACTTGCTCTACCAAATAAACAAGAATAAAGTACGCCACGTCCTCCTTTGCACACACTCCCAAGCCTCCCATCCCACTTCCCAGCGCTGACCCCATAAGAACACTTTCTGCGCCTTTCCAGGTATTTTCTATCCTCCTCAAGCACAGAGCCACATTCAGAGTGAATTTTTTCTTTTTTTTGACAGAAATGGCACCAGGGCAGATAATGTTTTTTTGTACCATTTCTTTAGTTTCTTGGGCATTTTCCGCACCAGGACAGATGGGCTCTGCTCTCCTTCCTCCCCACCGAAAGCTGCCTCATAGCAGCCACACACAGAGCCGTAAGCCCTCGAAAGACTGTGGGTGTCTCGGGGTGCCCCACGTCCCCAAAGACCAAGGGGTCACAGATCCACACTGTCCAACAACACTTCAGACATGGCCTCGAGCCTGGGAACCCTGCTGGCCAGCCCAGGCCAGCAACAGAATAGAGGTGTGAGAGGTAACATTTGCACTTCTTAAAAAAAAAAAAAAAAAAAAAAAGGCAGATATTCAGTGCCACATTTAAAATGATCATGGTGGCCAGGCACAGTGGCTCATGTGTGTAATGTAAGCACTTTGGGAGGCCAAGGTTGGCAGATCACTTGAGGTCAGGAGTTCAAGACCAGCCTGGCCAACACGGTGAGACCCCTGTCTCTACTAAAAATACAAAAATTAGCTGGGCATGGTGGCAGGCACATGTAATCCCAGCTACTTGGGAGGCTGAGACACAAGATTCTCTTGAACCCTGGAAGCAGAGGTTACAGTGAACTGAAATTATGCCACTGCAATCCAGCCTGGGTGACAGAGCAAGACTCTGTCTCAAAAATAAAAATAATAAATAATAACAAAAGAAAAAATATATATGCATTCCTAGTCCCTTGGAGCTGCAGCAACAAAGCTGGTGATATATTTTGGGTGTTTCTAATCAATGTTTTCCATGAGCTACACTGCAAGTCTCAACCTTGACCCTGCTACAGTAATCATCTATTACAAATTAAAACAAGAGCCATAACTCTGTCTCCTACTAAAATATTCTAATTGAGACATGTTAACAGAATACATTTCTTTGGGTGAGAAAGTATCCACCAGGGTGGGGAACAGACGGCCCACCGATTGTGCTGTGGCCCTAACCACCAAGGACTCATGGATCATCCACAGCAAGGCTGGTGACTCAAAAAGAACACTAAATTGCTCTTTGACATTAATTCTTAAACCTTGAGAAACCAAAGTTCTCTTTGTAACAGACTTAAAAAAGGATGAAGTCAGAAGTAGCTCAGCAGAGATGCACCAACTCTTACCTGGGAGAGACACTCCTTGCTAATCACGTCTGGATTAACGGATGTGCTAAAAGCATCTCTTCCAACAGAGACACAGACTGCAAACAGGAATGCCATGAACACCTTCCCCAGATAACCCAGTCCTCACCCATCCACCCCTCAGGAGGTCCCCAGACAAGTCCAATAAGGAAATGACCCCACAGCAGATTCAGGTGCAGGCAGTGAGGGTAGTGGCGTCAGGGAATTCCACCGTAAACCTTGGCAGCACGCAGGGAGGTGTACCTAGCTGGACAGGTGAAGTCAAAAGTGCAGGATGATCTGGCCATTCCAAATATGCAGGGCATTCCAATTTTGTTAAAATGAAACCCAGCCTTTGAAAAGGCCCGGACTTCCCACAATGGGTGGTATTTATAGTGTGGAGGGCACTGTAGAGAAGTTATCAGAGGGTTCATGACGGCAAGATCCACGGAGGCTCTGCCATGTGCCAGGCATGAGACAACTATTTACATAAAACACCTCATTTCACCCTACACAGAGTCCACAGACTGCCCCACATTTCACCCTACACAGAGTCCACAGACTGCTCCACATTTCACCCTACACAGAGTCCACAGACTGCCCCACATTTCACCCTACACAGAGTCCACAGACTGCCCCACATTTCACCCTACACAGAGTCCACAGACTGCCCCACATTTCACCCTACACAGAGTCCACAGACTGCTCCACATTTCACCCTACACAGAGTCCACAGACTGCCCCACATTTCACCCTACACAGAGTCCACAGACTGCCCCACATTTCACCCTACACAGAGTCCACAGACTGCTCCACATTTCACCCTACACAGAGTCCACAGACTGCCCCACATTTCACCCTACACAGAGTCCACAGACTGCCCCACATTTCACCCTACACAGAGTCCACAGACTGCCCCACATTTCACCCTACACAGAGTCCACAGACTGCTCCACATTTCACCCTACACAGAGTCCACAGACTGCCCCACATTTCACCCTACACAGAGTACAGAGACTGCTTCACAGAATACTATCAAAGGGGACCATCAAATGATCCCCAAGAAGTAATGAGCGCCTTAAAAGTAAGAAAGCCAACCTCCTCCCCCTCTCTTAACTCCCTCTCCTCATTTCTGCAGAACCAAAGAAATATGAAGGGCCAGTGACGCCCCACTGAAGAACGCTCTCCTGGTGGTTACACTCTGTACATAGGGAGCACAACCCTGCTCCGTGCTGCATGAGGCTACTATTCTATACTACACTAGTACGATCTGTTTGTTCTATTCGATACTATTCCATTCTCTATGATAGAATACTACAGCTTCACTCCATACTATAAAATACTGTACTATCTGTTCTATTCTATTCTATTTTCTTCTATACAGAAAGGAGTTAGCCAGCTTGCTGTAGGCAGACAGTAAGGGAAGGGTCCCAGAGAGCCTCCAGTCCATGTTTTGTGCAGATAGGGGGACTTGCACGGGAGGCTCGCCTAAACATGCTCACAGCAGACTAAGGGTCCCCATGCACACGAGGGAATGGGGTGAATATTTGCTCCTTAGACAGCGAGCCCAGCCCCATCAGCTTCTATATAAAAGCCCTTGTAGTCAACTGGGAAGGGGGCGACGAACAATCTACTCTCAGGACCCCTCTTTTCGCTGAGAGCTTAACTTTTAGCTTAACGAGTTCCACTGCACTCACTCTTCGATGTCCCCGTGCCTGTTTCTTCCTGGTCATTAGACAAGAACCTGGACCCAGCTGAGCTAAAGAGCAAAACTCCTGCATCAGTGCTACAGAACACTATCCTCTCTGTTCTGTGCCATGCGACTCTACTATTCCACACCACACTACGTAATATTAATACTATGCTGTGTGTTCTAATCTAGATTGTATTATGCTATGCAATACTACGTCATTAGTTCAACTGAATACTCTACAATACTATCCCACTTGTTCTATTCTAGACCATGTAATACGATTTTTCCTATTGTATACTATACTACATAATGTTACACTGTTTCTTCTATTCTATGCTACCCTATATAACATTATGCTATTTGTTCTATTCTGCGCTACTCTATATAATTCTATTCTGTTTGTTCCATTCTATACAATACCTTGCATCATTTTACCATGTTCCACGATACAAGAGTAGAGTCAGTTATACTTTCATAATCTCTTTTCCAAGCTCTTACCCAGTAAGAAATGTGATGTTTTACTATGCCTCACATAAATGCACATTTCATGATAATCAATGCCATTTCCTATGGTTGTAGGATTCTGTCTCTATGATTCTACTGATACGGCTTCTTTGGGCTTTTCTTTAAGTCCTTTGCAGTGTCTGGTTTCCTAGTGAAAAGATGACTAAGGTCCCGATAAGATCCTACAAAACCAGCATTCACACAGGCTCACCTGTGTGCACTCTGCTGGACTCCGTGTTGAAGGAGTGACAGGAAGACAGACGGCTGTCGGTGGATGGAAGGCAACAAGCACAGAATAGATTCCAGAACTGAGACAGGTACCAAGGCTCTGGCACAGCTGAGGGTCAATCCCAATTCTAGCCTCTCACAGAAAGGCAGAGGAGACTTAGCACAAAGAGCACGGAACTTTGCTTTAATAAAGCAAATGCTTACCATCCACTGTGAGGAGCTCAAGGAGAAATGGCAGTAGGCTCTACTAATAACTACTGCTTTAAAAAATGGAAGGGAGAGGGTACATTTTCACATGGGCCATGTGGAAAGTTGGCTGAACCTGCCGCTGGACCTGCCCCTGGACCTGCCGCTGGACCTCTTCCTGGACCTGATGCTGGACCTACCGCTGGACCTGATGCTGGACCTGACGCTGGACCTGCCCTTGGACCTGCCACTCGGTCTGCTATTGGACTGCTAACAAATGCTGCAGATTTTTATGGAGAGAAAAGTACAATGCGTCTGAGAGCAGCTGTCTGTCCCAGCTCTGGGAAGCCGGCACAAAAAGGAAGCAGCAGAGACGCTGGTATCATTCAGTGGGCAGAGTCAATGACCCTCCTCTGAGTCCAGCAAAGCTCAACCTGCATGTCTGCAACTAGAAATACCAATCATAAGCCAGACCTCCTGGCAAATACCATTGACCCGCTGTAATTCTGTGTGGTGTATTATGTCCCATGTACAGGAAATCATTCACAAAGCCTTTAACCAGGAAGTACTAACATGACTTTTAATGCAATATAACAGCTTTGCACCCATTTAACATATATTTAACCCCAGTGGTATATTTAAATATATATTTTATAGAACATCAGGCATGTTTACCTAATGGCTCGAACTTTCACAATGTCTCTCTCCCTGAGAGGACAGCGGAGGATCCCATGCACTGTCTCCAGGAACATGCCCCTCCCAGAGAGGATTCACAAATCAAATGTGCACATGCATGCATGCACAGACACATATCACACACACACATACACATGGACACGCACACCTACATGCAATACATACATTCACACATGCACACACATTCACATAATCACATAATACCACCACATAACACATGCATACACATACACACAACACTCAAACACACACGCACAAACATACAACACTCAAACACACACGCACAAGCATACACACAACACTCAAACACACATGCATATACGTACACATTCTGACACACATACATATGTAAATGCGTAGACATAACATGCACAAATATACATGTATAACTATATACACATGAGCATCCATTCATGCCTACTTGCACATATGTGCAGTCGTGCCTAAACATGTAACACATGCACACACATACATGCAACACAAATACACATGCACACATATACACATGCATGCACATGTACATTACACGCAAAGGCACACATACATGCACAACACATATACATGCAATATACACTTTCATACACATAAATGCAAACACACATACTTATATACATCCCTCAAAGACCCCATTATTCAATTCTAAACAAAGTGGTTTATCCCCCAAATGTACCTTCCCGTAATTAATAAGCTCTACTGCACATTTCTTGTTTCAAATAATGAGGTCTCACACACAGCACACACACATTTATACTCCAATACGTGTGAACATATAAATAGAAATAGGCACATGGGCACGAAGACCCTCTTCTGTAAAGGTATTCTCAAACTTGAACTGAACGAATTCTGCTAATTATAGTCAGAGTCAGCAAAGATATATATTTGACCTCGGAATGAATATACTCGTTCTTTTCGTTACCCCTGGCAACAGCAAGAATGTAAAACAGAGTTGTGCGATACCATGTCACTTATTCAATCCCACTTCCTGGGATCTGACCCACTTGGAATAGCGTTTCTGTCTGAGTGATTTCCTTCTGACTGAAATCATGAGATAATTCCTTCTCTTCCTGCTTTCTCTTTCCCAGGCCTTTTCACTGCCCTTTCATCATCTCGGAAACTAAATCATACTTGTCAAAATGGAACGCAAAGAAACAGCCTTAGGAGAGAATCCCACAATGGAATGGACCCAAGAGAGGAAAAAATATTCTTTTTGAAAATGTACAAAAGGAAAAGTCAAGAGGCCTGGGTTCCCTCTCATGACAGAAACAGACGTCAGCATAGCAGGTCGCTCAGCACAGTTCAGCTCTGTGTATGAAACAGAGATTCTAGTCCTTGTCCCTGTTTCAAGTTCTGTGTATGAAACAGATTCTAGCCCTTGTCCCTGTTTCATGATGTTGCAGTGAAGGTAACAAAACAGACAAAGGGCACAGGCTGCAGAAAAGGATTTTAAAAGGATGACTTTTAAAATGTGAGCCTGCTTTTCAAGGGCACAATGAGGACATTTTCAAGTATATTAAAGCTGATTTATAAGAGATGGGTATAAAGACTCTACAAGGTCATTAGACTTTAGACTTACAAAGAAAACAAATCACATTCTCCTAGCATCACCAGTCAGGTGTTCCACAAATACTAAGAATAGCCACTGCAACGGGGTCCACTATGAGGGGTCAAAACATAACCCATGAAGCATGGCCGAGAGCTCCTATAACCTGATTTCTAGGAATCTAATTTTAAACATCCTCACAGCTAGCACATCACAAAACTACAGAGCTCCAAATGCTGTAACACAAGTGCTAACAACACCTAGCCAAAAATATACGAGGCATTTCAGGCAAAAATCCCAGAATCAGAAGAACACAAGTTTTCTAAGTTCTTCAAAAGCCGGTGCTGGTTGAGGCTCTTCTGCAGACTTCAACAAAAGACACGCTAGAATTAGCCATTGACGGTAACCCTGAGTCAACACGCACAGTGTTCGGAAAAGCACAAGGCCTGCTCCGGCTTGAGACCCTGGGAACTTTCTCTGGACCGCACCGAGTGGACGACTTTGAGAACTCAAAATAACCAACAACCAGTCCATGAACAGGGAAAGAAGACTGCAGCCTCCCTGGGGACCTGGCTCCATGCCTGCCACCTTTCTTCCGGATACCTTTGCCCTTCCTGGCTCCCTCCTCCACCTGGAGATGCTCTGGGTTCAGGCCCCTCTCCAGTTGTGTCTCGGTCCACAGCTGGCTACCTGTGTGAAGCACCAGGCCTTGAAGGACCATCTCCACCTGCTTCCTGCACTCACTTCCCACCCAGTTCCACCATGACACCCAGGCTCTGGCTGCTCTCAGGGATCAGGGCCGCCAGGCTCCCCTCACAGGCTCCAACTGGAGTCCTGCCCCCTGGTTTTCAGCAACACTTGGGACTTTCTCCTGGAAACTCTCGGCTCTGGGCTTTCGTGAACTGCGCCATCCAGCTCTTCTCTGGACTCTAAGCAGGGCCTTCTCTGGGTCTTCCAACCCTTCCTCCATTTCCAAATGTGGGCTTTCCTTTGGCCTCCTCTCTCCAGACATGCACGCCTCACACGCTGGCTACTTGACGTGCACTTCTACCTAAGAGGCTCCCAAATGCTCCCTGCTCCAGATTTCCCCCAAGCCTCCTCCTGTATTTCCAAAGTTGCAGCTTGCAGTGGTGTCTCTAAGTATCTCTGAGTCAGGTCCACACTTGCTTCTCCTGATTTCCGGCAAAGCGCAACGGCGACCTCGGGGTGCAGACTCGCAGCTTTATCCGCCTTCCTGTACTCCCTCTTCCCCTCCTGACCCAGGCACCGAATTGCTCAGCTCACTGGCTGCCTTCTCTCCTCCTCCGGCCACAGCGAGTGCCCTGCATGAGCCTGCCCTGTCACCCCCCGGCTCCACGGCATGCCGCACATCAGAGACACGATTCTCTCCGAAACCCTCAGTGGTTCCCTAGTATCCCACAGGTAAGGACTTCCACATTCTGGCCCCAATCTAACTTTCTGGCCTCAGATATGCACATGCATATTTTATCTATGCAAAGAGAGTACAGGTCTCACACCCGCTCTCATTCCTGGGCTCCTAGTTCCTCTTAAAGGTGCTGTATGAGGTACCTATGCACTTTCCAAACACTAACTGAATATGCGCTTGGAGAACACTTACTTGATAATTTTGTGGCATTGTCGGATAACGTGGACAAAGTGAGAACTACGCAGGTCTGTGGATGCTGCCTTGCCCAGACCTCACTTACCCAGACACTCCCAGATGCTCAAGGTGACCAGCCCTATTGGTGCACAGGCAGGCACAGGCTGCACCCCCACAGCTGGGCCCCACGAGCTGAACTATAATTACGAAGCTGCTGTTTGCTCCTAAATCTGTTTATGCTGGTGCATTTCTTACACATTACTGAAACCAATAAAGTATGACTCCAAAGAGTGAATAATTGTATGAAAACTAAGTTGGATGCCTTTCAAAGACTTAATATAGGGGAATTTTTTTTTCATTTTAATCTTTTTAAAATTGCTATCAAATTAGGTGTGAGCAAAAAATATATACAATGTTTGAGGAAATAATTTTTAACGGTTTCATATCTAACATACCTTGCTTCTCTTGTGTTGCCTATTCTCTTCTAGAAGAATAAAAACTGTGGCAGGCCTGCGATGGCTGTGGTTGAGGAAAGAGGCCACAGCCACAGCCAGCAGAACCATGCTCAGCAGCAGCCTAGCCCCGCGTGGAAGAGGCGTGAACACCCTCGGGAGAGGTGGATGTGCACTAACGGTTCCCAGCTCTGACCTCTTTGATTAACTGAATGCAGTGATTGGTTTTATCTGAACGTCAGACAAAAGGGTGTCTACGTCCAGGAAAGACTCTAAACACTCTGGACGCTGCTGGGGCAGATGGTGACCTTGACCCAGTGATACCACTCTCCAGTGGGCAGCCAACCCAGTCTCCTAATCGTAAAGGACATTCATCGCAACACTACGAAAAAGAAACACTACTGTTCTGACCCAGAAAAGTGAAATGTAAAACATAAAATGCACAGGTTCTAACTAAGAGGCAGACAGACCGGGCACGGTGGCTCACGCCTGTAATCCCAACCCCTTGGAAGGCCAAGGCGGGTGGATCACTTGAGGTCACGAGTTCGAGACCAGCCTGGTCAACATGGTGAAACCCCATCTCTACTAAAAATGCAAAAATTACCCAGATGTGGTGGCGGGCACCTGTAATCCCAGCTACCTAGGAGGCTGAAGCAGGAGAATTGCTTGAACCTGGGAGGTGGAGGTTGCAGTGAGCCAAGATCACACCACCGCACTCTAGCCTGGGCAACTCCTTCTCAAAAAAACATAACGTAAAATAAAATAAAAGGCAGACAAACAAAGGAGATTTCCTCTGATCTTAAAAACAGAAGTATTTGTTTCACAGCGTGGATAATTGAAGATCTGCATAGAAATCACCTAGGGTCCCGCCCTCCCTCACAACAGACTGGGATAGAGGGAAGGAGGGCAGGAGGTGGGCCCCTTGTCCACGAAAGCCTCCTCCCACCCCATCCCCTTCCTCAGGAGGGCGGCCTGCCCAGTGCAGGCTCCCTTCTCCCCAGGTAAGACCCTGGCGTCTCTACAGGAACACCCACCTCCCTTCCCTGCAATCCACTCCAGCTGCTCACGGCCAGTCAAGGGGGGCGCTCTTCAGAGAGGAGCAAACGGTTTGGAGGACAGCCTGAACTCCAACGTCCCAGGTGTGGCTTGCCAGGAAGCACAGAGGAAGGATGCAGGTCCCGAGAAGGAGGAGGCGCAGGAGGACGATGAGAGAGAAGAGAGAGAGACAAGAGAGGCAGACTGCCCAGCGGGGGGCTGAGCACAGGACCTGGCTGAGGTCTCCTGGGGAGGGGCAGAGGCAAACAGGCTGCTGCTTCTAGGCTGCTCGGGAAGATACAAGCTCGAAGGGGCTGCAAGGCAGGACTCACTGAGGAGCAGTCATGTGGATGCCCCGCCTCTCACATGGTACACACTGACAACATGCAACTCACATGCAACACAACACAGCACGCATGTACAATGGGCTTATACAACACTGACAACACACACTGCACACAAACACACACAACCTATACAACACATACCCAATACATGCAACTCACAACACAATGTGCATTTATAACACACTCATACGACACATAACCAATACATGCAACTCACAACACAACATGTGCGTACAACACACTCATACACACATACAGCACACGTAAGTTACATACAACACAACACGCATGAACAATGCACTCATACAGCACACACAACACACAACTCACATACAACATGCACATGCAACACACTCATACAACACACAACACTCATACAACACACAACACACGTAACTCACAACACAACATGCACACACAACACTCATACAACATACATACAATACATGCAACTCACAACATACACATACAACACACTCATACAGCTCACGTACAACACATGCAACTCACGTTCAACACAACATGCACGTACAACACACTCGTACAACACAACACTCATACAATGTACACACAATACATGCAACTCACAACACAACATACACATACAATACACTCATACAACACATACAACACATGCAACTCACGCACAACACAGCATGCACGTACAACACTCATACAACATATAACACATACAACATACACACAACACACGCAACTCAACACAAATACATGTACAATTCACTCACAACACACAACACTCATACAACACACAACACATGCAACACATAAACACATGTACAACACACTGATACAACACACAACACTCATACATCACACACAATACATGCAACTCATATACGACATACACATAAACACATACAACACACAACACTCATACAATATACAAAGCATGCAACTCACAAATACACGTACAACACACTCATACAACACACAACACTCAAACATACAATAAGTGCAACTCAACACAATATGCACATACAACACACATACAACCCCTGCAACTCACATACAACACAACACACTCATACAACACATTCATACAACACACACTATACAGATTCTAAGTATGAAATAGAAAACAGCACACGCACAGTTTCTAAATTTGATGAAAGCTTTTTTCAAGAAAGTCGTCCAACATTCAAACTGGTACCATGTCCTCATTTTCAGCTGCTGTTCAGATTCAAGCATTTTTATCATCTACTCTATGAATTATAATAATACAGCATAAACCCATTTTTCATTTTACACCCACTTTGCTGTGGGGTGCTCCAAAACAGGGGCCAGGAGCCTCAGAGTCGTCCCTCGGAACAAAACACAACCGACACTCAGAGGCCAGGAAGGGAACTCGGGGTGGTGACACACACTCTCTCATCTGCAGAGTTCTGCTTCAAATACTTTACACGTAACCAGGGCTGGAACGGGTTGGTGAGGGTACAGACATGGCAAACTGAGAAGAAACTGGCAGGTGGAGAAAGATCAGTCAAAATCCAAGGAAAAATGCTGAACATTTTCCACAAATAGTTCACACAACAGATGATACTCAGGCTACTGAAAGTTTATTGAGAGGGGTCTTGCTCCAAAGAAAAAGTTCTCTCCCAAAGTTATCAAAGTTTCACAGCAGGCACCTGCCCCCAACACACCATCTTCCGAGGGCCTAGGAGTCAAAAAGAAGGTAAGACAGTAGTAAGGGTACAGGGGGAGGAGAGCGGGAGGGGACCGAGAACTCGGAACCAAGAGATGGGCGGACACTGAATGCCTGACTCCAAGGTTATCACCTCAGAAAACAAGTCTGTTTAAGTCCGTAGTAACAGTGTTAGTACTTTCACTGAACCTGCACTCAACACTGGAGAACCTCCCTGTGTTATGAAGACGATCTGAAAAATAACATTAATTCACAACGTAGAGTGATGATTCAGCCACAGAAAATAAAACTGACATAATCCACTACAAGTCACACTATGTCTTTCTTTAAGACTGGTTTATGATGCAGAAAAGAGGCAGTTTGAGATCTAAAATACTTAAACTGGCAAACACCTTGTTTCCCTGAATTCTCACAACCGTGGCATCAGCTAGAGTAAGACAGAGTGGTTTTCAGAGCTTCCAGAACAGCAGAACAGATCAATCATAAATATGCAAAAGTGATCTGAAAATAGAATTAATTAATATTCCACGTTTTGGCTTAAACTAGTCATGTGATTTCCAATAAGTGGGAAACATTCACACCAATTTTTATAAGAAAGTTCAATGTGAACACATAGTACAGAACATTGCCTTTGTTTTGGAATTTATTTATTTAATATGACAATTTCATTTGTATTTAGTTATTCCTGATGTTGAATGCTCATCTTTATTAATGATGAGCTACCCATTTTCTGACTGAGGAAACAGAAAATTGTCACTGCCTAACAGCAATACTCAAAACAGCCTGTATGAAAGGAAAAGGTATATCTGTGTGCACACAGATGCATACACATGCATACACGTACCTATACATGTACACACGTGTGTACATATGTGCATACACATACACACATACACGTGTATGCACGTGCACACGTGCATGCACATGTACACGTGTGTGCATGAGCGCACATGCATGCACACATACGCACATACATGCATACACACGCATATGCACATACACGTACACTCATATACACACATACATATACACACGTACACATGCACACACATACATGCATATACACGTGCACATGGACACGTGGACACGCACATACACACGCATACACACATGCACACACATGCATGCGTACATGCATACGTAAGTGTCATCTCAGGTACGTGGATTCAAAATTCTGATGCAAACGAATAATTACAAAACAGGGTAGGGTGTCAACAAGTGAGAATTGAGATGAAAGTTCTGATATGTTCCAGAGACAATACGGGAGGTCGTCACATCACATAAATATCTTACCCATTTTAAACGTGACAATTCCTGCCAACATCGGCCTGGATTAAGATGATTTCATTGACATAAGGAACAGAAAATATAATATTTATTCTAATGAGATTCTGTAATCATTACATTATTTTCACAATTATAAGTAATCACTAAATAACTTCCTCCCAAGGATCTAAAAATAAAAATAAGATAACAAAAGAAGGTCACAGTCCTGACAGCTTTATCATGCAAATCACAACTGTGAAAATTAAGCATGTTTTTGAGACTATGCCCTCCTCAAATATCCTTCCTGGAATTTTGTACCAGTAATGGCTGGTAATTCATTGTTATACCAGCTGGAAAGTATATCATTTGGGGTATGTGAAGTAAACATGTAAAGAGAAATGACCACACACACCTGAAACCAGGCCTCATTTCACAACTGTTTCCTACTTTCGATTTGCTTAGTTTACTTCATGAGGTATCTCGAGGAGAGAAAGCAGAGCTGGGATCTGCCCTGAGGCTGCTTCGGGAAGAGCTGGGTGGGCACCAAGACCCTCAGGCCGAGGGCTGAGCTGCGTGGCTATGACCCCATCACTGCAGCTCCCCAAGCGTGTGTCCCTGTGTGTCACGCAAACCCCTGCCACACAGGTGACACACGCCACACGCCTGACACAGGCTCAGCACACAGGGAGCTGCAGGGGCCTTTGAAAGCAGTATGCTGAGAATAGATAGGGCTCAAGGACAGTATCTCCAATTGAACTTTTAATGAACTCCCGTAGGCGCCAAGAAGGCGGGCAGATAAGGAAGAGCATAGAAACAAAGAACTGAGTAGAAGGTTACATCTGGGAAAAGAAAGTTTGTTTTGCATTGCATTCTTTCTGCTGACGTGGGGTTTATGGAGTATAAATAAAGTGAGGCGGAGGCTCTGAGCGCGGCCGCCATGTTCTCTGTGTGTCTTTGTCTTTTGTGTGTTCTTTCATTCTCCACCACCCCCGGCACGGACCCCAACAAGTGGCGCAGCGAGCAGGGTCAGCACGGGTGAGTAGGGGAGAACAAGAAGGGGAACCCCCTAGGGGCGGGTAAGGCCCGGATATTGTTAAGGGGAACCTTCTTAAGCTTTCATTATGGGGAATTCCATCTCTCTGGCCTCAGAATATTTACGGCTGTTTCAAGGACTGTTGCTGTCTATAGGAGTAAAAGTGAAAGAAAAAGACTTTGAAGTGATGGTTTGCCCATGTTGAACAACATTGTTACTGGTTTCAGTATCAGACTAAAGTGCAGCTGAATCGCAGAGAATGGTTACAGGTAGTAAAAACTCTGCTTAGAGCTCTCCAGTTAGGGGATATTATGCCTCTAAAATTGTGGACCTTGTGTGACTCTATCACTCAGACATTAGAGTTACTTGAGACTGATTCAGAGTGTGGTAATGTAGCCACAGGAGGAAAGATATCTGAGGATTTGGAAAAAATAAAAATAAAATAAATCTGAAATGGAGCCCATTTGTGCCAGGATAACAGAGGATGGGGGGGGTAGCAAAAGGGGGAGAAGAGAAAAAGCCAGCTCTTCCTTCTTCTAAGGGAAATTCTGACATGCAGTGTATTATGGAAATGCTTCAACAAATATTACAGATATATTCTTCTAATTCACCTTTGCGAGCTTTCCCTGTTTCTTTTCCTTCTGCCCTGTTAAAAGAGGATTTTCCAGTGCCTCCAACCCCCCGGCTTCCTTATCTTTACCTTTGTTTGGCAAAGTTGAAGCCCTGTTCACATCAGACATACTTTAAATTTATACTAAACACCTGTTTAATATGTTAAAACCAGTGTATATGTATATCTTATTGTTTGTTAAAATATTATGAGTATTTCAATAGTCAATAAATAAACACATTAATATTAACTATTAATATTAATATAGTATTAATAACCCCAGCTAGGAAATTGTTATGTTATAGGGGTGCATAGGTTCCACCAATTTACACTCCAAACAGAAGTTGAATATTCGAGCTGCTTAATACATTAACTACCTCTTGATATTTTCTGTGTTTTTAAATTTTAACCATTGTATTGTGTATGTAATGATTCTCAATTTGGTATTAATATACATATTTCCTAGTGAGTAATGATGTTAGACATATAGGTTTATTGTCATTTCTTTGTTCTGCTACTTTTGGTTGGGTTATTTGCCTTTTCTTATTAATATGTTGAGATTCTTTATATTTGGGGATATGAGTATTATTATATATTATATATACTTTTAATTAAAAAAAATTTAAGGAGCTGGATCTGTTTCCAATTATTTGTGCTTCTTTTGCTCCTAATGCTCAGTTTTCAAATGGTGGCAATAATGTCCAATTTAATGCCTTACAAATTAAATTTTTAAAAAGAAATGAAAGCTGCCATTTCTAACTATGGACCTCAATCTCCTTTTATCCTTGGTCTTCTTGATATTTTTCATCAGAAAATTTGATAATTCCTATAGACTGGAAGACTTTGGGGAAGGCTTTTCTTGATCGTTCTCAGTGGTTACAATTGCACAGCTGGTAAATGAACAAGGCACATGTATAGGCTAGAAAAAATGTTATGTGTGATCCCCCTGGACCCACTGAGGAACAACTCACAGGCACGGACCAATATGCTACTCTTAATGCTCAGGCTGGTTTAGATGATGTTGCCTTTACTCAAATCAAGACTTTGTTTTTAAGGGCCTGAAATAAGGTAGAGATAACAGGAAAATGTTCCCTTTCCTCTGTGAAGATTTTACAGGGCACAAATGAACTATATTCAGATTTCGTAGCCCGTCTTCAGGATGCTGTCTTCAAAATTGTGGGTGCTGGCCTTGCTTCAAAAATTGTGTTATAAACATTGTCTTTTAAAAATGCTTATGCTGACTGTTAAAAATTGTTAAAATCGTTAAAGGCCAATGGGGCCAATTTAGATAAATATATTAAAACTTGTGTTAGTGTTGGAGGGGCTATTTATGATGCTCAATTATTTGCTGGAGCTTTGTCTAAAGCCTTAAAAGGAAATAACAGACAAGGTGTTTGTTTGCAGTGTGGTAAACCTAGACATTTCAAAAAAAAGAATGTCATAAAAATTGAACACTTTTATCCCTCAAGGCAGAAAGCTGCCTTCAGAGGTGTACAAATATTGTGGTAAAGGTCGACATTGGACAAATAAATGTCGTTCCAAAACTGATAAAAGTGGAAATTTACTGTCTCCTCTCCTGGGAAACGGGAGCCGGGGCCCACAGGCTTGGGGCCCCAACAATTACAATAGAAGTCTACTACAATATTCAGTGAGCAATGGCCTACAACATTAAGGAATAAATTCAAGTCCTCCTTAAGGATCCCACACCTTACCCCAGTTTCTCAGCTTTATGCGGCAACTAAGCAGAGCGCCGCTGCTGACTTAGCTATTACTCAGCCTTATACTTTGTCTCCTAATAGAGGAGTATATAAATTAGCTATTAGAGTGTGTGGCCCTTTGCCAAAAGGACATGATATTACTAATAAAATTTTTATTTTGGTACAAGTTTCACAATTTATACGCCTAGAGGCAGGGGAACGTATTCTCAATAGAGAGGGTTTCGTAGCACAGAAAAAACTGTTTTTTGGGAAACTTTAGTTTCTAATCAAAAGCCCTTATGTTCATTGCACATTAATGGGATAGTTTTAAAAGAGTTAATTGATACGGGGGTGAATATGTCTATTATTTGTTTAAATTAGTGGCCTATACAATGGGAAAAAAGACAAGTTTCAATTATACTCACTGGCTTGGGTGCTGCTTCTGTGATTTATCAAGACGTAGAACCTTTAACCTGTGTCGGTCCTAAAGGTCAACAAGGTCAAGTGTTTTTTTTAATTTTTATATTGTTCCTATCAATATTAATTTTTGGGAACAAGATCTTTCACAACAATTTGCTGCTTTTTTAAACATTCCTCATATTTCCTCAGCTGCCAAAAATAAGATGTTCAAAATGGGCTACAATCCTTTAAACTCATAGCCACCACTCCTATTTAGGTGAAACAGTGACTATTATTTAAAGAAATACTTAGGACTCTAAAAGAGTAAGTCAAAAAACAAATGGCCGAGAGGAATATAAAGCCACGTATTTCTGCATGGAATTCCTGTCTTTGTCTTGTCTTAAAATTATAAATGTTTACATTAAACCTAGGGAAAGTTTACAGCCTGGTCTTCCTAATCCTGCCCTTATCCCACAAAGTTAAAACCAGAGAAAAGCAGCAAGATGCTTTTGTATCATTACAAACTCAGCTTTCTTTCTACTCACTTAATATTGCCACAGAAAAAATTTAACTGGATTTTCTTATCAATATTTAGGTTATACCTTGGGGGCACAAAATATTCGACCCCAAAAAATTCAAATTCGACGTGATCATTTAAAAACATTAAATGATTTTCAAAAGCTTCTAGGAGACATTAATTGGATGCGTCCTGTTTTAGGAATACCAACATATCAGTTATAACATCTTTTTTCTATTCTAGAAGGAGACAGTCACTTGGACAACTCACGGCATTTAACTCCTTTGGCTTTACAGGAACTCCAGCCTGTTGAAGAGCAACTTCAAAAGGCCCTTCCTTTTGTTTATTTCATACTTTACCTTCTCCCACAGGAATGATTCATCAAACTAGTCGACCACTAAAATGGATCTTTTTGTCCAATAAAATATCTAAACGCTTGGCTACTTATATCGATCGTTTAGCTGAACTGATCATCAAAGGACGGCATCACTGTCGACAACTTTGGGGAGGAGATCCTTCCTTAATTATCTCTCAATTCACTCATAGTCAGATCACTTATCTTCTTGCAACTTCTGATTCTTGGCAAGAAGCTTCATCAATCTTGAGTTACAGTTTATCCTTATCCCTCGGTGCAATAGGGAGAATTGTTTGCTATTCTCATGGTCTTACTTGATTTCCCTACTACTGGTTGTAACATTGTTAGTGATTCTCAATACGCCGTTTATGTTACTTCTTATATTTCTCAGGCCACTTTACCTCTTTGTACTACTTCTTCTCTTCAGAAATTCTTTTCTTTGTTGTCCTTTACTTTGAGCCAACGTCGAGCTCCTTTATTCATCACTCATCTTCGTTCTCATTCTCAACTTTCTGGACCATTAGTTCATGGTAATACTCAGATTGATTTGCTTTTAATCGGCCACCTACATGCTGCAGAACAAAAATATACTCTACATCACACTAATAGTTCTGGCCTTCAACGATGGTTTCATTTAACTCATAAACAAGCTCGTTCTCTTATTCGAGCTTGTCCTTCCTGTGCTCCTTTGAGCATTCCATCCTTCCAACCTGGGGTTAATCCACGAGGTGTCCCTTCTTTTAGACGATTAAAGTATGTTCATCATACCATTGATACCTTTTCTCATTTCTGTTATTACTCATCTCTTAGCTTATTTCGCCATCATGGGCATTCCTCATACTTAAAACTAATAATGCCCCTGCCTATGTCTCTCGTAAATTACAAGTTTTCTTACAGCAATACAATATTCAACATATCACCGGTATCCCGGGCAACAGTCAAGGTCAAGCCATCATTGAGCGCACAAATTTAACTTTAAAAACTTAACTATTAAAACAAAACAAAAAGGGGGAAATGAGCCCCCCAGAAACCAGATTTTGAAACCAGATTTTGAAGGTTCTTTTTACCTTAATTTTTTTGAATCAATGGAGACAATTGCAAGACTCTGCTGTCGTAACCCATCTTTCCTCAACTCCCTCGGTGATAGTCCCTGCTGACAGTTTAAAGGTTTGGTATCCTAATGAAGAAGGTAAGCATGTTCAAGGGCAAGTTCTAAAACAGGGACGGGGCTATGCTCTTGTCCTTACAGGGAGTGGACCTGAGTGGTTTCCTACAAGATGATTGAAACCCTGTTGAAAAGAAAACTGGATTCAGCATGCATTTCTTCCTTTGTTAGATGTGCCTCGGCGGGAGACTTATTTCTCTTAGTGAGGCTTTGTATGAATATTGGACTTATATTCCCTTTCCACCCTTGTATCAGGGAGTCGCCTGAGAGGAGGCGGAAATTAAGGTTTTCACCAATAACATTACTTGGATGCCATCCCCCATATGGACAAGGACAACATAGAACGGGAAACAGCAATTATAATCAGCACATACCAATTTGGAGTGGAAGGACTTCCAATATGTATGGGAAATAGTCCTCATTGTCTCCGAAAATCACATGAAGCTTGGGCTGTTCGTTATAATCATAGTCATGTGGCTGCTAATACTGTTATTATTGTAACTAGAAGTTTTTAATATAATCATACTGTATATAGTAATGAAACTATTCCTAGTTCTTTACTTTTTTGTCCTATTCTAGACGTTTCTCCTAATATTGAGGTGCTGGAGTGACAATAATGTCCGGGAACTAAACCCCGGATTTTATTAGAATACAACGGGATGCAAATAACTGATTGAAGTGTGCACGGTGATTTTCAAACAAAATTTAGTCACATACCTTTGAAATGACACTGGGTAAATAAAAGTATTGCTGCTAACAGTAATGAAACCTTGGTATGGCGTGAAGGAGGCCTGAAGTACAGAGTTATTTTTGGAAGTTGTTAGTTGCAGGCGATGCCATTAGCACTTTTGTGGGGAATATGCCCCTTAATCTTTCTAACCCAAATAACTCCTTTCATATTCAGTTATATCGGAATACCTCCTGATATATTATTTCTTGTGTCCGTAAGCCCCACCTATTATTAGCAGGAAATTTGACATGGGATAATCTTACGGGGATTGTTAATAGTACAGATACGTGTACATTTTTGTCTTGCCTCAATCATTCCTGGTGGCACAATTTTACTGAGGATATTTATATCCTCAGGGCTCGTAAGGAAATTTGGCTACCTGTTAACCTTACGTGACCATGGGGGGCATCACCTCCTGAGACTTATATTTGGACTTCTCTCCAGTGAACCCTCCGTGCCCTTGGACTTATAATTGCCTCGGTGATGAGCCTTGTCGCCATGGTCTCCACTGCAGCCATAGCAGGACTCGCTCTTCGTCAAAGCATACAAAATGCTGAATTTATGCAGCAATGGCACGAACAATCTCACCGGTTATGGCTTCAACAACGAAACATTGATTCTCAACTTGCTGAAAGATTGGACAACATGGAGCAAGCATTGACATGGCTTGGAGATCAGCTCACTGTACTCAGTACTCGGATGACATTACAATGTGATTGGAACTCCACTCAATTTTGTGTAACGCCTGTGCCTTTTAACATCTCTCAAAATTGGACTGTAATCCGAAAATTATTAGTAGGCCATAAAAATATTAGTTTGGACATCCAAGAGCTCACTCAGAACATTTCCGAAGCATTTCAACAACAATTACATGTGTTGTCCGGAACTGTAACCCTTCAGGAGCTGGGTCAGCGCCTTGCTTTAACCCATGGACCCAGATGAAGATATGGATTTCTACAATCTCTGGAAGTATATTGCTTTGGGCACTTGGATTGGGTCTACTTCTTTTGGTGATTCGATGCTCCCTCCGTCGCCTCCAAAAACAAAAGAAAACACAAGAACAAATATGGGCTACCTTTTTAGGATTGAGGCAAAACAAAAAAAAAGGGGGGGGGGAAATGCAGGGGCCTTTGAAAGCAGTATGCTGAGAATAGATAGGGCTCAAGGACAGTATCTCCAATTGAACTTTTAATGAACTCCCGTAGGCGCCAAGAAGGCGGGCAGATAAGGAAGAGCATAGAAACAAAGAACTGAGTAGAAGGTTACATCTGGGAAAAGAAAGTTTGTTTTGCATTGCATTCTTTCTGCTGACGTGGGGTTTATGGAGTATAAATAAAGTGAGGCGGAGGCTCTGAGCGCGGCCGCCATGTTCTCTGTGTGTCTTTGTCTTTTGTGTGTTCTTTCATTCTCCACCACCCCCGGCACGGACCCCAACAGGGAGCGATCAGTAAGTGGTGACTAGAGAGAAGTGACGGCCTTCAGCGTGGACGGAGAAAACAGGCCACAGACTCACAGAGGAAACGCCACAGATCCACAGACGGAGAAAACACCACAGACGCACGGACGGAGGAAACACCACAGACGCACGGAGGGAAGAAAAGCGCCACAGACGCATGGAGGGAGGAAAAGTGCCACAGACGCAGGGACGAAAGAAATGCCACTGACACACGGATGGAAGAAACACCACAGACGCATGGATGGAGGAAACGTGCCACAGAGGCACACACGGAGAAAACAGGCCACAGATGCACGAACGGAGGAAACGCCACACATGCACGGACGGAGGAAACAGGGCAGAGACGCCCACACACCAGTGTGGAACGTCGGACAGGAACGTCCTGGCCATGCACTGTCCACTCCCCCTAGAGACTTCCCACCCCAGAGCACTCAGGATGGCTGTGGAGCGCCTGCCACGCACCCCAGAGGCGAAGCTGGGGAGCCAGAGATGAACAGGTTCACGTCCATCAAATGCAGCTGCAGTCCCTGTAATAACTGCAGGTCACTATTAAACAGAAGGGCACCTCACTTGGAATAAAAGCACTCTGCATAAAAGAACTAAAGATTGGCTGGAGACAGCTTAGAAACCGTCACCATTATTCTTGTTAGTGACAGCGAAGCTTCAAGAGTGGTCATTTTTCCTGTAGAAATCCCACAGAGGTGATTCCTGGAACTCATTTAGAATATTTCTTTCCCAGAAACCACACAACCAAGAACTTAATAGTGCCGTCTCTTGACCAGAAAGATTCAGATTTCTGATGAAACTAAACCCTGTCCAGCCTCCTGATTCTAGAAGATGCTATACAGAAAAGCTAACTCAAAGGGGTCTCATTTCTTTTGTCGTCCATGACACATATAAAAAAAAAATTTTAAATATTCAAAAAATGTAGGAATTGTACAGTGAATACCCATGTGTCTACCCCCTGGATCACAGATTAGATTTAAATGTAAAGTTCTAAAGGTTCCCAGCTAAGGAAACGTGCAGTGTAAGCCTCTACCTGGTTAGAACCAAGGGGAATGGAATGAGCTTTCCCCAGCCTTGCTGCTCAGCTGGGAGGAGCTGCCACAGCTCAGCCACCCCACCCCAGAGCACCCAGGATGGCTGTGGAGTTCCTGCCACCCACCCCAGACGTGAGGCTGGATAACCAATCGCGGTGTTAAGAATGAGCCAGCCTTTAGAGGCCATGTGGTCTATACTTGAATAGAAAATGTTCCAGGAAACTAAAGATTCCAATGCGTGTGCTGAATTCCTAACCATTTGAAACCCAGGCTCCTCATCTATATACAAAGAACAACGCTCTCTCCTGGGAAAGCATTTCAGAAGCACGAAAAAGGATCCACATGAGAGCAGCTGAAAACTACAAGGCATCATGCAATTATAAACCTTTTTCTATATCTTTGTTTCAAGGAATGTCAGCATTCTAAATATTGCAGTTCATCCCACATCACCTTTCAGGAGCAAATCATAACGATCAAAACTATCAGCAGAATCACTACCAGCTCAGTCACCACGTGCTTCTTCTTCCTGCATGACAATTCCTGCAGAACGATGGGACCATCCCAGAATGGCTCCCTGCCATCATGTGCCCATTCTCCTTCCCCAGGGAGCTATTCCTGTACTCATGGGGCATGGGAAACCTGTATAACGTCACCAGAAAGTCCTTGTTTGACTTACACACTTCCCAGAAGGGCTGATTTTATCCAGACTCCTAACTGTGTCAAACACTAAACCTAAAAAATCATCAAGAAACCAAAGAAATGTAAGGCCAGGTCCTGCCCCAGGTGCATGGCTACTAGGGGAGAAATAGAAAATGAGACATGAAAGGAAAGTTTTAAGATATTCAGACCATCACTGGATGATTCCAGGAACCCATTACAGATCATTGCTGTTCCTAATAACAGGAAAGAAATTCTAAAATCCCAACAGGCATGGTGAGTCCCTCACTTGCATGAAGTCAAAATAATAATCCATCACTCTCTTCAAAAGGACAAAAGAAAAACTCTACTTCCTCTTCATATTAATTTGTGTAAAGCAACTTAAGTGAGAAAATCTTAATGTCTGGACTGTGATATCAATAGCAAAATAATCCCAAGATTCCCAATTAAAAGATACAGACGGCCTGAATGACTTTAAAACAAGAAAAACTGACTATATGCTGCCTACAAAAAACTCAGTTCAGCCGCAAAGACACACATAGACTAAATGTGAAGGGATGGAAAAACACATTCCACATTAATGGAAATCAAAAGTGAGCAAGAGTAGCCATATTTATTTCAGATCAATCACAATTTAAGTCAAAAACTGTAAAAAGGAGAAAAAAAGGTAATTATATAATAAAGAGATCAAAATAGCAAAAGGATATAACAATTACGAGTATATGTGCACCCAACAACAAAGCACTCAGATATGTAAAGCAAATATTAGTAGATCTAAATAGAAAGAGAGGTCTGGCGCAGTGCCTCATGCCTATAATCCCAGCATTTTGGGAGGGATGTGGAGGCAGGTGGATCACCTGAGGTCAGGAGTTTAATACCAGTCTGGCCAACATGGTGAAACCTTCTCTCTACTAATACAAAAAATTAGCCCAGCATGGTGGCACATGCCTGTAATCCCAGCTACTTGGGAGGCTGAGCCAGGAGAATCACTTGAACTCAGGAGGTGGAGGTTGCAATGAGTTGAGATTGCACCTCTGCACTCCAGCCTAGGCAACAACAGCAAAACTCTGTCTCAAATAAATTTATATATACATAAATACACACACACACACACATATATATATGTGTGCGTGTATATATATATATATATATATATATATATATATATATATATATATATATGGAGAGAGAGAGAGACAGAGAGAGACAGGGAGACACCAACACAACAATAGTAGGAGCTTCAAAATCCCACTGTCAGCACTGGAGGTCATCTAGACAAAAAATAACAACAAAACATCAAATTTAAAGTCCAGTGTAGACCAAATGGACCTATCAGACATTTACAGAACATTTCATCCAACAGATACATAATGCACATTCTTCTCCTCAGCACATGGAACATTCTCTAGAATCCACCACATGTTAGGCTACAAAAGAATTCTCAATACATTTTTTCTAAAATTGAAATAACATCTAGGATATTCTCAGACTCTAACAGAATAAAGCTATAAATCAACAACAAGGAACAGACACTTCTCAAAAGAAGACATTTATGCAGCCAATAGAGACATGAAAAAATGCTCATAATATAGAATGAGACCACCACTTCTCCTGTTGTCTTTCCCAACTTTTCCCCGTCTCCCCTTTTCCCTAGTTTATAAGACAGGAGAAGGGGGAGAAAACAAAAAGTTGGAAGGAAACAGAAGTAAGATAAATAGCTAGACGACCTTGGCACCACCACCTGGCCCCGGTGGTTAAAATAATAATAATAATATTAACCCCTGACCCAAACTACTAGTGTTATCTGTAAATTCCAGACATTGTCTGAGAAAGCACTGTAAAACGTTTTGTTCTGTTAGCTGATGCATGTAGCCTCCCATCATGTTTTGTCTGCGGCTAGTCCTGCTACAATAATCACTCGCCATCAGAGAAATGCAAATCAAAACCACAATGAGATACCATCTCACACCAGTTAGAATGGCGATCATTAAAAAGTCAGGAAACAACAGGTGCTGGAGAGGATGTGGAGAAATAGGAACACTTTTACACTGTTGGTGGGACTGTACACTAGTTCAACCATCGTGGAAAACAGTGTGGTCATTCCTCAAGGATCTAGTACTAGAAATACCATTTGACTCAGCCATCCCAATACTGGGTACATACCCAAAGGATTATAAATCATGCTGCTATAAAGACACATGTACATGTATGTTTATTGCGGCACTATTCACAACAGCAAAGACTTGGAACTAATCCAAATGTCCATCAATGACAGACTGGATTAAGAAAATGTGGCACATATACACCATGGTATACTATGCAGCCATAAAAAAGGATGAGTTCATGTCCTTTGTAGGGACATGGATGGAGCTGGAAACCATCATTCTCAGCAAACTATCGCAAGGACAGAAAACTAAACACCGCAAGTTCTCACTCATAGGTGGGAAATGAACAGTGAGATCACTTGGACACAGGAAAGGAAACATCACACACTGGAGCCTGTTGTGGGGAGGGGGGAGGCGGGAGGAGGGAGGGATAGCATTAGGAGATATACCTAATGTAAATGATGAGTTAATGGGTGCAGCATACCAACTTGGCACGTGAATACACATGTAATAAACCTGCACATTGTGCACATGTACTCTAGAACACAAAGTTAATTAAAAAAAAAAAAACAAAACAAGGAGAACTTTCAAAACTGTATAAATACATAGAAATTACACAATATGCCCTTGAATAGCCAATGGGTCAATGAAGAAATGAAGAAGGAAATTTAAAAATTTCTTGAAATAAATGAAAACAGAAACACAACATATCAAAGTTTATGGTATACAGCAAAAGCAGTATTAAGAGGAAAGTTTATAACAATGAACTCCTACATTTAAAAAACAGATTTAAAATAAACAACCTAACAACGAACTGCGATGAGCTAGAAGAGCAAGAACAAATCAAATCCAAAAGTGGTAGAAGAAAAGAAATAACAAAGATCAAAGAGGAACTAAATAAACTTGAAACTAACAAATATAAAAATGAAGAAAAAAATATTGGTTTTTTGAAAAGATAAATAAAATAGACAAACCATTAGCTACACTAAGCAAACAAAAAGAAATCCCAAAGAAATAAAATTAGAAACAGAAAAGGAGAATGATAGTTGATACTACAGAAATACAAGGGATCATTACAGACTATTTTGAACAATTGTATGTCAACAGATTGGAAAATCTAGAAGAAATGGATAAATTCCCGGACACGTACAACCTACCAAGATGGAACCAAGAAGAAACGGAAATCCTGAAGAGACCAATAATGAGTAACATGTATGACTAAGTAATAATAAAAAGTCTCCCAACAAAGAAAACCCCAGAACTAGGTGACTTCGCAGCTGAACTCTACACATTTTTATTTCAATTCTTCTCAAACTATTCCAAAAGTATTGAAGAGGAGGGAATTCTGCCAAGTTCATTCTTCAAGACCAGCATTACCCTGATACCAAAATAAGGCAAGGACACAATAAAAAGAGAAAACTATAGGTCAATATTCCTGATGAACACAGATGCAAAAATCCTCAACAAAATACTAACAAACTGAATCCAACAGCAAATCAAAAAGATTATACACCATGATCAAGTGGGATTTATCCCACGATGCAAGGATTGCTCATCAAACACAAATCAATAATCATGCTACATCACATCAACAGAATTAAGGACAAAAACCATAATATCATTTCGATAGATACAGAAAAAGCATTTGATAAAATTCAACGCTGCTTCATGATAGAAAGTCTCAACAAACGAGGCACTGAAGGAAACATACCTCAACACAATAAAGGCCATATGTGACAAACCCACAGCTAACATAATGGGGAATGGGGAAACACTAAGAGCTTTTTCTCTGAGATCTGTAAAAGACAAGGACGCCCACTTGTGCCACTCCTATTCAACACAGCACTGAACGTCCTAGTCAAGAGCAGTCAGGCAAGAGAAAGAAATCAAGGGCACCCAAAGTGGAAAGGAGGCACTCTAATTATCTGTTTTCAGACAATGTGCTCTTATATATTAAAAAAAAAAAAAGACTCCAGCAAAAATCTCTTTGAACTGATAAACAAATTCAGTAAAGTTACAGAATACAAAATCAACATATAAATATCAGTAGCATTTCTATAGACCAACAATGAGCCAGTGAAAAAAGAAATCAAGAAAGCAATCCCATTTAACTACAAAAATATAAAATAAAAATAAAAATACCTCAGAAGAAATCTAACCAAGAAGGTTAAAGATCTCTATGAGGAAAACGATATTCTACCCTCGGAAGGTAGAACAGTGGCTTCTAGAGACAGGAAAGGGCGGCGGGAAGGCAGAAAGGGAGAGGTTGTCTAATGGATACAAAATTACATCTAGATAGTAAAAATAAGGGTTAGTGTGCTATAGCCTTGTAGGGTGACTATAGTTTACAATTTATTGTATATTTTCAAGCAGCTAGAAGAGAGGATTTTAAATATTCCCAGCATTAAGAAATGACAAATGTTTGAGATGATGGACATGCTAATTACCCTGAGTTGCTAATTACACACGAAAAACATGTATTGAAATATCATACTGTATCCCATGGATATGTACTATAATGTGTCCATTAAAAATAATAATTGTTAAAAACCCAAGGGTCATTTCTCATGTGTCCTTTGTCAGTGTTGTGGTCCATTGGTGGAGACCTAGCCATTTGCAAGTAAGACTATAGTCACTTGAGCTGAAAGCAAATGAATCGTCACAAAAATTACCACTGGCACCGAGTCTTCTTTCCAGAATTTCCTGCCCACAGCACTGCCACAGTCACTGTGGGCAGGAAAGACACACTAGCACCCAAGTTTCAACCCCAGTAAAGTTGATGCTTTTATTTCTCTGGTTTGGAATAGGTGTGTGTTCATAATTTACGTTTACTCCAACTGTCCCCTTGCTTAAATAGCTTCTTAAGGATAACTTCCTCTTACTAAATCCCAACAGCTTCTGAGCATCCATTATATTCTCCAAAGTAAATAAAAAGAGAAAACGTGTTGAAACCCTGATAATGTTCACTTAAGAATCCAGCATGATGTACAGCTTGAAATGGCTACTCCACCTTGTTCCTTTACATGACTTTTAAAGTAGCCCCAGTTATTATACATAATTGAAGTCATAATTTCTGCAATACCATTAGGTCCACGAACGGTGGGGCCAGGGGACTTCAAAGTCTGTCTCCGATTTTTTTTTTTTTTTAAAAAGGAAAGCTCATGAGAGTAGGTAATGAAAATAAATATTCACACAACTCGGAACAGGGGATGGTGAAACATAAAGCTCCAGCCTGGCACAGGTGTCCAGCCAGTGAGGGTGGGGACACAGACTCATACGGTCCCCACAATCCCTCAGAAATGCCACAGACAGGTGGGTGGCCTGAGACAGAGCCAGGCTCCGAATTCCGGGAGCTGTCTGGCTCATGTGCACCTCATGTGGTCCACACTGCACGAGGATGCCCAACGTCACCAGTCCCGGTGCAGAACACAAGAATGCCCCATGGCATGAGCCCCCGCTGCACAGCATAGCCCGAAGGTGCCAGCTCAGACTCCTACACACGCTGGTCACCAAGGCACTGCCCTCCAGGAAGGAGGACCCCAGAGGTCGTGGCAGGGTGAGGTTCTGCTCTTCATCATCCGCGAGCAGAGGGGAAAGTCCCAGCAGACATTTGGGGAGCCTCTACACGTGGTTCTGGGACTCTGAGTGGAGGTTCAAAGATGTCCCCAGGTACGCCAGACTCAAACCTAAAAAAGACCCATTCTTCCAGATATGCCCAGACTGGAACCTATATAGGCCATCCTTCCTAGCTTTTCTCTGGAAAAGCAGGCTTAAAAGAGTATCGACTAAAAGGGGCCACCAGGAAGACAGAAGTCCTATCTTTAAAAAAAGATTTTTTTTTTTTTTTTAAAAGAGGTACTGAGGCTCTGACCCATCTGAGCACAGAGTACATGCTCGGCAACCTCTGTCAGAGCAGAGCAAGTACACACATGCTCTCCATGCCCTGTGCTCCCAGCACCCGTGCTCCCCGCACCCATGCTTCACACGCCCGTGCTCCCCACACCCGTTCTCCCCGCACCCGTCCTCTCCACGCCCATGCTCCCTACACCTATCTGTGCTCCCCATGCCTATGCTCCCTGCAGCCGTGCTCCCCGCACTGTGCTCCCTGCGCCCATGTCTGCTCCTCGAGCTCTCTTCCACTGGTTTCCTCTGTACATCCCTCTTGATAGTCACTGTCACCTCGAATCACCTGGCTAAATGGAGGTAAAGCAAAAGTCTAGAGTAGCACATTGGAGGACAGAGTGGAAGTGGCTATTTACCAAGCAGGGCTATGAGATGAGCGCATCTGATCCCCATTAATCCTGACGGTCAGTTGATTAGCCCTGTTCAACAGCTGGGGACACTGAGGTGTGGAAGGACGGGCTTGCTTACCCCAGACGATGCTGACAGTGTGGGCCCAGCCCAGTCCCACAGCCACCAGGAGGAGGCTCCTCACTGGGCAGGCGCGGAGGTGCAGCCCAGAGAACGCTTGGGACCCTGGCACAGACTCCTCAGGAAGGAAACAGAAAGGCCCACAGAGACTCAAGCAGCACAGAAGAAGGTCACCCACAAGTTAAAAATAGATGTTTGTGCTTTACCGTCCCAGAGTGCTAAAAATCCAACCCACTCACACGCACAGCCTGACGTGAGCCTGGCCTCCTGCAGCACTGGGCTAAGCGAGAGACGTACCTGCCTCTCTCCCGACAATAGCAGACTTGGCAGCTATTCTTCAATGTACTTGACACGCTTCCGTGAGGGATTAAGCGACACTCTGTCGACACTGGCTAAGTTTAATCCTGACACAGCCAACCATCTAGATCTGCAGTGAACAAACAACTTACTTTGGATGATTCTGCCACTAACAAAGACCCTGAATCTCCCACCAAAGCTTAGTGACACGACTTACCTTTCTGTTTTCATTTCAGGTACACTGGCCCACATGATCTAATTTACCTGCTGATAATGCCTTGGAAAGACCACCAGGGGGCCCCACACCATTTTCAGCTTTAGAGGGATGTGAATTTCCCTTTGATGAGAAAGGTGATGGGGAAATAAAACAAGGATCCAAAACAGATGCCTGTGTGTTTCCTGGGAGTGATAAAGTCAGGAACTGCCTCTGTGTGTCAGGCGAGGGAGTAACAGAGACAATGGCACCAACTCCTGAGACAGAGGACCTGATGCATGGTGCAGCTACCGCCTGTGGCCAAGGAAATTCCAGGGAATGTAGACCCCAGTTGTATGGTACAGCCACCATGTGCGACCACAGAAATTCCAGGAATGCAGACCCTCAGTCACATGGTACAGCCACTATCTGCAGCCACAGAAATTCCAGAGAACGCAGACCCTCAGACACATGGTACAGCCACTATCTATGGCCATGGAAATTCCAAGGAATGCAGACCCTCAGTCACATGGTACAGCCACCATATATGGCCACGGAAATTCCGAGGAATGCATACCCCAGTCGCATGGTGCAGCCACAGCCTGCAGCCACAGAAATTCTGGAGAACGCAGACCCCAGTCGCATGGTACAGCCACTACCTATGGCCATGGAAATTCCAGAGAACAGAGACCCTCATTCCCATGGTACAGCCACCACCTATGGCCACGGAAATTCAGGGGAACGCAGACCCTCAGTCACATGGTACAGCTACCACCTGTAGTCACAGAAATCCTGGGGAACACAGACTCCAGTCGCATGGTGCAGCTACCACCTATGGTCACAGAAATCCTGGGGAACACAGACTCCAGTCGCATGGTGCAGCCACCACCTGCAGTCACGGAAATTCCAGGGAATGCAGACCCCAGTCACATGGTACAGCCACCATCTATGGCCACGGAAATTCCAGGGAACATAGACACCAGTCGCATGGTGCAGCCACCACCTGTGGCCATGGAAATTCTGGGGAATGCAGGCCCCAGTCTCTAAAGTATGAACTTCACTGCAGTGAATGTGGAAGAGTTACTCTCTGTGCAGAGCTCAGTATCCAGAAGGGGAGATGGCCCCAGGAATGCCTTCCTCCTCTTCAGAGCTCAGGGCCTAGGGCTGACACCCTTGGGAGGGGTCCTTGTTCAGCAATTGTGCCTGGAGAGGGTCCCCCAACACTCACCGTGCACCTCCTAGGAGCGGAGGCTACAACAGGGAGCCAGAGACCAAGCTCTGCTCAGACAACAGTGAGCTGATGGCCTTCCACTCTAAGTTCAATAGGGACCCAGGGACCAAGCTCTGCTCAGACAACAGTGAGTTGATGGCCTTCCACTCTAAGTTCAACAGGGACCCAGGGACCAAGCTCTGCTCAGACAATAGTGAGCAGATGGCCTTCCACTCTAAGTTCAACAGGGACCCAGGGACAAAGTTCTGCTGAGACAACAGTGAACTGATGGCCTTCCACTCTAAGTTCCAACTGCATGGAATGTGTATTCCATGAATGCTTGTTAAATGAATGATTCATATAAGGTCATCTGCGCTGACCTTTGCTGGTCTGCTGACTGTGAGCTTCAGAGCATAGGCCTCATTCCTGGAGCAGCCAGCTCTTCCCAGAGCGACGGCCACTGCAGGGCAAAGCCCAGAGCTTGTCCTGCAGCAACACACTCAGGACCCTGCGCTGGGCACGCTGGGGGCCTCTCCAGCAGAAGATCCCCAGCCCTGACCTTGCAATACCAGTGAACCCCAGGGGAGTCCCAAGTGCTCAAAATCATGTAAATGTCCATTGTGATTTAACATATCAATTTTAGAAGAAAGGGCATATTGCCACCTCCCTCCTCAAATTAGGGACTATAAATCGATCCATCACCCTAACTGAGACTCTGCCTTAAATTCTGCTAAAACTACCATCCAAACACTCAAATTTACATTAGCGTTAAGGGAAAAAAAAAAACTAAAACAAACACCTGTAAGAAACGGTCAAGTAACCTGTGATACATCAACCCAAAGATTAAACATGAAAACAATGAAGTAGCAAGATATTAAAAGAATATAAACTCTATGTACATCATGGCCCAAGGTTCTAAAATTACACAGAGACAAAGACTGGAATGGAAGGGGGATATGTTTACAGATACATTTTTTATTTTTTAATTTTTAATATTACTTCTCTAATGTATGATTTGACTAACCAGATAATTCAGCAAAAAATAAAAAAATTAATTGTGCCTATAGATAAATATGTAAAGAATCCTTTTCTCTGATGCCGATGGAATTAGTTTGGGTCTGACCCACAGTCTTCAATCTTTTAATTAAGACACAAAAATCATCTTTCAAGCTGTTAGGAAAAAAAGAAGAAAAAGATTGAAAACCAGGAGCCCAGAAGAAAAGGACTCGCTATGTATCACAGCGTCTCTCCACGCCTCTCCACCCCGGACAGTGCTCCCTCTTTCCCCATTTTCATACCTACTGCACAAAACACTTAGTAAAGAACTATCTCAATTCATGAGTCACACAGCACAAAGGGCCAGTGTCGCTGCCAAACATACCCTGCAGCCCCAAAACGAAGAGGCAACTGGTTCCTTCCTTCCTCAGTGAAGGAAGAATGAGAGGCTGCTGGTTGTCATTTTAAATCTCACACCTCAATGTCTTAGCACTTTCCTGCTTTGTTGGTTTCCAGGGCTTATTAAAATTAACCACCCCACCCCACCCCCCCCCCGCGGATATTGAAGAAAGAAAGCAGGACGGTTGTGCAGGCTTCCAAGAGGCAGAGCCCTGCTTCCGCGGCCACCTCTGTCTTTCTACCCACAGCAGCCGGGTTTACCAATTAGTCTCCCTTAAAGAGCAGTTTATGCTCATCGCGAACAAATGGATGCAAATGCTTCTTTTGAGATGCAGCAAGTTTTGGGCCCTCAGCAGAAAGAAAGAAGAAAGAAAGGAAAGAAAGAAAGAAAGAAAGAAAGAAAGAAAGAAAGAAAGAAAGAAAGAAAGAAAGAAAGAAAGAGAAAGAAAGAGAGAGAGAGAGAAAGAAAGAGAGAGAAAGAAAGAAAGAAAGAAAAAAGAAAAGAAAAAGAAAGAAAGAAAGAAAGAAAGGAAGAAAGAAAGAAAGAAAGAAAGAAAGAAAGAAAGAAAGAAAGAAAGAAAGGAAAGAGAGAGAGAGAAAGAGAGAGAAAGAAAGAAAGAAAGAAAAAAGAAAAGAAAAGAAAAGAAAGAAAGAAAGAAAGAAAGAAAGAAAGAAAGAAAGAAAGAAAGAAAGAGAGAAAGAAAGAAAGAAAGAAAGAGAAAAAACAGGGCACTGGCACAACAGTCATAACCTCTGTGTGGCACACACACAGAAGGAAAGTTAAAGCCCTGGAGGCGGAGGCGTTCGGAAAGGGAAGGTGGAAGTAGGAAGGACGCCCACGGGATAGAGTGGTCAGAAACAGACCACCTCACCAAAGGGCGCCTTAGACGTTCCAGAGGACAAAATGCCCCTCTTTCCAGGGTAAACACCCATTTGCCAAACTCAGCCAGTGACGGTAAGCAGGAGTTTGCTTTTTTTTTTAAGGCGTCTGAGTAACGATGACAAGAGCAAGAAATGAGCTTAATAATGGGACTGACAGGGCCCTGGGCTGGTGACTCTGCTGATGTGCACAGCATCAAAACCCAGGTTCCTCAATGCGCTCCCTCTGCAGTTCAGGACAGCACTACAACTCACCCCATCAATCACTGCTTAAAAAATCAGTTCTAAAAAAAGACGACCCATTTGAAAGCAGCCGGAGGAGGAAGACAGAGAGTGTCTCACAGAATCCAACCGCTTGTAGCCTCGGAACCATAACAAGAATATGAAACTAGCGGGTCCAGTGTGAGGCAGAACAGAGACGCCGTCACGGCTCTCAGGAGGCTGAGCAGGAAGCGCATGGCTCAGGCCCTGCAACGCCCTAAGGGCGCCTGGAGCAGCCCACAGGCCTGTGTCCTTCGTGTGGGTTCACCTTCCTAGTTTCCTGGGTAAATTCAATGTACAGCATTTATTCGCCAAGAAAAGAACATTCAAATCAAACTACTGTCATAACTCTGAAGGGCTCTTAACACTCCAGTCCACACGTTCAAAAGCCCACAAATATCAGTGCTGCCACTGTGCAGGTAACAATGTTTTGGATGCATCATGCACGTAACCAGTAACGACGTTTTCATGTTTTCCGTAGCCATCTCATTCAGGATACTAAAATGATCTGTGACGACTTGATACTTAGTTATCTGTGATTTTCAGATAGATTTAACAAGGCTACCTGGCCAAGAAGGCCTCACCCTCCTGAACCTGGGCACCGGTGCCCCTACGTGCACCCGGGGCCTGGGGAGCGCAGTCTCCACCACCTCTCGCTCTTCAATGTTAAATGTCCTCCCGGAGCGCCTGCGTCGTGGGCCCAGGCTCGGCCCCTCCTGGAGAGCCCTTTCCACATTACAGGACAGGGGAAGCCCAGAGCCCGCGCTGCAGCGCCACTGACGTCCCGGAGTCCCCGATTCCTGCTCCTTCCCTTCCGCGGAGGCTGGCGGGGAGGGCCTGGGACCCATTTTAGTTTTCGGTTTTGTCACGAGCCGGAAGGCGACAGCACATGCGAGCGCAGGAAACCCTTTTTTAAAATCTTCCAACGGAAACGCGAGGGGCTGCCGGACTGCCTCGGAGACGCTAGGCGGGAACCCACAGCACCCCTGCCTTTTCCCGCATTGCAGCAGCCGGGACCCCGCCCACGCCGCGGGGGGCCCGAGGCGACAGGAGGCCCGCCGAGATCCGGCCGTTTCTTCCTCCACAAGCTGGGGGGTGGCGTGGGGCGGAGTTGGGGGGCGGGGGCAACTTAAGAAGTGATCGCGCTGTACCCAGGATTCGGAGGGGAAGCCCGGCCCCATCCTACAGCTCAGAGGCAGAACGACCCCGGAAGGTGCTCCAGGCGACCCCCTCTACCAGGCTCAATTTAAAACATAAACCGGAGAGGGTGGAAAGCTCACTATTTTCCGAATGGAGGTTCCTATCGCCATGTTCCTTCCTCCTCCGCCCCACCCGGCATGGACCCCGGGGCTGCCTTGCCGGCTCCCGCCGCCCCGCAGGTACCCCTGCCGCTCCCGGGCACGGGCTTCTCCCCAGTTCTTCCCATCGCTTCCCCGCTCTTCTCCCCAGTTCTTCCCATCGCTTCCCCACCTTTCCCCGGGTCCTCCCATCGCTTCCCCCTCTTCTGCCCGGTTCCCCCATCCCCTTCGCCCTGTTCTCCCCTTCTCCCTCTTCTCCCCTTCTCCGTCCGTCCCTCCCTCGCCGCCCGGAGGGGGGCGCGCACCTTGAGCATGTCCCCCGCTGGTCAGCACGCCGATGGCCTTGCCGGCCCCGGAGAGGTGCTCCAGGAACTTCCGCAAGGAGCCCTTGGGGGCCCGGGAGTCTTCCGCGTCCAAGACGAGGAGGCCGAGGGCAGCCGCTAGTCCGGGTGCGCAGCAGGCAATGGAGACCCTGCCCGCGTGCGCCCGACTCGGAAACGCTGCCCCGCCCGCGCCCCCGCCCGGCCCTAGCGTCAAAGGGCCTTGACGGGCGGGGCCCAAGCGCACAGGAGGGGCTGCGGGGGTGGGGCGCGGCTAGGGGCAGGGGCAGGGGCAGGGAAAGGGGCAGAGAAAGGGGCAGGGGCTGGCCGGGGCCGGGTGTGGGCGGGAGGACCTACGCGGGGGTCGTCGTAGGTGGCTGCCGCGCTAGCGGTGGGTGAGGTCGCGGAGGCGGGGGTAACACCACAAGTGGGCGGAGTCCCTGGGGGTGGGGCCGCGTTGCCGGTGCGCTACCCTTGCGGGTGGGTTGGAGGACTCTGGTTGGGGCCTTTAGAGATGCCCGGAGCGCCACAGGTGGGGGCAGGGGCAGCGACCGGGGGAGGGGAGACCGCAAGGGGGCGGGGTCACATCGTTCGCTGGGCGGGTCAAGGCAGGGCGGAATAGAACGCCGGGAGCATCTCCCGGGGCGGGAAGGGGGGGGCAAGGGAGACCGTGAGTGGGCGCGAACGCCGGGGCCGGTGGAAACCCCGCACTTGCGGGGAGCGCCGATGGCGGGGCGGGGTGGAATTGGGGCGCGGAGACCCCACCTGGACGCGGAGGCTCGCGGCAGGCCCGGTAGATCCGGCTGTTGTCAGCGCCGAGCCCGGCCGCGCGCACAGCTTCTTGGTGGCGGCAGGATTCCTCCTGGGGCTGCGCTAGGAGCCTCTGCGCGCGGCTTCCTCGATCCCCGCCCCCACGTTTTCTCTGCAGCCTGAGGTCGGGAAGGACGCACGGAGAGTGGATCCTCCAGGTGGTGGGAAAAGCTGAGCGCGGCGAGCTTAGCTATGACGAAGCTGCGATTTCCCGGGTCCACGGGGTCTGTGGCGCTCCCGGGCCCCCAGCTCGTCCCGTAGGGAGAAGAATCCTTGGGGTGGGGGAGAGTATCGGGGCGCTACACTCAGAGACGCATGGGCGCGCGAAAGTCAGAGTGGGATAGGAGGAGGCGCAACGGGACTGACCTGGCGGGGAGGCGGGACGACCCTTCCTCCCTATGGACAGGCGCGCTGCTGTACGCTGTGCCGACCTCGGCTGACTTCACCGGCCAACTCCACGTGCTGAAATACGCACATCCAAAGCGCTGTGCCAGTTGCCCATCCACAGCTTAACAGCCTGGTGCCAGTTACCTGCGATGGGACAGGGAGCAGCCCCTACAAAAGCACGGGCTTAGGGGTTCCCGGTTCCTTCAGTGCTCACCCCACGAAGAAGGGCTCCCAAACGGCCCCACTCGAGGGCTTTCCGGAGGATGGTCCTGCGCAGTGGGTGTTTGTTGAACAGATGGGAAACAACAAAAGAGACTAAGAAGAGGTTTGTTCTATGAACCCGGGAAAGTGAAGCAATCGCAAAGGAGAGTCTCACCAAAGGGCAATCCTGGGGAAAAGATGGAGAGGCATGGATTTTTCTTGGATGTGTGCCTCATCCTGGGGCTCATCCCGCTGAGCATCAAATATTCATTGCAAAAGAGGAAAAAAAATATATGCTGCAGACAATGCTGGATAGTCTAATCTCTCCCTTGGCCAGAATTAACGGCGAAATTCCTAACCCCTCGTGGTCCTCAGAATCACCTGTCCTATGCACACCCCCATTAAACCACTGAAGTCCAGTTTCTGGGAGCTCAGCCAGGAAATGTGTAGTTTTAAACAAACCACCTAGGTTATCCTGATGAATGCAAAGTCAGAGAGCGCTGCTCTCATGCAGTGAACCTGAGCATTATTCTATTAATTAAAAGGGAGAGGCGAATCCTGGCTGTCTTAAGGTGGCAGTTGAGTGGCCTTTGCCTTCTGGCGGGCAGAAGAGGAGACCGAGGCTCTAAGCACCTGCACCCACAGCTGGGCTCAGGATCTGTGCTGGAGAATAGAAGGGCTAATTTAATTATTCATGCCTTTTTAGAGCATGTTACATGTGGAGAAGGTGGGCCACACTGAATTTTATTTTAGCCAAATACCCGTTATCTCCTTATACAATTGATATTTTTATATTGAACATTAGGGGATTGGTCATTTGTCATCAAATTGTCTGTAATACAGAAAATGATAGATACAACCTAACAGTTCAAACATGGTGAGTTAAATAAATGATGGTAAAAATATGCGCTGCAATAATATTTAGTTGCTGTTACCGCTACAAAGATATGTGTCTACTGACATGGAAATATGTTCAGGACATACAAATAAGTGAAAAGGCAGGCCTAGACGCAGTGCGAGCCTGTGTGTGAGTGCGTGCGTGTGTGTGTGTGTGTGTGTGTGAGTCTGCATACATCTGTAAATGTTTCTGAGCATTTTATTTCCTTTCTTTTGCTTAGTATAGGCAATGCCATTTTTCTCTGCGATGAACAGGTATTGTTTAGGGAATAGAAATAGCTAATGAAAAACAATAAAATTTAGAGTGTCAAGACCCCCAAGGTTACGGATTATGTTCAAAAGTTTGTCTGTGTATAAGGGCTGGGGTCAGGGTGGTCACTGACGGTCCTCACACATCTGTTCTTATGAGTTTGGCCCCTTGCTCAGTCAGTCAGGGAATTAACATATATTAATATATACCTGTAAGATGGAAAAGAATAGCTATGGCTTTTTTTTTTTTTTTTGAAAGTCATGTATTTCAATGTTGCTACAACTAGAGGTTTTTAATTTTTTTTTTTTAACTTTGGCCTTAGCAATGAATCTTCTAATTCAAGAGGAAGATATTACATGCCGTGCTGACTGTACAGCTTCCACCCAGTAGGACCTGAGGTGTGTGCTTGTTCTTTATTGTCCCTTGACAGATTACTCCAAAGGCCCACACCAGCACACACTTATACCCCAGGAATGATTACTCCTTGGGCCAGGAGTTCAGGCAGGCTTCACTGGGCCCTCTGCCCCAGGGGCTCTCCAGGGCTGCAGCAGGTGTCTGCCTAGGGCTGCTGTGTCTTCTGAAGGCTCAGGCTCATCAGGGGAGGAGCTGCTTCCATGCTCACTTCTGTGTTGCTGGCAGGATTCTGTTGCTTGCAGGCTGTTGGACTGAAGGCCCCAGTCTCTCTGTGGCATCAGCTTCAGGTTGCCCTCTGCCCTGGGCGGGTGACTGGCTTTGCCAGAACTAGCACCTACCAAGAGCCAGGGGGAGAGTTCCAGTGGACAGAACCTCAGCTCCTCCCAATCCAATCTCAGGAGAGACCACCATCTCTTTTGCCTGGTTCTATTCATCAGAAGTGAGCCGCTGAGTCCAGCCCTCTTCTAGGGTCTGGCTGTGAACACTAGAGACAGCGGCCAAGGGGAGCCACTTGGGAGGGTGGTGCTGCCTGGGACCTGCCTAGGACAAGGTGAAGGAGAACATGCATAGGGACAGCTGCCCTTCCCACTTCCCCTCAGTGGTGAGCGCAGGAGTTGCCGATGTGCCCTAAAGGAGTTCTGGCATCCCAGGAGGGAAGCAGCTCCCAGCCATGAGGACACCATGACCCAGTGCCCCAGCATGTGGGGCTGCACATCCCAGGGCTACCTGAGCTGCAGTCTCTTCCCCTTCTCTGCTGTCTCGGCCTGTGCATGGAGTGGGCATCTCAAATCTGCAGGGGCCAAACTGAGCTCAGGCCTCTGCACCCCCCACACAACCCCCCATCGCTCAGTCTTCCTTACCTCAGCTCCTGGTGACTCCATCCTCCCAGGGGCTCAGGCTGAAGCCTTGCAGTGCTCTTCCACCCTGGCATCTAAGTCCCTCAGGAAAGTCCCCATTGGCTCTTCATTGCATCTGGAGCCACTAGGGCCAGGCCACCACCTTTGACCTGGACCGGAACAGGCTCCCTCCTCATCCCCTGCTCTGCCCCAACCTCCACCCCACCTCCATGTCTCGGGTGTCCTCAGCTTCAAAGTCAGGGTGCACCTATCAGGATGTAATTCAGGCATCTTCTCTGCTGACTCGGAGTCACAGACCCCACACAAGCCACACTGGCCTGTCCTCTGGTCCTTTCAGATCCTGGTGCTGCCCAGAGGCCCATGCAGGCACCCGACAACCTCAGGCCTAGCCTGCTCTTTCCTCAACCCAGGCCCTCCTCTCCCTACCGACTCTGCCCACTTTCCACAGGTCTGTCCTGCAAGGTCTCCTGCACGGTGAGGCCTCCCCAGATCACCCTCTTAGAAATTTTGGGCTCCACGCACACTCCTGTTCCCTCCCTGCTGCTCTTAAAACATCCTCGTCAGTGTCACACATGGGGCATTTCACCTATCTGCTGGGCTTCTCGAAAGGTCCCCTGGCTGAACTCTGAATGCCGTGGATTCAGAGATCTTTGACTATTCCCTGCTGCAGTCCCAGGGCAACAGCAGAGCCCAGGACAGAGTGAACCTGTCATGGGTGCTGCTGAATGAATGAATGAAGGAGGGAGTGAGTGAGTGAGTGAGTGAGTGAGTGAGTGAAGGAGTAAATGAGTGAGTAAATGAGTGAATGGGTGAGTGAGTGTCAGTCAGTGAATGAGTGAGTGAGTGGATGAGGGAAGGAGAAATGAGTGAGTGAGTGGGTAAATGACTGAATGAGTGACCGTGAGTGAGTGAATGAATTGCCAAGGGAGTCAATGAGTGAATGAGTGAGTGAGTGAATGGGTGAGTGAATAAGTGAGTAAGTGAATGAATGAGCGTCTTAGTGAATGAGTGAGTGAATAAGCAAGTGAATAAGTGAGTGAATGAGTGAGTGACCGAGGGAATAAATGAGTGATGAGTGAGTGAGTGAGTGAATGAATGAGTGAGTGAGTGAATGAATGAGTGACTTAGTGAATGGGTGAGTGGGTGAATGAGTGAGTGAACAGATGAGTGGGTGAGTGAGTGAATGGGTGAGGGAAAGAGTGAGTGAATGAGTCAGTGAGCGAACAAGTGAATGAGGGAGTGAAGAATTGAGTGAGTGAATGAACAAGTGAGTGAGTGAATGAGTCAATAAATGAGTGAGTGTGTGAGTAAAGGATGAGTGAATGAGTGAGTGAAGAGGTGAATGAGTGAGTGAATGAGTGAATGATTTGAGTGAGTGAATGATTGAGTGAATGAATGAGGAAATGAGTGAGTGAGTGAATAAGTGAGTGAATGAGTGAGTGAATGAGTGAATGGGTGAGTGAGTGAAAGGGTGAGTTAGGGAATGACTGAGTGAGTGAATGAGGGAATGAATGAGTGAATGAATGGGTGAGTGAATGAGTGAGTGAGTGAGTGAATGGGTCAGTGAATGAGTGAGTGAATGAGTAAATGAATGAGCAAGTGAGTAAAAGGGTGAGTGAATGAGTGAGTGAGCGAGTGAAGGAGTGAATGAGTGAATGAGTGAGTGAGTGAATGAGTTAACGAGTGAATGAATGAGTGAGTGAATGAGTGAGTGGGTCACTCAGAGGAGATGAGGACAGGAGTTGCCCTCTGACTGCTACAGTAGACAGGAGCTGAAGGAGTCTGAAGGGTGGGATGTGCTCACACGGTACACACACCCTGCTCCACACATCCCCAGAGAAACCCAGTCTCACCAGAGTGGTCGCTTGAGAATTATTAGTAACAACCTTTTTCCCAATATTTCATATATGCAGGATGATTTCTTACTTTCCTTGAAAATGCCAATCGTTTTTTGGACTTGGAATTCTCCACTGCTGGTCCACGCCACTGTATTCTCCCATAGGGGTATCCCCCGAGTTGGAGAAAGAGTCATTCCCAGGAATGGATAAAAGCCAGAAGGGCATCATCAGGTGGGGCACCTTCTCCTATCATCCTCCCCTTCCTGTCTGGGTTACCCTGAGTGACTTGGTTTGGAGGTCTACAAAATGCGGACATATCAAATTTAGATAAAAGCCTAAGCAGTTTAAGAGGTTGCAGTGCTAGCAGGAAGGTCTTTGGCTCCCGGCACCCTCCTCCTGTCCAGTCTCTGCTGGACCCAGGACTCTGACTCCACCTTCGGCCTTGGGGGTTTCCTCCCTTCCTTCCCAGCCACTGAGCCGGCTTGGGCTAATCTGCAACCGCAGAGGTGCAGCCCTCCTCCTTTCCTCCTGCCTCTTCCTCTCTTCTCACTTTCCTTCTGCTTCTTTCAGGACTTTGGAAAGTCCAAGAATAAGCAAAACTGTAGACCAGAAAACGCTGCCTTGAGCCCATTCCCCTCCCAGCAGCTTCCCTTCAGACTCCTTGATCTTGAAAACTTATTTTGCCTCGTATCTAGATGCTAAACTTTATATAGAAAACAGGTGGGGTTGGTTTCTTGGCCGGGTACAGTGACTCACACCTATAACCCCAGTGCTTTAGAGGCCAAGGGGGAACGATTGCTTGAGGTCACATGTTTGAGACTAGCCTGGGCAACACAGGGAGACCTCGTCTCTACAAAAATTCAAAAAAAAAAAAAATTACCTGGAGCGATGGCACATCTGTAGTCCCAGGTACTTGGGAGGTCGAGGCAGGAGGATCACTTGAACTCAGGAGTTTGAGATAACAGTGAGCTATGATTATATCACTGCACTCCAGCTTGAGTAAGAGAGTGAGACACTATCTCCTAAAAAAATAAAAATAAAAAGTGCTGGAGTCCAAGCCCACAGCCAATTGCGACATGTAGATCTTTCATTTTTATAATCCGCCTCTCTTGTCTAAGTGCCAAATGACACTTTCATTGTGTGCAACTACTTCCACTTTTGACTGGCTTCTCTTTCCTTATGTATTAAGAATCAGGTTGCATAGAGTTCTGAGAAAATAAACTAATAAATCAGCTGCGTGCCATGGCTCATGTCTATAATCTCAGCACTTTAGGAGGCTGACACAAGGATTGCTTGAGACCAGGAGTTTGAGACCCGCTTTGGCCACATAACGAGATCCTGTCTCTACAAAAAATAAAAAAATAAAAATAAAACGTTAGCAGGACATGGTGGCACACCTGCAGTCCCAGCTACTCAGGTGGTGGAGGCCTGAGGATTGGCTCGAGCCTGGGAGGTTGAGACTGCAGTGAGCCGTGATCATACCACTACACTTTGGCCTGAGTGACACAGTGAGACTCTATTTCTAAATAATATAATATAATATAATATAATATAATATAATATAATATAATATAAAAACAGATGGAAGCTTCCCAAGACTTTGATGCAGAAACAGGTCGCCCTGAACCAATTACAATTAATGTCCAAAAACCGGAAAGAAATGAAAGAAAGAAGTTGGATTATTTCTGTAAAGTATGAGGCCACTACAAGTTTTACTTTCTCTAGGACATTTTCTCAGTGGTGTCAACTGAAGTCCACTTCACAGAATGACTTCATCTCCTGAGCACGTTGGAGAACGATGATTAAAGAGACTTCCTGGCACTCCCGATATTTTTAGTGTCACATGGAAGCAGCAAGAGTCATATGTGTGAAATAGGTGGTATTAAAGCGGAAGACATTGGTTTGTTCTTTCATGAACATCATCGGAACATTTCTCTAACGACTAGCGTTATGTCAGAAAATGGGGAGAGAGAGATGGTTGTTTATTGGCAAATAAGTTACATAAATTTCCCAGTTAGAAAAACAATCATGATTTTAGCCTTGTCAGATGAAGTCAGATATGCCCTATGCTTCAGTTATGGAATGCTACCTCTGTATATTGATTGACCAGTATCTTCCACAGACCTGTGATCTGTCACTGTGTATAAGCTTGAATTCATAACTACCAGTCCTTGAAGCTCCCTTGCTTCCTGCGCTGAACTGAAGTGGCTCCCAACTGAGGCATTCAAGGGAAAACTCACTGAAATATTTGAAACCACCGCCATGAACAAGAATGCTCTTCCTGTATGCTAGGATGTACACCCAGAGCGTTATCTCATTAGTTGTATATGCCAGCATCCCGCAGGATCTTTTACCTTTTTTGGGTGTCAACTTCGAGATTCTGATGTAAGCTGCAGACCTCTTCCTCTTCCAGGCGGGCTGGAGGAGAAGGCTGGGCTGGAGAGGAAGGCTGGGCTGGAGGAAAAGAGTGGGCAGGAGGGAAGGGCGGGCTGGAGGGGAAGGGTGGGCTGGAGGAAAATGGTGGGCAGGAGGGGAGAGAGGGAACCTGTGGTCTTCCTCAGGTTGCAAGAGAAAGAGAGCAGATGGGGAAGGATCAGTTACGTCTTCATCTCACATGCGGTAAATCAGTCCTCTACATAAGCCTTTATATAAGATAAGGTGAACATAGACCAGCTTCCTGTGGAGATGTAGCTATCTGTAACTATCTGCTTAGGAACAAAAGGAAAGGCAGTTTCTTGCATGATTCAGCTTCCAACTTAATGATTTTTTTCCGTTTTGGCTGTGAGTTGGGGTCCCAAGGCTTTATTTTTCCCTGTACACTATATTGTATGTGAAAATTGTTGTTTGGGACCTAAAGTTGTTTACTTACTCCACCTGCATCCGTTAGCTCCATTTCCATTTGGAGTGGCTTCTGGAAGGCTGGAATTGAAATCCACCAGTGCCCATTTCAAGGTATTCCCAACATTGCCTGGGAAAAAGGAGCCCGGATACGCTTCCCTGTGGATGCAGGTCAGTCATCATAACGCACAGAAACAGCGTTGACCTCAGCCTGGAGCCATCGTCCTGAAAGGGGATTCTTCTCAGCTCGGGCCCGAGACTGATCCCTGAGAAGCGGCCGCTCCATCCCTGAACCCTTCCTGCTTGTGTCTCCTTACTTCCTAGTGATCACGGCATTCAGGCTCAGAATGCCACAGGCCTATCCCACTGGAAGCTGCCGAGGTGCCTCCTGCCACTCAGGACGCCCGGCACAGCAGCAGGATCAAGGGACCAGCAGGGAAGAGGCTGCAGTGATTTGGGGGAACAGCCCGAAAATCACCTGGAGCCTGGTGGCAGGTGGTCCCACCTCCTCCCCAATATTAGGTCCCAGAGAAAATGACAATATGAGCAGCTCACGTCACCATTATTAGCAGAGTCTTTTTATTCTTTCCTTAATTTTTTGCCATTAAATGGAGCTCTATAGGCCCATTTTCTTTTTTCTTTTTTTTTTTTTTTTTTTTTTTTAGACAGAGTCTTGTTCTGTTGCCCAGGCTGGAGTGCAGTGAAGCGATATCGGCTCACTACAAGCTCGGCCTCCCGGGTTCACGCCATTCTCCTGCCTCAGCCTCCCGAGTAGCTGGGACTACAGGGCCCCATCACCATGTATGGCTAATTTTTTGTATTTTTAGTAGAGACGGTGTTTCACTGTGTTAGCCAGGATGGTCTCGATCTCCTGACCTCGTGATCCACCTGCCTCAGACTCCCAAAGTGCTGGGATTACAGGCATGAGCCACCCCGCCAGGCCTATAGGCCCATTTTCTGCTTTTAATGCCACCAATACATGAAATTCCAGAGCTGCTTCTGTGAAACATACTTTCATTTTCATTATTTTATTATTCATTACATTAATTCTAGTATTTTATTCTCTTTGTTTTTTTAAGAAGAACTTCAGCGAGAGAGGGGCTATCCCTGCTGCCTTGTGGCTGCAGAAGGAGAGAGAAGGAGCCTCTCCTAAAAAGGGTTTCATGAAAGCCCTGAGGCGAGATACTCACTTCAGAGGGTTCAGGACAAGGACACTCACTTTGTTCTGTGCGGTGTGGAGACACGGGTGAGCGTTCCTCAGTGACACCAACTGGTTCCCTCTTGTCCTCAGCTGCCAGTGCCCTGGGACATGTCATTTGGACAAAACCATTTTCCATGTCCTGCCATCCATTCCACGGAGGCAGGAGAAAAGGGTCTGGAGGCAGGAACATAAGGCCGATTCACCTTGACTTCCGAGAACGAAATCAAATGGAAACTCTTGCGGTATGACAAGAAATATCCTCTCCATTTACACAGGGCTTACACCGAGTACATGACTTTGTAATTTTACTTCATCCTCTTCATTTACGTAGGGTACACACCAAGTAACCAATGGAAACCTCGAGAGGGGATTTAAGCCCTAGAAACTTCAGTAACGGGCCCCCTGTGCTCAGGCGCTCTCACCCTGTGGAGCGTGCTTTCATTTTCCGTAAATGTCTGCTTTGCTGCTTCATTCTTTCCTTGCTCCATTTTTGCATTGCGTCCAATTCTTGGTTCAAGGCACCAACAACCTGGACACTTTCAACCAGTAACATTATCTTAATATCTTGTTTTAAAACTGAATTCTGTTTTTCATCTGTTCACCTAGTTTTTAGAAAATAACAATGAAATACCAATTGGAGCTTACCACAGCTTAATAGGAGGGTCACTATGAGCTATACAACAGGTTTGATGTTTAAAAGTTTGCAACAATTTTTATTGCTCTTTCATTTACAAAGTACAGTAAACATTTAGTTTTTTATGTTTAATTATGAAATATATGACACCTAAGAGTCTATAAAATTTGGCTGGGCACGGTGGCTCATGTCTGTAAGCCCAGCAATTTCGGAGGCTGAGGCGGGTGGATCATTTGAGGTCAGGTGTTTAAGACCAGCCTGGCCAATGTGGTGAAACCCGTCTCTACTAAAAAAATACAAAAAGTTAGCTGAGCATCATGGCAGGCACCTGTGATCCCAGCTACTCGGGAGTCTGAGGTGGGAGAGTTGTTTGAACCCAGGAGATAGAAGTTGCAGCGAGCCGAGATCGTGCCATTACACTCTAGCCTGGGCTACATGAGCAAAACTCCGCCTCAAAAGCAAACAAACAAACAAAACTGAATGCATAATCTGATAGATTAATAATTGCGCTGTTGTCATCATGCATTAGCATCGAGTGTCTTGAAAGGCTACAATGCGCCCTTCTTTCATCACCTGGGTCTCCCTTCTTCACCCAGACATAGGACTAATGTGTTAATGTTTGTCTTGCTTTTCATAAGTTATATCATTTCTCTGTATATTATTCAGCCATGTCATATGTTATAGTTTGTGAACTGTATGTGGAATAGCAGTGTATTTTTCAGTAATTTCCTTTGTTCACTGTAATTTTTCATTGCTGATGCTTCTAACGGCAGTTCATTTTCACAGCTGTATCATATTCCACAATGTGACTATGCCAGCTTTTTTCCTTGATAGAGATGTATTTGGGTGGCTTTCAAGTGTTTTCTATGTCTACAATCACTGCCTAAATATTCTTGCCCCGTATGTGTCTCTTGGAGAAGGCAGTGCAAAGGCATTTCTGGGGCAGACATGCCTGAGAAGGCAAGTGTGAGGCCACAGAGGGGCGTGTCTAGCTTTTTATGAAATACAGTCTCTTAACGGGAGCAACAGCAGTGGATACTTTGCCAGCAGTTGATCTTTTCCACATTTTGGATTTTTGTGGCTCTGCTCAATTTGTTTCTTGAATTATTGGATGTATCCACAGTACTTTGTTTACTTATGTTTTGTAACTTTTTGCACGGGGACTTATCTTTCTTGGAATTTTAAGTGGGGAGATATTTTGAGGACAGGGTTGCATTGTTTCAGCAAAGATGTTCACTCACATGGGGTAGAGGTGAAGTTAGCAGCCGCCTGGTGCCACGTCGATTTGACCCATGCTCTCGAGGTCTTCCAGCATGAACTCCTGGAGGACTGTTTCTCATCGGTTCTCAGGGTCAGTGGTTTTCCCTCCACCCAGCACCAATGCAGGGACAGCTGCTCTCCTTGCTGCTCCTGCTCTGAGGTGGGCTTTTATTTTAAGTCTAAGATGTCAGATTTCTGACCTCATTTTGGAGAGACATCCGGTTTTGTTTCTGATGCCCCATCCTCTGTGCAACTGTCTAAACAGAAAAATAAATTCCACTTTGGTTCCCGCCAATTCCTTATCGACTGCTGTGGATTCCATCCTTCAATGCCAGCCCAGTAATGCACTTACAAAGATGCATTTTTGTAGGTTTTACCCAACATCTCAGTTGTTTTCGTTGGGAAAGCTATTTAGTGTCCCTTATGTTGAAAGTTGGAAGCGCCTGGCAGCACTATAGGTGAGAGAGCTGCTCTTCCCCCTTTTCATCATCTTCACGCTGGGTCCAGGCCTTCTTCACTCTGTGATTAAGATGCCACAATGGGCCGGGCATGGTGGCTCATGCCTGTAATCTTAGCACTTTAGGAGGCCAAGGTGGGTGAATCACCCGAGGCCAGGGGTTCAAGACCAACCTTGCCAACATGGTGAAACTCCGTCTCTACTAAGAGTACCAAAAATTAGCCCGGCATGGTGGTGGGTGCCTGTAATCCCAGCTACTCTGGAAGCTGAGGCGGGAGAATCACTTGAACCCAGGAAGTGGTGGTTGCAGTGAGCTGAGATCGCGCCATTGCACTCCAGCCTGGGCAACAGAGTGAGACTCCATCTCAAAATAAATAAATAAATAAACAAAAAAAAAATAGCTGCTATGGCCTCTGAGCTGCTTGCTCTGCCTCTGGCATCCATTCTCATGCCCCACATTAGCAGAGATGCACTCACACCCAGTGGGAAGGCAGGGCGACTGAAGGACTGTTATTATTAACAAGAAAGATAAAATAATTCTGAGGATAATGTATAATTCTGTTTCCTAGAAATATAAAAATGCTCTGATAAATTATTAGAATTAACAAAATTCAGTTTAGCACTCATGTTCCAAATGATCACCAACTTTAATATGTCAACAGTAGCAAGACTAAATAATAAGAGGGAGTGAGGGGGTTCACTCACAAGGGCCAGGCCTCTGCAGAGAGGGCAAGAAGGTCGACTCACTCTGCAGCTTCCTGGCCCATCATCATTTTCCGTGGGGAGAGGCTTATGGGGCCTGGCCCTCCCTCTCCTGCCTGGGGCCTCCAGCCTAGTCTCAGGGCTGAGCAAGGAATAAGCCCCATTTAGCTCATTTCCTCACTTGACCTTCTTCTGGACTGAAACGCATTTGCTTTCCGAGTGCTCATCAGGGAGCCGCACATAGAAGCCCTTGTTTTCTCCCCACTGCTGACTGATTCTGGGTTCGAAGATGCCCCCATTCCCCTGACTCCTTGGACACTGCATCTTTGGCTTTCACTCCAAGATTTTGACCTCAGTTAAGGGTTCAGAAACTCTCTTTTTAAACTTTATTCTCAGATTGGTTTTCTAAAAGTCAGGCCAAAAAAAAAAAAAAAAAAAAAAAAAAAGACACGTAAAGTGGGCGAGTCAAGTGTGAGTGTAAAGTTCCGAGGATGAAGCCGAGCATACACGAACCTCTGTGAGGGCGGCGTCTGTGCTCAGGAGTCATGTTCATCCCAGAGCTTCCCAGGACACAGACCTAAACAAAAGAAAAAAAAGGAGGATAACAGAAGTAAATGCTAAGATTCAACATAAAATCCCATTTTTTTGGTGAATGCGTTTTCCCCTTAATTTCTAGGCATTTGGCATCATGGAAATAGAACAGCAGCATCTTCTACCTGCATGGCCGAGCTTTTTCAGGTGGGCAGAATAAACCAGGACAGTATACAGATCAGAGGGCAGGTTGGCAGGTGTGGATGGCCACAGAGGATGTGGGATGATCCTAAGGGGCCTTTCTACCATGATGTGTATGGGATGCAGGGAGGAGACAGAGAAGCAGGCAGGGAGAAAGGGGGCAGGGGAGAGTGGGAGAGAGAGAGAGAGTGAGAAAGGGGGAGATAGAGAGGGAGAAAGGGAGGGAGGGAGAGACAGAGAGAGGGAGAGAGAGAGAAAGGGATGGATAGAGGGATGGAGGGAAGGACATAGAGAGGGAGAAAGAGAGAGAGGGAGAGAGAGAGGGAGAGAGGACCAATTCACCACTTTTGTCCAAAAAACCAGGCCAAATGTCTGGAGCCCAAGCGTACCTTCTCTAAAGGGTTTTGGAGCATATTGTTTTTAATTCCCTTATTCCTGCAGCTCTTCTAGAATATGACCATCTTCTGACTGATCTATTCTTTTCTTTCTTTTTTTCTTTTATTAAATACACTCCTATAATTTGAGCTTGTTTTCCTATCTTGTAAGCTATATCCTGGCAACATTCCAAGAATGAGTCTAATTTTATTGTTTTATTTATTTATTTAAACATTTTTCTTCTTCTTTAAGAATGATTCTAGAAGTGGAATTTCTTGCCCATGGATGCAATTGTGAGGACATTTGTAAAGCTCTTGTCCACTGCCAGTCCGGAAGACTGGTCCCAAGAAGGCTCCTTGAGAAAGAGGGGGTCTGCTGCACAGCTCCCGGTAGGCACCTGTGCCACTGATCTGGGTTGGCAGGATGCCAAGCTCCACAGGTAGCCTCACAGCGTGGGACGTGGGTGTCCTAGAACAGCCCTGAGGTCCTATTTTGCCCCTCCTGCCATTGTTCCTTCTTCCCTGATGTCATTCTGCTTCTAGGAGGACTTCCTTTAGGTTCCTGTGACCTGGCCTTCTGTTTGATTCATACTGAGCTGTCTTAGTTCATTCAGGCTGCTATGACAAAGTGCCATAGACTGGGACGCTTATTTTAATTATTTATTATTTATTTATTTATTTATTTATTTATTTTGAAATGGAGCCTTGCTCTGTTGCTCAGGCTGGAGAGCAGTGGTGCGATCTTGGTTCACTGCAAGCTCCACCTCCCGAGTTCAAGTGATTTTCCTGCCTCAGCCTCCTGAGTAGCTGGGACTACAGGTGCCCACCACCATACCTGGCATTTTCTTTTTTTTTTTTTTGTATTTTTAGTAGAGATTTGGTTTCATCATGTTGGCCAGGATGGTCTCGATTTTTTGACCTCTTGATCCACTTGGCTTAGCCTTCCAAAGTGCTGTGATTACAGGCGTGAGCCACTGTGCCTGACCTAGACTGAGTGATTTATGAACAACGGATACTAATTTCTCACAGTCTGGAGGCTGAGAGTCCAAGGTCAATGGAGTGGCAGACTTAGTGTCTGGTGAGGGCTGCTTTCTGCTTCATCAAAGGAACCATCTCACACCACCCTCCCACGGTTCAGGAGCAAGTCAGCTTTCCATGGTCCCTTTTACTAATCTCATTCTGGCTCCCAGAAGCCAGGGGGGCGGGCCAGGGGTGGCTGCCAAGGGCTAGAACGCGGGGGGTGCCTCACCCGCCGGTGATAGCGCTCCCAGAAGTAAGGGGGGCGGGCCGGAAGTGGCGGCGGGGAGCCCGATCGGGGGGCATGAATGCAACCCCAGCGATGGGGCTCCCAGAAGCCACGGCGGCGAGCCGGGGGTGGCGGCTGGGAGCCCGATCGCGGGGGGTGCCTGCACCCCTGGCGATGGGACTCCCAGAAGCCAGGGGGGGCCGGACGGGGTGGGAGCGGGGAACCTCATCTGGATATTTGGAAGAGTATCACAAGGGGTTGTACAGTGTCTGTGATACTGAGAGTAATATCAGTCTCTCGGTGTTGGAATATTGAGAAGGATGAAACAGGGTGGATGTCCACCCTGTGCCACATTGCGAGTAATATCAGCCTGTCCCCTCCATGGACATTAGGAACCACATCCCAGACTGGGTGTATGCCTCCAGCTGTACAGAGTGCAATATCATCCTTTCCCTTCCAGGACAGTAATAACAATATCACCGGGCAGGAGCACACAACCTGTGAATCATTATCATCCTCTCCCCTTCTGTATACTAGGAACAATATCTCAGAAGAGCTGTACCCTCTGTGCCATATTGGGATTAATAGCAGGCACCCCCCGCTATCGGGCTCTCAGCCACCACCCCCGGCCCGCCCCCCTGGCTTCTGGGAGCCTTCTGGACCCCCAGCCTCTTTCTCATATTCTGAGTAATATCATCTCACCATCGGAAAATTTTCAACTCCTTCTCAGACGATTGTACACCCCCAGTGTGCACACCCTCAGAGGGAGTAACCCCCTCTGTATTAGGAGTCACATCAGCCTCTTCCTCCCTGAATATTCAGAACAGTATCCCACCGTTGTTTCTACTTCCAGTGAAACTGATTGTCATATCCTCCTCTCCCAAGCAGAAGTTGGAAACTCTGTCACGGGGGGTGTACACCGTTGTGATATAGAAATTAACATCGTCCTCTCCAGGGTTTACATCAGGAGCAAGTCTATTAATCATTAATATTAATAATTATATTAATATTAATAATAATTATTGATATTAATGATCACAATAAAGAGAGTAAAAATGAATACTGGTTTAAAAGGTTAACCATTTGTAATCATAATTATTAGTAATATCACTATTAATAATAATATTATGATATTAGCAATTAATGTGACTTAAATCAATACCCAGTGATGCTGGGAATACAATAATGATTAGTATTAGGAACTAATAATATTATTTGATGACATTAATATTAATAATTAATTGAAAGCAGGCACAATCATGTATTGAAAATCATTATCCATAATTAATAATGGTATCTTATGAATTTTTAGTATCATTGATAATGATTAAAATCGATCATTGATGATTAATAATCATATTATTATTCCTCATTCCACAGGAAGTGTAAATCTACTTGTGATGCTGTTCTTAATAACCAGGGTCGGAAAGCAGGACTTTAGTTTTAATATCGCAGTAGGTGTACACTCAGCACGTGACACTGATCCTAATATGAACGGGGGTAGAGGATCACATGACTCCAATTATAGCAATGGATGGATAGCTACGTGGTAATATTGCTCCTAATATTCCCGGAAGAAGCCTTTGCTATTAGTCCGAATATGGCACTGAGGGGACAGTTTCTCTGAGATATAGTTCCTAGTATACGGAGTTAGAGAGGATGATAATAATTCACAGGCTGTGTGCTCCTGCCCAGTGATATTGTAATTACTATCCTGGGAGGGAGAGGATGATATTGCACTCTGTACAGCAGGAGGCGTACACCCAGTCTGGAATATTGTTCTTAATATCCATGGAGGGGACAGGCTGATATTACTCGCAATGTGGCACAGGGTGGACATTCACCCTATTTCATCCTGCTCAATATTCCAAGGCCGAGAGACAGATATTAATCTCAGTATCACAGACACTGGACAACCACTTGTGATACTCTTCCAAATATCCAGATCAGGTTGCCAGGAGCAACCCCCGGACGGCCCCCCTGACTTCTGGGAGCCCCATCGCGGGGGGGTCAGGCACCCCCCGCGATCGGGCTCCCAGCCGCCACCCCGGCCCGCCCCCCCGGCTTCCGGGAGCCCCATCGCCGGGGGTGCAGGCAGCCCCCGTGAACGGGCTCCCAACCGCCGCCCCCGGCCCGCCCCCCCGGCTTCCGGGAGACCCATCGCCGGGGGTGCAGGCATCCCCCGCGAACGGGCTCCCAGCCGCCGCCCCCGACCCGCCCCCCCGGCTTCTGGGAGCCCCATCGCCGGGGGTGCAGGCAGACCCCGCGAACGGGCTCCCAGCCGCCGCCCCCGGCCCGCCCCCCTGGCTTCTGGGAGCCTTGTGGACCCCCAGCCTCTTTCTCATATTCTGAGTAATATCATCTCCCCATCGGAAAATTTTCAACCCCTTCTCAGACGATTGTACACCCCCAGTGTGCACACCCTCAGAGGGAGTAACCGCCTCTTTATTAGGAGTCACATCAGCCTCTTCCTCCCTGAATATTCAGAACAGTATCCCACCGTTGTTTCTACTTCCAGTGAAACTGATTGTCATATCCTCCTCTCCCAAGCAGAAGTTGGAAACTCTGTCACGGGGGGTGTACACCGTTGTGATATAGAAATTAACATCGTCCTCTCCCGGGTTTACATCAGGAGCAAGTCTATTAATCATTAATATTAATAATTATATTAATATTAATAATAATTATTGATATTAATGATCACAATAAAGAGAGTAAAAATGAATACTGGTTTAAAAGGTTAACCATTTGTATTCATAATTATTAGTAATATCACTATTAATAATAATATTATGATATTAGCAATTAATGTAACTTAAATCAATACCCAGTGATGCTGGGAATACAATAATGATTAGTATTAGGAACTAATAATATTATTTGATGGCATTAATATTAATAATTAATTGAAAGCAGGCATAATCATGTATTGAAAATCATTATCCATAATTAATAATGGTATCTTATGAATTTTTAGTATCATTGATAATGATTAAAATCGATCATTGATGATTAATAATCATATTATTATTCCTCATTCCACAGGAAGTGTAAACCTACTTGTGATGCTGTTCTTAATAACCAGGGTCGGAAAGCAGGACTTTAGTTTTAATATCGCAGTAGGTGTACACTCAGCACGTGACACTGATCCTAATATGAACGGGGGTAGAGTATCACATGACTCCAATTATAGCAATGGATGGATAGCTACGTGGTAATATTGCTCCTAATATTCCCGGAAGAAGCCTTTGCTATTTGTCCGAATATGGCACTGAGGGGACAGTTTCTCTGAGATATAGTTCCTAGTATACGGAGTTGGAGAGGATGATAATAATTCACAGGATGTGTGCTCCCGCCCAGTGATATTGTAATTACTATCCTGGGAGGGAGAGGATGATATTGCACTCTGTACAGCAGGAGGCGTACACCCAGTCTGGGATATTGTTCTTAATATCCATGGAGGGGACAGGCTGATATTACTCGCAATGTGGCACAGGGTGGACATTCACCCTGTTTCATCCTGCTCAATATTAAAAGGCCGAGAGACAGATATTAATCTCAGTATCACAGACACTGGACAACCACTTGTGATACTCTTCCAAATATCCAGATCAGGTTGCCAGGAGCCACCCCCGGACGGCCCCCCTGACTTCTGGGAGCCCCACCGCGGGGGGGTGCAGGCACCCCCCGCGATCGGGCTCCCAGCCGCCACCCCCGGCCCGCCCCCCTGGCTTCTGGGAGCCCCATCGCCGGGGGTGCAGGCACCCCCCGCGATCGGGCTACCAGCCGCCACCCCCGGCCCGCCCCCCTGGCTTCTGGGAGCCCCATCGCCGGGGGTGCAGGCACCCCCCACGATCGGGCTCCCAGCCGCAACCCCCGGCCCGCCCCCCTGGCTTCTGGGAGCCCCATCGCCGGGGGTGCAGGCACCTCCCGCGATCGGGCTCCCAGCCGCCACCCCCGGCCCGTCCCCCTGGCTTCTGGGAGCCCCATCGCCGGGGGTGCAGGCACCCCCCGCGATCGGGCTCCCAGCCGCCACCCCCGGCCCGCCCCCCTGGCTTCTGGGAGCCTTGTGGACCCCCAGCCTCTTTCTCATATTCTGAGTAATATCATCTCCCCATCGGAAAATTTTCAACCCCTTCTCAGACGATTGTACACCCCCAGTGTGCACACCCTCAGAGGGAGTAACCCCCTCTTTATTAGGAGTCACATCAGCCTCTTCCTTCCTGAATATTCAGAACAGTATCCCACCGTTGTTTCTACTTCCAGTGAAACTGATTGTCATATCCTCCTCTCCCAAGCAGAAGTTGGAAACTCTGTCACGGGGGGTGTACACCGTTGTGATATAGAAATTATCATCGTCCTCTCCCGGGTTTACATCAGGAGCAAGTCTATTAATCATTAATATTAATAATTATATTAATATTAATAATAATTATTGATATTAATGATCACAATAAAGAGAGTTTAAATGAATACTGGTTTAAAAGGTTAACCATTTGTATTCATAATTATTAGTAATATCACTATTAATAATAATATTATGATATTAGCAATTAGTGTGACTTAAATCAATACCCAGTGATGCTGGGAATACAATAATGATTAGTATTAGGAACTAATAATATTATTTGATGGCATTAATATTAATAATTAATTGAAAGCAGGCATAATCATGTATTGAAAATCATTATCCATAATTAATAATGGTATCTTATGAATTTTTAGTATCATTGATAATGATTAAAATCGATCATTGATGATTAATAATCATATTATTATTCCTCATTCCACAGGAAGTGTAAACCTACTTGTGATGCTGTTCTTAATAACCAGGGTCGGAAAGCAGGACTTTAGTTTTAATATCGCAGTAGGTGTACACTCAGCACGTGACACTGATCCTAATATGAACGGGGGTAGAGTATCACATGACTCCAATTATAGCAATGGATGGATAGCTACGTGGTAATATTGCTCCTAATATTCCCGGAAGAAGCCTTTGCTATTTGTCCGAATATGGCACTGAGGGGACAGTTTCTCTGAGATATAGTTCCTAGTATACGGAGTTGGAGAGGATGATAATAATTCACAGGATGTGTGCTCCCGCCCAGTGATATTGTAATTACTATCCTGGGAGGGAGAGGATGATATTGCACTCTGTACAGCAGGAGGCGTACACCCAGTCTGGGATATTGTTCTTAATATCCATGGAGGGGACAGGCTGATATTACTCGCAATGTGGCACAGGGTGGACATTCACCCTGTTTCATCCTGCTCAATATTCCAAGGCCGAGAGACAGATATTAATCTCAGTATCACAGACACTGGACAACCACTTGTGATACTCTTCCAAATATCCAGATCAGGTTGCCAGGAGTCACCCCCGGACGGCCCCCCTGACTTCTGGGAGCCCCATCGCGAGGGGGTCAGGCACCCCCCGCGATCGGGCTCCCAGCCGCCACCCCCGGCCCGCCCCCCTGGCATCTGGGAGCCCCCTCGCCGGGGGTGCAGGCACGCCCCCCGATCGGGCTCCCAGCCGCCACACCCGGCCCGCCCCCCTGGCTTCTGGGAGCCCCCTCGCCGGGGGTGCAGGCACCGCCCGCGATCGGGCTCCCAGCCGCCACCCCCGGCCCGCCCCCCTGGCTTCTGGGAGCCCCCTCGCCGGGGGTGCAGGCACCGCCCGCGATCGGGCTCCCAGCCGCCACCCCCGGCCCGCCCCCCTGGCTTCTGGGAGCCCCCTCGCCGGGGGTGCAGGCACCGCCCGCGATCGGGCTCCCAGCCGCCACCCCCGGCCCGCCCCCCTGGCTTCTGGGAGCCCCCTCGCCGGGGGTGCAGGCACCGCCCGCGATCGGGCTCCCAGCCGCCACCCCCGGCCCGCCCCCCTGGCTTCTGGGAGCCCCCTCGCCGGGGGTGCAGGCACCGCCCGCGATCGGGCTCCCAGCCGCCACCCCCGGCCCGCCCCCCTGGCTTCTGGGAGCCCCCTCGCCGGGGGTGCAGGCACCCCCCGCGATCGGGCTCCCAGCCGCCACCCCCGGCCCGCCCCCCTGGCTTCTGGGAGCCCCCTCGCCGGGGTTGCAGGCACCGCCCGCGATCGGGCTCCCAGCCGCCACCCCCGGCCCGCCCCCCTGGCTTCTGGGAGCCCCCTCGCCGGGGGTGCAGGCACCGCCCGCGATCGGGCTCCCAGCCGCCACCCCCGGCCCGCCCCCCTGGCTTCTGGGAGCCCCCTCGCCGGGGGTGCAGGCACCGCCCGCGATCGGGCTCCCAGCCGCCACCCCCGGCCCGCCCCCCTGGCTTCTGGGAGCCCCCTCGCCGGGGGTGCAGGCACCGCCCGCGATCGGGCTCCCAGCCGCCACCCCCGGCCCGCCCCCCTGGCTTCTGGGAGCCTTCTGGACCCCCAGCCTCTTTCTCATATTCTGAGTAATATCATCTCCCCATCGGAAAATTTTCAACCCCTTCTCAGACGATTGTACACCCCCAGTGTGCACACCCTCAGAGGGAGTAACCCCCTCTTTATTAGGAGTCACATCAGCCTCTTCCTCCCTGAATATTCAGAACAGTATCCCACCGTTGTTTCTGCTTCCAGTGAAACTGATTGTCATATCCTCCTCTCCCAAGCAGAAGTTGGAAACTCTGTCACGGGGGGTGTACACCCTTGTGATATAGAAATTAACATCGTCCTCTCCCGGGTTTACATCAGGAGCAAGTCTATTAATCATTAATATTAATAATTATATTAATATTAATAATAATTATTGATATTAATGATCACAATAAAGAGAGTTAAAATGAATACTGGTTTAAAAGGTTAACCGTTTGTATTCATAATTATTAGTAATATCACTATTAATAATAATATTATGATATTAGCAATTAATGTGACTTAAATCAATACCCAGTGATGCTGGGAATACAATAATGATTAGTATTAGGAACTAATAATATTATTTGATGGCATTAATATTAATAATTAATTGAAAGCAGGCATAATCATGTATTGAAAATCATTATCCATAATTAATAATGGTATCTTATGAATTTTTAGTATCATTGATAATGATTAAAATCGATCATTGATGATTAATAATCATATTATTATTCCTCATTCCACAGGAAGTGTAAACCTACTTGTGATGCTGTTCTTAATAACCAGGGTCGGAAAGCAGGACTTTAGTTTTAATATCGCAGTAGGTGTACACTCAGCACGTGACACTGATCCTAATATGAACGGGGGTAGAGTATCACATGACTCCAATTATAGCAATGGATGGATAGCTACGTGGTAATATTGCTCCTAATATTCCCGGAAGAAGCCTTTGCTATTTGTCCGAATATGGCACTGAGGGGACAGTTTCTCTGAGATATAGTTCCTAGTATACGGAGTTGGAGAGGATGATAATAATTCACAGGATGTGTGCTCCCGCCCAGTGATATTGTAATTACTATCCTGGGAGGGAGAGGATGATATTGCACTCTGTACAGCAGGAGGCGTACACCCAGTCTGGGATATTGTTCTTAATATCCATGGAGGGGACAGGCTGATATTACTCGCAATGTGGCACAGGGTGGACATTCACCCTGTTTCATCCTGCTCAATATTCCAAGGCCGAGAGACAGATATTAATCTCAGTATCACAGACACTGGACAACCACTTGTGATACTCTTCCAAATATCCAGATCAGGTTGCCAGGAGTCACCCCCGGACGGCCCCCCTGACTTCTGGGAGCCCCATCGCGAGGGGGTCAGGCACCCCCCGCGATCGGGCTCCCAGCTGCCAACCCAGGCCGGCCCCCCTGGCTTCTGGGAGCCCCATCGCCGGGGGGTCAGGCACGTCCCCCGATCGGGCTCCCAGCCGCCACGCCCGGCCCGCCCCCCTGGCATCTGGGAGCCCCATCGCCGGGGGGTCAGGCACCCCCCGCGATCGGGCTCCCAGCCGCCACCCCCGGCCCGCCCCCCTGGCATCTGGGAGCCCCATCGCCGGGGGGTCAGGCACGCCCCCCGATCGGGCTCCCAGCCGCCACCCCCGGCCCGCCCCCTGGCTTCTGGGAGCCCCCTCGCCGGGGGTGCAGGCACCCCCCGCGATCGGGCTCCCAGCCGCCACCCCCGGCCCGCCCCCCTGGCTTCTGGGAGCCCCCTCGCCGGGGGTGCAGGCACCCCCCGCGATCGGGCTCCCAGCCGCCACCCCCGGCCCGCCCCCCTGGCTTCTGGGAGCCCCCTCGCCGGGGGTGCAGGCACCCCCCGCGATCGGGCTCCCAGCCGCCACACCCGGCCCGCCCCCCTGGCTTCTGGGAGCCCCCTCGCCGGGGGTGCAGGCACCCCCCGGGATCGGGCTCCCAGCCGCCACCCCCGGCCCGCCCCCCTGGCTTCTGGGAGCCCCCTCGCCGGAGGTGCAGGCACCCCCCGCGATCGGGCTCCCAGCCGCCACCCCCGGCCCGCCCCCCTGGCTTCTGGGAGCCTTCTGGACCCCCAGCCTCTTTCTCATATTCTGAGTAATATCATCTCCCCATCGGAAAATTTTCAACCCCTTCTCAGACGATTGTACACCCCCAGTGTGCACACCCTCAGAGGGAGTAACCCCCTCTTTATTAGGAGTCACATCAGCCTCTTCCTCCCTGAATATTCAGAACAGTATCCCACCGTTGTTTCTACTTCCAGTGAAACTGATTGTCATATCCTCCTCTCCAAAGCAGAAGTTGGAAACTCTGTCACGGGGGGTGTACACCGTTGTGATATAGAAATTAACATCGTCCTCTCCCGGGTTTACATCAGGAGCAAGTCTATTAATCATTAATATTAATAATTATATTAATATTAATAATAATTATTGATATTAATGATCACAATAAAGAGAGTAAAAATGAATACTGGTTTAAAAGGTTAACCATTTGTATTCATAATTATTAGTAATATCACTATTAATAATAATATTATGATATTAGCAATTAATGTGACTTAAATCAATACCCAGTGATGCTGGGAATACAATAATGATTAGTATTAGGAACTAATAATATTATTTGATGGCATTAATATTAATAATTAACTGAAAGCAGGCATAATCATGTATTGAAAATCATTATCCATAATTAATAATGGTATCTTATGAATTTTTAGTATCATTGATAATTATTAAAATCGATCATTGATGATTAATAATCATATTATTATTCCTCATTCCACAGGAAGTGTAAACCTACTTGTGATGCTGTTCTTAATAACCAGGGTCGGAAAGCAGGACTTTAGTTTTAATATCGCAGTAGGTGTACACTCAGCACGTGACACTGATCCTAATATGAACGGGGGTAGAGTATCACATGACTCCAATTATAGCAATGGATGGATAGCTACGTGGTAATATTGCTCCTAATATTCCCGGAAGAAGCCTTTGCTATTTGTCCGAATATGGCACTGAGGGGACAGTTTCTCTGAGATATAGTTCCTAGTATACGGAGTTGGAGAGGATGATAATAATTCACAGGATGTGTGCTCCCGCCCAGTGATATTGTAATTACTATCCTGGGAGGGAGAGGATGATATTGCACTCTGTACAGCAGGAGGCGTACACCCAGTCTGGGATATTGTTCTTAATATCCATGGAGGGGACAGGCTGATATTACTCGCAATGTGGCACAGGGTGGACATTCACCCTGTTTCATCCTGCTCAATATTCCAAGGCCGAGAGACAGATATTAATCTCAGTATCACAGACACTGGACAACCACTTGTGATACTCTTCCAAATATCCAGATCAGGTTGCCAGGAGTCACCCCCGGACGGCCCCCCTGACTTCTGGGAGCCCCATCGCGAGGGGGTCAGGCACCCCCCGCGATCGGGCTCCCAGCCGCCAACCCAGGCCGGCCCCCCTGGCTTCTGGGAGCCCCATCGCCGGGGGGTCAGGCACCCCCCGCGATCGGGCTCCCAGCCGCCACCCCCGGCCCGCCCCCCTGGCTTCTGGGAGCCCCCTCGCCGGGGGTGCAGGCACCCCCCGCGATCGGGCTCCCAGCCGCCACCCCCGGCCCGCCCCCCTGGCTTCTGGGAGCCCCCACGCCGGGGGTGCAGGCACCCCCCGCGATCGGGCTCCCAGCCGCCACCCCCGGCCCGCCCCCCTGGCTTCTGGGAGCCCCCTCGCCGGGGGTGCAGGCACCCCCCGCGATCGGGCTCCCAGCCGCCACCCCCGGCCCGCCCCCCTGGCTTCTGGGAGCCCCCTCGCCGGGGGTGCAGGCACCCCCCGCGATCGGGCTCCCAGCCGCCACCCCCGGCCCGCCCCCCTGGCTTCTGGGAGCCCCCTCGCCGGGGGTGCAGGCACCCCCCGCGATCGGGCTCCCAGCCGCCACCCCCGGCCCGCCCCCCTGGCTTCTGGGAGCCCCCTCGCCGGGGGTGCAGGCACCCCCCGCGATCGGGCTCCCAGCCGCCACCCCCGGCCCGCCCCCCTGGCTTCTGGGAGCCCCCTCGCCGGGGGTGCAGGCACCCCCCGCGATCGGGCTCCCAGCCGCCACCCCCGGCCCGCCCCCCTGGCTTCTGGGAGCCCCCTCGCCGGGGGTGCAGGCACCCCCCGCGATCGGGCTCCCAGCCGCCACCCCCGGCCCGCCCCCCTGGCTTCTGGGAGCCCCCTCGCCGGGGGTGCAGGCACCCCCCGCGATCGGGCTCCCAGCCGCCACCCCCGGCCCGCCCCCCTGGCTTCTGGGAGCCCCCTCGCCGGGGGTGCAGGCACCCCCCGCGATCGGGCTCCCAGCCGCCACCCCCGGCCCGCCCCCCTGGCTTCTGGGAGCCCCCTCGCCGGGGGTGCAGGCACCCCCCGCGATCGGGCTCCCAGCCGCCACCCCCGGCCCGCCCCCCTGGCTTCTGGGAGCCCCCTCGCCGGGGGTGCAGGCACCCCCCGCGATCGGGCTCCCAGCCGCCACCCCCGGCCCGCCCCCCTGGCTTCTGGGAGCCCCCTCGCCGGGGGTGCAGGCACCCCCCGCGATCGGGCTCCCAGCCGCCACCCCCGGCCCGCCCCCCTGGCTTCTGGGAGCCCCCTCGCCGGGGGTGCAGGCACCCCCCGCGATCGGGCTCCCAGCCGCCACCCCCGGCCCGCCCCCCTGGCTTCTGGGAGCCCCCTCGCCGGGGGTGCAGGCACCCCCCGCGATCGGGCTCCCAGCCGCCACCCCCGGCCCGCCCCCCTGGCTTCTGGGAGCCCCCTCGCCGGGGGTGCAGGCACCCCCCGCGATCGGGCTCCCAGCCGCCACCCCCGGCCCGCCCCCCTGGCTTCTGGGAGCCCCCTCGCCGGGGGTGCAGGCACCCCCCGCGATCGGGCTCCCAGCCGCCACCCCCGGCCCGCCCCCCTGGCTTCTGGGAGCCTTCTGGACCCCCAGCCTCTTTCTCATATTCTGAGTAATATCATCTCCCCATCGGAAAATTTTCAACCCCTTCTCAGACGATTGTACACCCCCAGTGTGCACACCCTCAGAGGGAGTAACCCCCTCTTTATTAGGAGTCACATCAGCCTCTTCCTCCCTGAATATTCAGAACAGTATCCCACCGTTGTTTCTACTTCCAGTGAAACTGATTGTCATATCCTCCTCTCCCAAGCAGAAGTTGGAAACTCTGTCACGGGGGGTGTACACCCTTGTGATATAGAAATTAACATCGTCCTCTCCCGGGTTTACATCAGGAGCAAGTCTATTAATCATTAATATTAATAATTATATTAATATTAATAATAATTATTGATATTAATGATCACAATAAAGACAGTAAAAATGAATACTGGTTTAAAAGGTTAACCGTTTGTATTCATAATTATTAGTAATATCACTATTAATAATAATATTATGATATTAGCAATTAATGTGACTTAAATCAATACCCAGTGATGCTGGGAATACAATAATGATTAGTATTAGGAACTAATAATATTATTTGATGGCATTAATATTAATAATTAATTGAAAGCAGGCATAATCATGTATTGAAAATCATTATCCATAATTAATAATGGTATCTTATGAATTTTTAGTATCATTGATAATGATTAAAATCGATCATTGATGATTAATAATCATATTATTATTCCTCATTCCACAGGAAGTGTAAACCTACTTGTGATGCTGTTCTTAATAACCAGGGTCGGAAAGCAGGACTTTAGTTTTAATATCGCAGTAGGTGTACACTCAGCACGTGACACTGATCCTAATATGAACGGGGGTAGAGTATCACATGACTCCAATTATAGCAATGGATGGATAGCTACGTGGTAATATTGCTCCTAATATTCCCGGAAGAAGCCTTTGCTATTTGTCCGAATATGGCACTGAGGGGACAGTTTCTCTGAGATATAGTTCCTAGTATACGGAGTTGGAGAGGATGATAATAATTCACAGGATGTGTGCTCCCGCCCAGTGATATTGTAATTACTATCCTGGGAGGGAGAGGATGATATTGCACTCTGTACAGCAGGAGGCGTACACCCAGTCTGGGATATTGTTCTTAATATCCATGGAGGGGACAGGCTGATATTACTCGCAATGTGGCACAGGGTGGACATTCACCCTGTTTCATCCTGCTCAATATTCCAAGGCCGAGAGACAGATATTAATCTCAGTATCACAGACACTGGACAACCACTTGTGATACTCTTCCAAATATCCAGATCAGGTTGCCAGGAGTCACCCCCGGACGGCCCCCCTGACTTCTGGGAGCCCCATCGCGAGGGGGTCAGGCACCCCCCGCGATCGGGCTCCCAGCCGCCAACCCAGGCCGGCCCCCCTGGCTTCTGGGAGCCCCCTCGCCGGGGGGTCAGGCACGCCCCCCGATCGGGCTCCCAGCCGCCACCCCCGGCCCGCCCCCCTGGCTTCTGGGAGCCCCCTCGCCGGGGGGTCAGGCACCCCCCGCGATCGGGCTCCCAGCCGCCACCCCCGGCCCGCCCCCCTGGCTTCTGGGAGCCCCCTCGCCGGGGGTGCAGGCACGCCCCCCGATCGGGCTCCCAGCCGCCACCCCCGGCCCGCCCCCCTGGCTTCTGGGAGCCCCCTCGCCGGGGGTGCAGGCACGCCCCCCGATCGGGCTCCCAGCCGCCACCCCCGGCCCGCCCCCCTGGCTTCTGGGAGCCCCCTCGCCGGGGGTGCAGGCACCCCCCGCGATCGGGCTCCCAGCCGCCACCCCCGGCCCGCCCCCCTGGCTTCTGGGAGCCCCCTCGCCGGGGGTGCAGGCACCCCCCGCGATCGGGCTCCCAGCCGCCACCCCCGGCCCGCCCCCCTGGCTTCTGGGAGCCCCCTCGCCGGGGGTGCAGGCACCCCCCGCGATCGGGCTCCCAGCCGCCACCCCCGGCCCGCCCCCCTGGCTTCTGGGAGCCCCCTCGCCGGGGGTGCAGGCACCCCCCGCGATCGGGCTCCCAGCCGCCACCCCCGGCCCGCCCCCCTGGCTTCTGGGAGCCCCCTCGCCGGGGGTGCAGGCACCCCCCGCGATCGGGCTCCCAGCCGCCACCCCCGGCCCGCCCCCCTGGCTTCTGGGAGCCCCCTCGCCGGGGGTGCAGGCACCCCCCGCGATCGGGCTCCCAGCCGCCACCCCCGGCCCGCCCCCCTGGCTTCTGGGAGCCCCCTCGCCGGGGGTGCAGGCACCCCCCGCGATCGGGCTCCCAGCCGCCACCCCCGGCCCGCCCCCCTGGCTTCTGGGAGCCCCCTCGCCGGGGGTGCAGGCACCCCCCGCGATCGGGCTCCCAGCCGCCACCCCCGGCCCGCCCCCCTGGCTTCTGGGAGCCCCCTCGCCGGGGGTGCAGGCACCCCCCGCGATCGGGCTCCCAGCCGCCACCCCCGGCCCGCCCCCCTGGCTTCTGGGAGCCCCCTCGCCGGGGGTGCAGGCACCCCCCGCGATCGGGCTCCCAGCCGCCACCCCCGGCCCGCCCCCCTGGCTTCTGGGAGCCCCCTCGCCGGGGGTGCAGGCACCCCCCGCGATCGGGCTCCCAGCCGCCACCCCCGGCCCGCCCCCCTGGCTTCTGGGAGCCCCCTCGCCGGGGGTGCAGGCACCCCCCGCGATCGGGCTCCCAGCCGCCACCCCCGGCCCGCCCCCCTGGCTTCTGGGAGCCCCCTCGCCGGGGGTGCAGGCACCCCCCGCGATCGGGCTCCCAGCCGCCACCCCCGGCCCGCCCCCCTGGCTTCTGGGAGCCCCCTCGCCGGGGGTGCAGGCACCCCCCGCGATCGGGCTCCCAGCCGCCACCCCCGGCCCGCCCCCCTGGCTTCTGGGAGCCCCCTCGCCGGGGGTGCAGGCACCCCCCGCGATCGGGCTCCCAGCCGCCACCCCCGGCCCGCCCCCCTGGCTTCTGGGAGCCCCCTCGCCGGGGGTGCAGGCACCCCCCGCGATCGGGCTCCCAGCCGCCACCCCCGGCCCGCCCCCCTGGCTTCTGGGAGCCCCCTCGCCGGGGGTGCAGGCACCCCCCGCGATCGGGCTCCCAGCCGCCACCCCCGGCCCGCCCCCCTGGCTTCTGGGAGCCCCCTCGCCGGGGGTGCAGGCACCCCCCGCGATCGGGCTCCCAGCCGCCACCCCCGGCCCGCCCCCCTGGCTTCTGGGAGCCCCCTCGCCGGGGGTGCAGGCACCCCCCGCGATCGGGCTCCCAGCCGCCACCCCCGGCCCGCCCCCCTGGCTTCTGGGAGCCCCCTCGCCGGGGGTGCAGGCACCCCCCGCGATCGGGCTCCCAGCCGCCACCCCCGGCCCGCCCCCCTGGCTTCTGGGAGCCCCCTCGCCGGGGGTGCAGGCACCCCCCGCGATCGGGCTCCCAGCCGCCACCCCCGGCCCGCCCCCCTGGCTTCTGGGAGCCCCCTCGCCGGGGGTGCAGGCACCCCCCGCGATCGGGCTCCCAGCCGCCACCCCCGGCCCGCCCCCCTGGCTTCTGGGAGCCCCCTCGCCGGGGGTGCAGGCACCCCCCGCGATCGGGCTCCCAGCCGCCACCCCCGGCCCGCCCCCCTGGCTTCTGGGAGCCCCCTCGCCGGGGGTGCAGGCACCCCCCGCGATCGGGCTCCCAGCCGCCACCCCCGGCCCGCCCCCCTGGCTTCTGGGAGCCCCCTCGCCGGGGGTGCAGGCACCCCCCGCGATCGGGCTCCCAGCCGCCACCCCCGGCCCGCCCCCCTGGCTTCTGGGAGCCCCCTCGCCGGGGGTGCAGGCACCCCCCGCGATCGGGCTCCCAGCCGCCACCCCCGGCCCGCCCCCCTGGCTTCTGGGAGCCCCCTCGCCGGGGGTGCAGGCACCCCCCGCGATCGGGCTCCCAGCCGCCACCCCCGGCCCGCCCCCCTGGCTTCTGGGAGCCCCCTCGCCGGGGGTGCAGGCACCCCCCGCGATCGGGCTCCCAGCCGCCACCCCCGGCCCGCCCCCCTGGCTTCTGGGAGCCCCCTCGCCGGGGGTGCAGGCACCCCCCGCGATCGGGCTCCCAGCCGCCACCCCCGGCCCGCCCCCCTGGCTTCTGGGAGCCCCCTCGCCGGGGGTGCAGGCACCCCCCGCGATCGGGCTCCCAGCCGCCACCCCCGGCCCGCCCCCCTGGCTTCTGGGAGCCCCCTCGCCGGGGGTGCAGGCACCCCCCGCGATCGGGCTCCCAGCCGCCACCCCCGGCCCGCCCCCCTGGCTTCTGGGAGCCCCCTCGCCGGGGGTGCAGGCACCCCCCGCGATCGGGCTCCCAGCCGCCACCCCCGGCCCGCCCCCCTGGCTTCTGGGAGCCCCCTCGCCGGGGGTGCAGGCACCCCCCGCGATCGGGCTCCCAGCCGCCACCCCCGGCCCGCCCCCCTGGCTTCTGGGAGCCCCCTCGCCGGGGGTGCAGGCACCCCCCGCGATCGGGCTCCCAGCCGCCACCCCCGGCCCGCCCCCCTGGCTTCTGGGAGCCCCCTCGCCGGGGGTGCAGGCACCCCCCGCGATCGGGCTCCCAGCCGCCACCCCCGGCCCGCCCCCTGGCTTCTGGGAGCCCCCTCGCCGGGGGTGCAGGCACCCCCCGCGATCGGGCTCCCAGCCGCCACCCCCGGCCCGCCCCCCTGGCTTCTGGGAGCCCCCTCGCCGGGGGTGCAGGCACCCCCCGCGATCGGGCTCCCAGCCGCCACCCCCGGCCCGCCCCCCTGGCTTCTGGGAGCCCCCTCGCCGGGGGTGCAGGCACCCCCCGCGATCGGGCTCCCAGCCGCCACCCCCGGCCCGCCCCCCTGGCTTCTGGGAGCCCCCTCGCCGGGGGTGCAGGCACCCCCCGCGATCGGGCTCCCAGCCGCCACCCCCGGCCCGCCCCCCTGGCTTCTGGGAGCCCCCTCGCCGGGGGTGCAGGCACCCCCCGCGATCGGGCTCCCAGCCGCCACCCCCGGCCCGCCCCCCTGGCTTCTGGGAGCCCCCTCGCCGGGGGTGCAGGCACCCCCCGCGATCGGGCTCCCAGCCGCCACCCCCGGCCCGCCCCCCTGGCTTCTGGGAGCCCCCTCGCCGGGGGTGCAGGCACCCCCCGCGATCGGGCTCCCAGCCGCCACCCCCGGCCCGCCCCCCTGGCTTCTGGGAGCCCCCTCGCCGGGGGTGCAGGCACCCCCCGCGATCGGGCTCCCAGCCGCCACCCCCGGCCCGCCCCCCTGGCTTCTGGGAGCCCCCTCGCCGGGGGTGCAGGCACCCCCCGCGATCGGGCTCCCAGCCGCCACCCCCGGCCCGCCCCCCTGGCTTCTGGGAGCCCCCTCGCCGGGGGTGCAGGCACCCCCCGCGATCGGGCTCCCAGCCGCCACCCCCGGCCCGCCCCCCTGGCTTCTGGGAGCCCCCTCGCCGGGGGTGCAGGCACCCCCCGCGATCGGGCTCCCAGCCGCCACCCCCGGCCCGCCCCCCTGGCTTCTGGGAGCCCCCTCGCCGGGGGTGCAGGCACCCCCCGCGATCGGGCTCCCAGCCGCCACCCCCGGCCCGCCCCCCTGGCTTCTGGGAGCCCCCTCGCCGGGGGTGCAGGCACCCCCCGCGATCGGGCTCCCAGCCGCCACCCCCGGCCCGCCCCCCTGGCTTCTGGGAGCCCCCTCGCCGGGGGTGCAGGCACCCCCCGCGATCGGGCTCCCAGCCGCCACCCCCGGCCCGCCCCCCTGGCTTCTGGGAGCCCCCTCGCCGGGGGTGCAGGCACCCCCCGCGATCGGGCTCCCAGCCGCCACCCCCGGCCCGCCCCCCTGGCTTCTGGGAGCCCCCTCGCCGGGGGTGCAGGCACCCCCCGCGATCGGGCTCCCAGCCGCCACCCCCGGCCCGCCCCCCTGGCTTCTGGGAGCCCCCTCGCCGGGGGTGCAGGCACCCCCCGCGATCGGGCTCCCAGCCGCCACCCCCGGCCCGCCCCCCTGGCTTCTGGGAGCCCCCTCGCCGGGGGTGCAGGCACCCCCCGCGATCGGGCTCCCAGCCGCCACCCCCGGCCCGCCCCCCTGGCTTCTGGGAGCCCCCTCGCCGGGGGTGCAGGCACCCCCCGCGATCGGGCTCCCAGCCGCCACCCCCGGCCCGCCCCCCTGGCTTCTGGGAGCCCCCTCGCCGGGGGTGCAGGCACCCCCCGCGATCGGGCTCCCAGCCGCCACCCCCGGCCCGCCCCCCTGGCTTCTGGGAGCCCCCTCGCCGGGGGTGCAGGCACCCCCCGCGATCGGGCTCCCAGCCGCCACCCCCGGCCCGCCCCCCTGGCTTCTGGGAGCCCCCTCGCCGGGGGTGCAGGCACCCCCCGCGATCGGGCTCCCAGCCGCCACCCCCGGCCCGCCCCCCTGGCTTCTGGGAGCCCCCTCGCCGGGGGTGCAGGCACCCCCCGCGATCGGGCTCCCAGCCGCCACCCCCGGCCCGCCCCCCTGGCTTCTGGGAGCCCCCTCGCCGGGGGTGCAGGCACCCCCCGCGATCGGGCTCCCAGCCGCCACCCCCGGCCCGCCCCCCTGGCTTCTGGGAGCCCCCTCGCCGGGGGTGCAGGCACCCCCCGCGATCGGGCTCCCAGCCGCCACCCCCGGCCCGCCCCCCTGGCTTCTGGGAGCCCCCTCGCCGGGGGTGCAGGCACCCCCCGCGATCGGGCTCCCAGCCGCCACCCCCGGCCCGCCCCCCTGGCTTCTGGGAGCCCCCTCGCCGGGGGTGCAGGCACCCCCCGCGATCGGGCTCCCAGCCGCCACCCCCGGCCCGCCCCCCTGGCTTCTGGGAGCCCCCTCGCCGGGGGTGCAGGCACCCCCCGCGATCGGGCTCCCAGCCGCCACCCCCGGCCCGCCCCCCTGGCTTCTGGGAGCCCCCTCGCCGGGGGTGCAGGCACCCCCCGCGATCGGGCTCCCAGCCGCCACCCCCGGCCCGCCCCCCTGGCTTCTGGGAGCCCCCTCGCCGGGGGTGCAGGCACCCCCCGCGATCGGGCTCCCAGCCGCCACCCCCGGCCCGCCCCCCTGGCTTCTGGGAGCCCCCTCGCCGGGGGTGCAGGCACCCCCCGCGATCGGGCTCCCAGCCGCCACCCCCGGCCCGCCCCCCTGGCTTCTGGGAGCCCCCTCGCCGGGGGTGCAGGCACCCCCCGCGATCGGGCTCCCAGCCGCCACCCCCGGCCCGCCCCCCTGGCTTCTGGGAGCCCCCTCGCCGGGGGTGCAGGCACCCCCCGCGATCGGGCTCCCAGCCGCCACCCCCGGCCCGCCCCCCTGGCTTCTGGGAGCCCCCTCGCCGGGGGTGCAGGCACCCCCCGCGATCGGGCTCCCAGCCGCCACCCCCGGCCCGCCCCCCTGGCTTCTGGGAGCCCCCTCGCCGGGGGTGCAGGCACCCCCCGCGATCGGGCTCCCAGCCGCCACCCCCGGCCCGCCCCCCTGGCTTCTGGGAGCCCCCTCGCCGGGGGTGCAGGCACCCCCCGCGATCGGGCTCCCAGCCGCCACCCCCGGCCCGCCCCCCTGGCTTCTGGGAGCCCCCTCGCCGGGGGTGCAGGCACCCCCCGCGATCGGGCTCCCAGCCGCCACCCCCGGCCCGCCCCCCTGGCTTCTGGGAGCCCCCTCGCCGGGGGTGCAGGCACCCCCCGCGATCGGGCTCCCAGCCGCCACCCCCGGCCCGCCCCCCTGGCTTCTGGGAGCCCCCTCGCCGGGGGTGCAGGCACCCCCCGCGATCGGGCTCCCAGCCGCCACCCCCGGCCCGCCCCCCTGGCTTCTGGGAGCCCCCTCGCCGGGGGTGCAGGCACCCCCCGCGATCGGGCTCCCAGCCGCCACCCCCGGCCCGCCCCCCTGGCTTCTGGGAGCCCCCTCGCCGGGGGTGCAGGCACCCCCCGCGATCGGGCTCCCAGCCGCCACCCCCGGCCCGCCCCCCTGGCTTCTGGGAGCCCCCTCGCCGGGGGTGCAGGCACCCCCCGCGATCGGGCTCCCAGCCGCCACCCCCGGCCCGCCCCCCTGGCTTCTGGGAGCCCCCTCGCCGGGGGTGCAGGCACCCCCCGCGATCGGGCTCCCAGCCGCCACCCCCGGCCCGCCCCCCTGGCTTCTGGGAGCCCCCTCGCCGGGGGTGCAGGCACCCCCCGCGATCGGGCTCCCAGCCGCCACCCCCGGCCCGCCCCCCTGGCTTCTGGGAGCCCCCTCGCCGGGGGTGCAGGCACCCCCCGCGATCGGGCTCCCAGCCGCCACCCCCGGCCCGCCCCCCTGGCTTCTGGGAGCCCCCTCGCCGGGGGTGCAGGCACCCCCCGCGATCGGGCTCCCAGCCGCCACCCCCGGCCCGCCCCCCTGGCTTCTGGGAGCCCCCTCGCCGGGGGTGCAGGCACCCCCCGCGATCGGGCTCCCAGCCGCCACCCCCGGCCCGCCCCCCTGGCTTCTGGGAGCCCCCTCGCCGGGGGTGCAGGCACCCCCCGCGATCGGGCTCCCAGCCGCCACCCCCGGCCCGCCCCCCTGGCTTCTGGGAGCCCCCTCGCCGGGGGTGCAGGCACCCCCCGCGATCGGGCTCCCAGCCGCCACCCCCGGCCCGCCCCCCTGGCTTCTGGGAGCCCCCTCGCCGGGGGTGCAGGCACCCCCCGCGATCGGGCTCCCAGCCGCCACCCCCGGCCCGCCCCCCTGGCTTCTGGGAGCCCCCTCGCCGGGGGTGCAGGCACCCCCCGCGATCGGGCTCCCAGCCGCCACCCCCGGCCCGCCCCCCTGGCTTCTGGGAGCCCCCTCGCCGGGGGTGCAGGCACCCCCCGCGATCGGGCTCCCAGCCGCCACCCCCGGCCCGCCCCCCTGGCTTCTGGGAGCCCCCTCGCCGGGGGTGCAGGCACCCCCCGCGATCGGGCTCCCAGCCGCCACCCCCGGCCCGCCCCCCTGGCTTCTGGGAGCCCCCTCGCCGGGGGTGCAGGCACCCCCCGCGATCGGGCTCCCAGCCGCCACCCCCGGCCCGCCCCCCTGGCTTCTGGGAGCCCCCTCGCCGGGGGTGCAGGCACCCCCCGCGATCGGGCTCCCAGCCGCCACCCCCGGCCCGCCCCCCTGGCTTCTGGGAGCCCCCTCGCCGGGGGTGCAGGCACCCCCCGCGATCGGGCTCCCAGCCGCCACCCCCGGCCCGCCCCCCTGGCTTCTGGGAGCCCCCTCGCCGGGGGTGCAGGCACCCCCCGCGATCGGGCTCCCAGCCGCCACCCCCGGCCCGCCCCCCTGGCTTCTGGGAGCCCCCTCGCCGGGGGTGCAGGCACCCCCCGCGATCGGGCTCCCAGCCGCCACCCCCGGCCCGCCCCCCTGGCTTCTGGGAGCCCCCTCGCCGGGGGTGCAGGCACCCCCCGCGATCGGGCTCCCAGCCGCCACCCCCGGCCCGCCCCCCTGGCTTCTGGGAGCCCCCTCGCCGGGGGTGCAGGCACCCCCCGCGATCGGGCTCCCAGCCGCCACCCCCGGCCCGCCCCCCTGGCTTCTGGGAGCCCCCTCGCCGGGGGTGCAGGCACCCCCCGCGATCGGGCTCCCAGCCGCCACCCCCGGCCCGCCCCCCTGGCTTCTGGGAGCCCCCTCGCCGGGGGTGCAGGCACCCCCCGCGATCGGGCTCCCAGCCGCCACCCCCGGCCCGCCCCCCTGGCTTCTGGGAGCCCCCTCGCCGGGGGTGCAGGCACCCCCCGCGATCGGGCTCCCAGCCGCCACCCCCGGCCCGCCCCCCTGGCTTCTGGGAGCCCCCTCGCCGGGGGTGCAGGCACCCCCCGCGATCGGGCTCCCAGCCGCCACCCCCGGCCCGCCCCCCTGGCTTCTGGGAGCCCCCTCGCCGGGGGTGCAGGCACCCCCCGCGATCGGGCTCCCAGCCGCCACCCCCGGCCCGCCCCCCTGGCTTCTGGGAGCCCCCTCGCCGGGGGTGCAGGCACCCCCCGCGATCGGGCTCCCAGCCGCCACCCCCGGCCCGCCCCCCTGGCTTCTGGGAGCCCCCTCGCCGGGGGTGCAGGCACCCCCCGCGATCGGGCTCCCAGCCGCCACCCCCGGCCCGCCCCCCTGGCTTCTGGGAGCCCCCTCGCCGGGGGTGCAGGCACCCCCCGCGATCGGGCTCCCAGCCGCCACCCCCGGCCCGCCCCCCTGGCTTCTGGGAGCCCCCTCGCCGGGGGTGCAGGCACCCCCCGCGATCGGGCTCCCAGCCGCCACCCCCGGCCCGCCCCCCTGGCTTCTGGGAGCCCCCTCGCCGGGGGTGCAGGCACCCCCCGCGATCGGGCTCCCAGCCGCCACCCCCGGCCCGCCCCCCTGGCTTCTGGGAGCCCCCTCGCCGGGGGTGCAGGCACCCCCCGCGATCGGGCTCCCAGCCGCCACCCCCGGCCCGCCCCCCTGGCTTCTGGGAGCCCCCTCGCCGGGGGTGCAGGCACCCCCCGCGATCGGGCTCCCAGCCGCCACCCCCGGCCCGCCCCCCTGGCTTCTGGGAGCCCCCTCGCCGGGGGTGCAGGCACCCCCCGCGATCGGGCTCCCAGCCGCCACCCCCGGCCCGCCCCCCTGGCTTCTGGGAGCCCCCTCGCCGGGGGTGCAGGCACCCCCCGCGATCGGGCTCCCAGCCGCCACCCCCGGCCCGCCCCCCTGGCTTCTGGGAGCCCCCTCGCCGGGGGTGCAGGCACCCCCCGCGATCGGGCTCCCAGCCGCCACCCCCGGCCCGCCCCCCTGGCTTCTGGGAGCCCCCTCGCCGGGGGTGCAGGCACCCCCCGCGATCGGGCTCCCAGCCGCCACCCCCGGCCCGCCCCCCTGGCTTCTGGGAGCCCCCTCGCCGGGGGTGCAGGCACCCCCCGCGATCGGGCTCCCAGCCGCCACCCCCGGCCCGCCCCCCTGGCTTCTGGGAGCCCCCTCGCCGGGGGTGCAGGCACCCCCCGCGATCGGGCTCCCAGCCGCCACCCCCGGCCCGCCCCCCTGGCTTCTGGGAGCCCCCTCGCCGGGGGTGCAGGCACCCCCCGCGATCGGGCTCCCAGCCGCCACCCCCGGCCCGCCCCCCTGGCTTCTGGGAGCCCCCTCGCCGGGGGTGCAGGCACCCCCCGCGATCGGGCTCCCAGCCGCCACCCCCGGCCCGCCCCCCTGGCTTCTGGGAGCCCCCTCGCCGGGGGTGCAGGCACCCCCCGCGATCGGGCTCCCAGCCGCCACCCCCGGCCCGCCCCCCTGGCTTCTGGGAGCCCCCTCGCCGGGGGTGCAGGCACCCCCCGCGATCGGGCTCCCAGCCGCCACCCCCGGCCCGCCCCCCTGGCTTCTGGGAGCCCCCTCGCCGGGGGTGCAGGCACCCCCCGCGATCGGGCTCCCAGCCGCCACCCCCGGCCCGCCCCCCTGGCTTCTGGGAGCCCCCTCGCCGGGGGTGCAGGCACCCCCCGCGATCGGGCTCCCAGCCGCCACCCCCGGCCCGCCCCCCTGGCTTCTGGGAGCCCCCTCGCCGGGGGTGCAGGCACCCCCCGCGATCGGGCTCCCAGCCGCCACCCCCGGCCCGCCCCCCTGGCTTCTGGGAGCCCCCTCGCCGGGGGTGCAGGCACCCCCCGCGATCGGGCTCCCAGCCGCCACCCCCGGCCCGCCCCCCTGGCTTCTGGGAGCCCCCTCGCCGGGGGTGCAGGCACCCCCCGCGATCGGGCTCCCAGCCGCCACCCCCGGCCCGCCCCCCTGGCTTCTGGGAGCCCCCTCGCCGGGGGTGCAGGCACCCCCCGCGATCGGGCTCCCAGCCGCCACCCCCGGCCCGCCCCCCTGGCTTCTGGGAGCCCCCTCGCCGGGGGTGCAGGCACCCCCCGCGATCGGGCTCCCAGCCGCCACCCCCGGCCCGCCCCCCTGGCTTCTGGGAGCCCCCTCGCCGGGGGTGCAGGCACCCCCCGCGATCGGGCTCCCAGCCGCCACCCCCGGCCCGCCCCCCTGGCTTCTGGGAGCCCCCTCGCCGGGGGTGCAGGCACCCCCCGCGATCGGGCTCCCAGCCGCCACCCCCGGCCCGCCCCCCTGGCTTCTGGGAGCCCCCTCGCCGGGGGTGCAGGCACCCCCCGCGATCGGGCTCCCAGCCGCCACCCCCGGCCCGCCCCCCTGGCTTCTGGGAGCCCCCTCGCCGGGGGTGCAGGCACCCCCCGCGATCGGGCTCCCAGCCGCCACCCCCGGCCCGCCCCCCTGGCTTCTGGGAGCCCCCTCGCCGGGGGTGCAGGCACCCCCCGCGATCGGGCTCCCAGCCGCCACCCCCGGCCCGCCCCCCTGGCTTCTGGGAGCCCCCTCGCCGGGGGTGCAGGCACCCCCCGCGATCGGGCTCCCAGCCGCCACCCCCGGCCCGCCCCCCTGGCTTCTGGGAGCCCCCTCGCCGGGGGTGCAGGCACCCCCCGCGATCGGGCTCCCAGCCGCCACCCCCGGCCCGCCCCCCTGGCTTCTGGGAGCCCCCTCGCCGGGGGTGCAGGCACCCCCCGCGATCGGGCTCCCAGCCGCCACCCCCGGCCCGCCCCCCTGGCTTCTGGGAGCCCCCTCGCCGGGGGTGCAGGCACCCCCCGCGATCGGGCTCCCAGCCGCCACCCCCGGCCCGCCCCCCTGGCTTCTGGGAGCCCCCTCGCCGGGGGTGCAGGCACCCCCCGCGATCGGGCTCCCAGCCGCCACCCCCGGCCCGCCCCCCTGGCTTCTGGGAGCCCCCTCGCCGGGGGTGCAGGCACCCCCCGCGATCGGGCTCCCAGCCGCCACCCCCGGCCCGCCCCCCTGGCTTCTGGGAGCCCCCTCGCCGGGGGTGCAGGCACCCCCCGCGATCGGGCTCCCAGCCGCCACCCCCGGCCCGCCCCCCTGGCTTCTGGGAGCCCCCTCGCCGGGGGTGCAGGCACCCCCCGCGATCGGGCTCCCAGCCGCCACCCCCGGCCCGCCCCCCTGGCTTCTGGGAGCCCCCTCGCCGGGGGTGCAGGCACCCCCCGCGATCGGGCTCCCAGCCGCCACCCCCGGCCCGCCCCCCTGGCTTCTGGGAGCCCCCTCGCCGGGGGTGCAGGCACCCCCCGCGATCGGGCTCCCAGCCGCCACCCCCGGCCCGCCCCCTGGCTTCTGGGAGCCCCCTCGCCGGGGGTGCAGGCACCCCCCGCGATCGGGCTCCCAGCCGCCACCCCCGGCCCGCCCCCCTGGCTTCTGGGAGCCCCCTCGCCGGGGGTGCAGGCACCCCCCGCGATCGGGCTCCCAGCCGCCACCCCCGGCCCGCCCCCCTGGCTTCTGGGAGCCCCCTCGCCGGGGGTGCAGGCACCCCCCGCGATCGGGCTCCCAGCCGCCACCCCCGGCCCGCCCCCCTGGCTTCTGGGAGCCCCCTCGCCGGGGGTGCAGGCACCCCCCGCGATCGGGCTCCCAGCCGCCACCCCCGGCCCGCCCCCCTGGCTTCTGGGAGCCCCCTCGCCGGGGGTGCAGGCACCCCCCGCGATCGGGCTCCCAGCCGCCACCCCCGGCCCGCCCCCCTGGCTTCTGGGAGCCCCCTCGCCGGGGGTGCAGGCACCCCCCGCGATCGGGCTCCCAGCCGCCACCCCCGGCCCGCCCCCCTGGCTTCTGGGAGCCCCCTCGCCGGGGGTGCAGGCACCCCCCGCGATCGGGCTCCCAGCCGCCACCCCCGGCCCGCCCCCCTGGCTTCTGGGAGCCCCCTCGCCGGGGGTGCAGGCACCCCCCGCGATCGGGCTCCCAGCCGCCACCCCCGGCCCGCCCCCCTGGCTTCTGGGAGCCCCCTCGCCGGGGGTGCAGGCACCCCCCGCGATCGGGCTCCCAGCCGCCACCCCCGGCCCGCCCCCCTGGCTTCTGGGAGCCCCCTCGCCGGGGGTGCAGGCACCCCCCGCGATCGGGCTCCCAGCCGCCACCCCCGGCCCGCCCCCCTGGCTTCTGGGAGCCCCCTCGCCGGGGGTGCAGGCACCCCCCGCGATCGGGCTCCCAGCCGCCACCCCCGGCCCGCCCCCCTGGCTTCTGGGAGCCTTCTGGACCCCCAGCCTCTTTCTCATATTCTGAGTAATATCATCTCCCCATCGGAAAATTTTCAACCCCTTCTCAGACGATTGTACACCCCCAGTGTGCACACCCTCAGAGGGAGTAACCCCCTCTTTATTAGGAGTCACATCAGCCTCTTCCTCCCTGAATATTCAGAACAGTATCCCACCGTTGTTTCTACTTCCAGTGAAACTGATTGTCATATCCTCCTCTCCCAAGCAGAAGTTGGAAACTCTGTCACGGGGGGTGTACACCGTTGTGATATAGAAATTAACATCGTCCTCTCCCGGGTTTACATCAGGAGCAAGTCTATTAATCATTAATATTAATAATTATATTAATATTAATAATAATTATTGATATTAATGATCACAATAAAGAGAGTAAAAATGAATACTGGTTTAAAAGGTTAACCATTTGTATTCATAATTATTAGTAATATCACTATTAATAATAATATTATGATATTAGCAATTAATGTGACTTAAATCAATACCCAGTGATGCTGGGAATACAATAATGATTAGTATTAGGAACTAATAATATTATTTGATGGCATTAATATTAATAATTAACTGAAAGCAGGCATAATCATGTATTGAAAATCATTATCCATAATTAATAATGGTATCTTATGAATTTTTAGTATCATTGATAATTATTAAAATCGATCATTGATGATTAATAATCATATTATTATTCCTCATTCCACAGGAAGTGTAAACCTACTTGTGATGCTGTTCTTAATAACCAGGGTCGGAAAGCAGGACTTTAGTTTTAATATCGCAGTAGGTGTACACTCAGCACGTGACACTGATCCTAATATGAACGGGGGTAGAGTATCACATGACTCCAATTATAGCAATGGATGGATAGCTACGTGGTAATATTGCTCCTAATATTCCCGGAAGAAGCCTTTGCTATTTGTCCGAATATGGCACTGAGGGGACAGTTTCTCTGAGATATAGTTCCTAGTATACGGAGTTGGAGAGGATGATAATAATTCACAGGATGTGTGCTCCCGCCCAGTGATATTGTAATTACTATCCTGGGAGGGAGAGGATGATATTGCACTCTGTACAGCAGGAGGCGAACACCCAGTCTGGGATATTGTTCTTAATATCCATGGAGGGGACAGGCTGATATTACTCGCAATGTGGCACAGGGTGGACATTCACCCTGTTTCATCCTGCTCAATATTCCAAGGCCGAGAGACAGATATTAATCTCAGTATCACAGACACTGGACAACCACTTGTGATACTCTTCCAAATATCCAGATCAGGTTGCCAGGAGTCACCCCCGGACGGCCCCCCTGACTTCTGGGAGCCCCATCGCGAGGGGGTCAGGCACCCCCCGCGATCGGGCTCCCAGCCGCCAACCCAGGCCGGCCCCCCTGGCTTCTGGGAGCCCCCTCGCCGGGGGGTCAGGCACCCCCCGCGATCGGGCTCCCAGCCGCCACCCCCGGCCCGCCCCCCTGGCTTCTGGGAGCCCCCTCGCCGGGGGTGCAGGCACCCCCCGCGATCGGGCTCCCAGCCGCCACCCCCGGCCCGCCCCCCTGGCTTCTGGGAGCCCCCTCGCCGGGGGTGCAGGCACCCCCCGCGATCGGGCTCCCAGCCGCCACCCCCGGCCCGCCCCCCTGGCTTCTGGGAGCCCCCTCGCCGGGGGTGCAGGCAACCCCCGCGATCGGGCTCCCAGCCGCCACCCCCGGCCCGCCCCCCTGGCTTCTGGGAGCCCCCTCGCCGGGGGTGCAGGCACCCCCCGCGATCGGGCTCCCAGCCGCCACCCCCGGCCCGCCCCCCTGGCTTCTGGGAGCCCCCTCGCCGGGGGTGCAGGCACCCCCCGCGATCGGGCTCCCAGCCGCCACCCCCGGCCCGCCCCCCTGGCTTCTGGGAGCCCCCTCGCCGGGGGTGCAGGCACCCCCCGCGATCGGGCTCCCAGCCGCCACCCCCGGCCCGCCCCCCTGGCTTCTGGGAGCCCCCTCGCCGGGGGTGCAGGCACCCCCCGCGATCGGGCTCCCAGCCGCCACCCCCGGCCCGCCCCCCTGGCTTCTGGGAGCCCCCTCGCCGGGGGTGCAGGCACCCCCCGCGATCGGGCTCCCAGCCGCCACCCCCGGCCCGCCCCCCTGGCTTCTGGGAGCCCCCTCGCCGGGGGTGCAGGCACCCCCCGCGATCGGGCTCCCAGCCGCCACCCCCGGCCCGCCCCCCTGGCTTCTGGGAGCCCCCTCGCCGGGGGTGCAGGCACCCCCCGCGATCGGGCTCCCAGCCGCCACCCCCGGCCCGCCCCCCTGGCTTCTGGGAGCCCCCTCGCCGGGGGTGCAGGCACCCCCCGCGATCGGGCTCCCAGCCGCCACCCCCGGCCCGCCCCCCTGGCTTCTGGGAGCCCCCTCGCCGGGGGTGCAGGCACCCCCCGCGATCGGGCTCCCAGCCGCCACCCCCGGCCCGCCCCCCTGGCTTCTGGGAGCCCCCTCGCCGGGGGTGCAGGCACCCCCCGCGATCGGGCTCCCAGCCGCCACCCCCGGCCCGCCCCCCTGGCTTCTGGGAGCCCCCTCGCCGGGGGTGCAGGCACCCCCCGCGATCGGGCTCCCAGCCGCCACCCCCGGCCCGCCCCCCTGGCTTCTGGGAGCCCCCTCGCCGGGGGTGCAGGCACCCCCCGCGATCGGGCTCCCAGCCGCCACCCCCGGCCCGCCCCCCTGGCTTCTGGGAGCCTTCTGGACCCCCAGCCTCTTTCTCATATTCTGAGTAATATCATCTCCCCATCGGAAAATTTTCAACCCCTTCTCAGACGATTGTACACCCCCAGTGTGCACACCCTCAGAGGGAGTAACCCCCTCTTTATTAGGAGTCACATCAGCCTCTTCCTCCCTGAATATTCAGAACAGTATCCCACCGTTGTTTCTACTTCCAGTGAAACTGATTGTCATATCCTCCTCTCCCAAGCAGAAGTTGGAAACTCTGTCACGGGGGGTGTACACCCTTGTGATATAGAAATTAACATCGTCCTCTCCCGGGTTTACATCAGGAGCAAGTCTATTAATCATTAATATTAATAATTATATTAATATTAATAATAATTATTGATATTAATGATCACAATAAAGACAGTAAAAATGAATACTGGTTTAAAAGGTTAACCGTTTGTATTCATAATTATTAGTAATATCACTATTAATAATAATATTATGATATTAGCAATTAATGTGACTTAAATCAATACCCAGTGATGCTGGGAATACAATAATGATTAGTATTAGGAACTAATAATATTATTTGATGGCATTAATATTAATAATTAATTGAAAGCAGGCATAATCATGTATTGAAAATCATTATCCATAATTAATAATGGTATCTTATGAATTTTTAGTATCATTGATAATTATTAAAATCGATCATTGATGATTAATAATCATATTATTATTCCTCATTCCACAGGAAGTGTAAACCTACTTGTGATGCTGTTCTTAATAACCAGGGTCGGAAAGCAGGACTTTAGTTTTAATATCGCAGTAGGTGTACACTCAGCACGTGACACTGATCCTAATATGAACGGGGGTAGAGTATCACATGACTCCAATTATAGCAATGGATGGATAGCTACGTGGTAATATTGCTCCTAATATTCCCGGAAGAAGCCTTTGCTATTTGTCCGAATATGGCACTGAGGGGACAGTTTCTCTGAGATATAGTTCCTAGTATACGGAGTTGGAGAGGATGATAATAATTCACAGGATGTGTGCTCCCGCCCAGTGATATTGTAATTACTATCCTGGGAGGGAGAGGATGATATTGCACTCTGTACAGCAGGAGGCGAACACCCAGTCTGGGATATTGTTCTTAATATCCATGGAGGGGACAGGCTGATATTACTCGCAATGTGGCACAGGGTGGACATTCACCCTGTTTCATCCTGCTCAATATTCCAAGGCCGAGAGACAGATATTAATCTCAGTATCACAGACACTGGACAACCACTTGTGATACTCTTCCAAATATCCAGATCAGGTTGCCAGGAGTCACCCCCGGACGGCCCCCCTGACTTCTGGGAGCCCCATCGCGAGGGGGTCAGGCACCCCCCGCGATCGGGCTCCCAGCCGCCAACCCAGGCCGGCCCCCCTGGCTTCTGGGAGCCCCATCGCCGGGGGGTCAGGCACGCCCCCCGATCGGGCTCCCAGCCGCCACCCCCGGCCCGCCCCCCTGGCATCTGGGAGCCCCCTCGCCGGGGGGTCAGGCACCCCCCGCGATCGGGCTCCCAGCCGCCACCCCCGGCCCGCCCCCCTGGCTTCTGGGAGCCCCCTCGCCGGGGGTGCAGGCACGCCCCCCGATCGGGCTCCCAGCCGCCACCCCCGGCCCGCCCCCCTGGCTTCTGGGAGCCCCCTCGCCGGGGGTGCAGGCACCCCCCGCGATCGGGCTCCCAGCCGCCACCCCCGGCCCGCCCCCCTGGCTTCTGGGAGCCCCCTCGCCGGGGGTGCAGGCACCCCCCGCGATCGGGCTCCCAGCCGCCACCCCCGGCCCGCCCCCCTGGCTTCTGGGAGCCCCCTCGCCGGGGGTGCAGGCACCCCCCGCGATCGGGCTCCCAGCCGCCACCCCCGGCCCGCCCCCCTGGCTTCTGGGAGCCCCCTCGCCGGGGGTGCAGGCACCCCCCGCGATCGGGCTCCCAGCCGCCACCCCCGGCCCGCCCCCCTGGCTTCTGGGAGCCCCCTCGCCGGGGGTGCAGGCACCCCCCGCGATCGGGCTCCCAGCCGCCACCCCCGGCCCGCCCCCCTGGCTTCTGGGAGCCCCCTCGCCGGGGGTGCAGGCACCCCCCGCGATCGGGCTCCCAGCCGCCACCCCCGGCCCGCCCCCCTGGCTTCTGGGAGCCCCCTCGCCGGGGGTGCAGGCACCCCCCGCGATCGGGCTCCCAGCCGCCACCCCCGGCCCGCCCCCCTGGCTTCTGGGAGCCCCCTCGCCGGGGGTGCAGGCACCCCCCGCGATCGGGCTCCCAGCCGCCACCCCCGGCCCGCCCCCCTGGCTTCTGGGAGCCCCCTCGCCGGGGGTGCAGGCACCCCCCGCGATCGGGCTCCCAGCCGCCACCCCCGGCCCGCCCCCCTGGCTTCTGGGAGCCCCCTCGCCGGGGGTGCAGGCACCCCCCGCGATCGGGCTCCCAGCCGCCACCCCCGGCCCGCCCCCTGGCTTCTGGGAGCCCCCTCGCCGGGGGTGCAGGCACCCCCCGCGATCGGGCTCCCAGCCGCCACCCCCGGCCCGCCCCCCTGGCTTCTGGGAGCCCCCTCGCCGGGGGTGCAGGCACCCCCCGCGATCGGGCTCCCAGCCGCCACCCCCGGCCCGCCCCCCTGGCTTCTGGGAGCCCCCTCGCCGGGGGTGCAGGCACCCCCCGCGATCGGGCTCCCAGCCGCCACCCCCGGCCCGCCCCCCTGGCTTCTGGGAGCCCCCTCGCCGGGGGTGCAGGCACCCCCCGCGATCGGGCTCCCAGCCGCCACCCCCGGCCCGCCCCCCTGGCTTCTGGGAGCCCCCTCGCCGGGGGTGCAGGCACCCCCCGCGATCGGGCTCCCAGCCGCCACCCCCGGCCCGCCCCCCTGGCTTCTGGGAGCCCCCTCGCCGGGGGTGCAGGCACCCCCCGCGATCGGGCTCCCAGCCGCCACCCCCGGCCCGCCCCCCTGGCTTCTGGGAGCCCCCTCGCCGGGGGTGCAGGCACCCCCCGCGATCGGGCTCCCAGCCGCCACCCCCGGCCCGCCCCCCTGGCTTCTGGGAGCCCCCTCGCCGGGGGTGCAGGCACCCCCCGCGATCGGGCTCCCAGCCGCCACCCCCGGCCCGCCCCCCTGGCTTCTGGGAGCCCCCTCGCCGGGGGTGCAGGCACCCCCCGCGATCGGGCTCCCAGCCGCCACCCCCGGCCCGCCCCCTGGCTTCTGGGAGCCCCCTCGCCGGGGGTGCAGGCACCCCCCGCGATCGGGCTCCCAGCCGCCACCCCCGGCCCGCCCCCCTGGCTTCTGGGAGCCCCCTCGCCGGGGGTGCAGGCACCCCCCGCGATCGGGCTCCCAGCCGCCACCCCCGGCCCGCCCCCCTGGCTTCTGGGAGCCCCCTCGCCGGGGGTGCAGGCACCCCCCGCGATCGGGCTCCCAGCCGCCACCCCCGGCCCGCCCCCCTGGCTTCTGGGAGCCCCCTCGCCGGGGGTGCAGGCACCCCCCGCGATCGGGCTCCCAGCCGCCACCCCCGGCCCGCCCCCCTGGCTTCTGGGAGCCCCCTCGCCGGGGGTGCAGGCACCCCCCGCGATCGGGCTCCCAGCCGCCACCCCCGGCCCGCCCCCCTGGCTTCTGGGAGCCCCCTCGCCGGGGGTGCAGGCACCCCCCGCGATCGGGCTCCCAGCCGCCACCCCCGGCCCGCCCCCCTGGCTTCTGGGAGCCCCCTCGCCGGGGGTGCAGGCACCCCCCGCGATCGGGCTCCCAGCCGCCACCCCCGGCCCGCCCCCCTGGCTTCTGGGAGCCCCCTCGCCGGGGGTGCAGGCACCCCCCGCGATCGGGCTCCCAGCCGCCACCCCCGGCCCGCCCCCCTGGCTTCTGGGAGCCCCCTCGCCGGGGGTGCAGGCACCCCCCGCGATCGGGCTCCCAGCCGCCACCCCCGGCCCGCCCCCCTGGCTTCTGGGAGCCCCCTCGCCGGGGGTGCAGGCACCCCCCGCGATCGGGCTCCCAGCCGCCACCCCCGGCCCGCCCCCCTGGCTTCTGGGAGCCCCCTCGCCGGGGGTGCAGGCACCCCCCGCGATCGGGCTCCCAGCCGCCACCCCCGGCCCGCCCCCCTGGCTTCTGGGAGCCCCCTCGCCGGGGGTGCAGGCACCCCCCGCGATCGGGCTCCCAGCCGCCACCCCCGGCCCGCCCCCCTGGCTTCTGGGAGCCCCCTCGCCGGGGGTGCAGGCACCCCCCGCGATCGGGCTCCCAGCCGCCACCCCCGGCCCGCCCCCCTGGCTTCTGGGAGCCCCCTCGCCGGGGGTGCAGGCACCCCCCGCGATCGGGCTCCCAGCCGCCACCCCCGGCCCGCCCCCCTGGCTTCTGGGAGCCCCCTCGCCGGGGGTGCAGGCACCCCCCGCGATCGGGCTCCCAGCCGCCACCCCCGGCCCGCCCCCCTGGCTTCTGGGAGCCCCCTCGCCGGGGGTGCAGGCACCCCCCGCGATCGGGCTCCCAGCCGCCACCCCCGGCCCGCCCCCCTGGCTTCTGGGAGCCCCCTCGCCGGGGGTGCAGGCACCCCCCGCGATCGGGCTCCCAGCCGCCACCCCCGGCCCGCCCCCCTGGCTTCTGGGAGCCCCCTCGCCGGGGGTGCAGGCACCCCCCGCGATCGGGCTCCCAGCCGCCACCCCCGGCCCGCCCCCCTGGCTTCTGGGAGCCCCCTCGCCGGGGGTGCAGGCACCCCCCGCGATCGGGCTCCCAGCCGCCACCCCCGGCCCGCCCCCCTGGCTTCTGGGAGCCCCCTCGCCGGGGGTGCAGGCACCCCCCGCGATCGGGCTCCCAGCCGCCACCCCCGGCCCGCCCCCCTGGCTTCTGGGAGCCCCCTCGCCGGGGGTGCAGGCACCCCCCGCGATCGGGCTCCCAGCCGCCACCCCCGGCCCGCCCCCCTGGCTTCTGGGAGCCCCCTCGCCGGGGGTGCAGGCACCCCCCGCGATCGGGCTCCCAGCCGCCACCCCCGGCCCGCCCCCCTGGCTTCTGGGAGCCCCCTCGCCGGGGGTGCAGGCACCCCCCGCGATCGGGCTCCCAGCCGCCACCCCCGGCCCGCCCCCCTGGCTTCTGGGAGCCCCCTCGCCGGGGGTGCAGGCACCCCCCGCGATCGGGCTCCCAGCCGCCACCCCCGGCCCGCCCCCCTGGCTTCTGGGAGCCCCCTCGCCGGGGGTGCAGGCACCCCCCGCGATCGGGCTCCCAGCCGCCACCCCCGGCCCGCCCCCCTGGCTTCTGGGAGCCCCCTCGCCGGGGGTGCAGGCACCCCCCGCGATCGGGCTCCCAGCCGCCACCCCCGGCCCGCCCCCCTGGCTTCTGGGAGCCCCCTCGCCGGGGGTGCAGGCACCCCCCGCGATCGGGCTCCCAGCCGCCACCCCCGGCCCGCCCCCCTGGCTTCTGGGAGCCCCCTCGCCGGGGGTGCAGGCACCCCCCGCGATCGGGCTCCCAGCCGCCACCCCCGGCCCGCCCCCCTGGCTTCTGGGAGCCCCCTCGCCGGGGGTGCAGGCACCCCCCGCGATCGGGCTCCCAGCCGCCACCCCCGGCCCGCCCCCCTGGCTTCTGGGAGCCCCCTCGCCGGGGGTGCAGGCACCCCCCGCGATCGGGCTCCCAGCCGCCACCCCCGGCCCGCCCCCCTGGCTTCTGGGAGCCCCCTCGCCGGGGGTGCAGGCACCCCCCGCGATCGGGCTCCCAGCCGCCACCCCCGGCCCGCCCCCCTGGCTTCTGGGAGCCCCCTCGCCGGGGGTGCAGGCACCCCCCGCGATCGGGCTCCCAGCCGCCACCCCCGGCCCGCCCCCCTGGCTTCTGGGAGCCCCCTCGCCGGGGGTGCAGGCACCCCCCGCGATCGGGCTCCCAGCCGCCACCCCCGGCCCGCCCCCCTGGCTTCTGGGAGCCCCCTCGCCGGGGGTGCAGGCACCCCCCGCGATCGGGCTCCCAGCCGCCACCCCCGGCCCGCCCCCCTGGCTTCTGGGAGCCCCCTCGCCGGGGGTGCAGGCACCCCCCGCGATCGGGCTCCCAGCCGCCACCCCCGGCCCGCCCCCCTGGCTTCTGGGAGCCCCCTCGCCGGGGGTGCAGGCACCCCCCGCGATCGGGCTCCCAGCCGCCACCCCCGGCCCGCCCCCCTGGCTTCTGGGAGCCCCCTCGCCGGGGGTGCAGGCACCCCCCGCGATCGGGCTCCCAGCCGCCACCCCCGGCCCGCCCCCCTGGCTTCTGGGAGCCCCCTCGCCGGGGGTGCAGGCACCCCCCGCGATCGGGCTCCCAGCCGCCACCCCCGGCCCGCCCCCCTGGCTTCTGGGAGCCCCCTCGCCGGGGGTGCAGGCACCCCCCGCGATCGGGCTCCCAGCCGCCACCCCCGGCCCGCCCCCCTGGCTTCTGGGAGCCCCCTCGCCGGGGGTGCAGGCACCCCCCGCGATCGGGCTCCCAGCCGCCACCCCCGGCCCGCCCCCCTGGCTTCTGGGAGCCCCCTCGCCGGGGGTGCAGGCACCCCCCGCGATCGGGCTCCCAGCCGCCACCCCCGGCCCGCCCCCCTGGCTTCTGGGAGCCCCCTCGCCGGGGGTGCAGGCACCCCCCGCGATCGGGCTCCCAGCCGCCACCCCCGGCCCGCCCCCCTGGCTTCTGGGAGCCCCCTCGCCGGGGGTGCAGGCACCCCCCGCGATCGGGCTCCCAGCCGCCACCCCCGGCCCGCCCCCCTGGCTTCTGGGAGCCCCCTCGCCGGGGGTGCAGGCACCCCCCGCGATCGGGCTCCCAGCCGCCACCCCCGGCCCGCCCCCCTGGCTTCTGGGAGCCCCCTCGCCGGGGGTGCAGGCACCCCCCGCGATCGGGCTCCCAGCCGCCACCCCCGGCCCGCCCCCCTGGCTTCTGGGAGCCCCCTCGCCGGGGGTGCAGGCACCCCCCGCGATCGGGCTCCCAGCCGCCACCCCCGGCCCGCCCCCCTGGCTTCTGGGAGCCCCCTCGCCGGGGGTGCAGGCACCCCCCGCGATCGGGCTCCCAGCCGCCACCCCCGGCCCGCCCCCCTGGCTTCTGGGAGCCCCCTCGCCGGGGGTGCAGGCACCCCCCGCGATCGGGCTCCCAGCCGCCACCCCCGGCCCGCCCCCCTGGCTTCTGGGAGCCCCCTCGCCGGGGGTGCAGGCACCCCCCGCGATCGGGCTCCCAGCCGCCACCCCCGGCCCGCCCCCCTGGCTTCTGGGAGCCCCCTCGCCGGGGGTGCAGGCACCCCCCGCGATCGGGCTCCCAGCCGCCACCCCCGGCCCGCCCCCCTGGCTTCTGGGAGCCCCCTCGCCGGGGGTGCAGGCACCCCCCGCGATCGGGCTCCCAGCCGCCACCCCCGGCCCGCCCCCCTGGCTTCTGGGAGCCCCCTCGCCGGGGGTGCAGGCACCCCCCGCGATCGGGCTCCCAGCCGCCACCCCCGGCCCGCCCCCCTGGCTTCTGGGAGCCCCCTCGCCGGGGGTGCAGGCACCCCCCGCGATCGGGCTCCCAGCCGCCACCCCCGGCCCGCCCCCCTGGCTTCTGGGAGCCCCCTCGCCGGGGGTGCAGGCACCCCCCGCGATCGGGCTCCCAGCCGCCACCCCCGGCCCGCCCCCCTGGCTTCTGGGAGCCCCCTCGCCGGGGGTGCAGGCACCCCCCGCGATCGGGCTCCCAGCCGCCACCCCCGGCCCGCCCCCCTGGCTTCTGGGAGCCCCCTCGCCGGGGGTGCAGGCACCCCCCGCGATCGGGCTCCCAGCCGCCACCCCCGGCCCGCCCCCCTGGCTTCTGGGAGCCCCCTCGCCGGGGGTGCAGGCACCCCCCGCGATCGGGCTCCCAGCCGCCACCCCCGGCCCGCCCCCCTGGCTTCTGGGAGCCCCCTCGCCGGGGGTGCAGGCACCCCCCGCGATCGGGCTCCCAGCCGCCACCCCCGGCCCGCCCCCCTGGCTTCTGGGAGCCCCCTCGCCGGGGGTGCAGGCACCCCCCGCGATCGGGCTCCCAGCCGCCACCCCCGGCCCGCCCCCCTGGCTTCTGGGAGCCCCCTCGCCGGGGGTGCAGGCACCCCCCGCGATCGGGCTCCCAGCCGCCACCCCCGGCCCGCCCCCCTGGCTTCTGGGAGCCCCCTCGCCGGGGGTGCAGGCACCCCCCGCGATCGGGCTCCCAGCCGCCACCCCCGGCCCGCCCCCCTGGCTTCTGGGAGCCCCCTCGCCGGGGGTGCAGGCACCCCCCGCGATCGGGCTCCCAGCCGCCACCCCCGGCCCGCCCCCCTGGCTTCTGGGAGCCCCCTCGCCGGGGGTGCAGGCACCCCCCGCGATCGGGCTCCCAGCCGCCACCCCCGGCCCGCCCCCCTGGCTTCTGGGAGCCCCCTCGCCGGGGGTGCAGGCACCCCCCGCGATCGGGCTCCCAGCCGCCACCCCCGGCCCGCCCCCCTGGCTTCTGGGAGCCCCCTCGCCGGGGGTGCAGGCACCCCCCGCGATCGGGCTCCCAGCCGCCACCCCCGGCCCGCCCCCCTGGCTTCTGGGAGCCCCCTCGCCGGGGGTGCAGGCACCCCCCGCGATCGGGCTCCCAGCCGCCACCCCCGGCCCGCCCCCCTGGCTTCTGGGAGCCCCCTCGCCGGGGGTGCAGGCACCCCCCGCGATCGGGCTCCCAGCCGCCACCCCCGGCCCGCCCCCCTGGCTTCTGGGAGCCCCCTCGCCGGGGGTGCAGGCACCCCCCGCGATCGGGCTCCCAGCCGCCACCCCCGGCCCGCCCCCCTGGCTTCTGGGAGCCCCCTCGCCGGGGGTGCAGGCACCCCCCGCGATCGGGCTCCCAGCCGCCACCCCCGGCCCGCCCCCCTGGCTTCTGGGAGCCCCCTCGCCGGGGGTGCAGGCACCCCCCGCGATCGGGCTCCCAGCCGCCACCCCCGGCCCGCCCCCCTGGCTTCTGGGAGCCCCCTCGCCGGGGGTGCAGGCACCCCCCGCGATCGGGCTCCCAGCCGCCACCCCCGGCCCGCCCCCCTGGCTTCTGGGAGCCCCCTCGCCGGGGGTGCAGGCACCCCCCGCGATCGGGCTCCCAGCCGCCACCCCCGGCCCGCCCCCCTGGCTTCTGGGAGCCCCCTCGCCGGGGGTGCAGGCACCCCCCGCGATCGGGCTCCCAGCCGCCACCCCCGGCCCGCCCCCCTGGCTTCTGGGAGCCCCCTCGCCGGGGGTGCAGGCACCCCCCGCGATCGGGCTCCCAGCCGCCACCCCCGGCCCGCCCCCCTGGCTTCTGGGAGCCCCCTCGCCGGGGGTGCAGGCACCCCCCGCGATCGGGCTCCCAGCCGCCACCCCCGGCCCGCCCCCCTGGCTTCTGGGAGCCCCCTCGCCGGGGGTGCAGGCACCCCCCGCGATCGGGCTCCCAGCCGCCACCCCCGGCCCGCCCCCCTGGCTTCTGGGAGCCCCCTCGCCGGGGGTGCAGGCACCCCCCGCGATCGGGCTCCCAGCCGCCACCCCCGGCCCGCCCCCCTGGCTTCTGGGAGCCCCCTCGCCGGGGGTGCAGGCACCCCCCGCGATCGGGCTCCCAGCCGCCACCCCCGGCCCGCCCCCCTGGCTTCTGGGAGCCCCCTCGCCGGGGGTGCAGGCACCCCCCGCGATCGGGCTCCCAGCCGCCACCCCCGGCCCGCCCCCCTGGCTTCTGGGAGCCCCCTCGCCGGGGGTGCAGGCACCCCCCGCGATCGGGCTCCCAGCCGCCACCCCCGGCCCGCCCCCCTGGCTTCTGGGAGCCCCCTCGCCGGGGGTGCAGGCACCCCCCGCGATCGGGCTCCCAGCCGCCACCCCCGGCCCGCCCCCCTGGCTTCTGGGAGCCCCCTCGCCGGGGGTGCAGGCACCCCCCGCGATCGGGCTCCCAGCCGCCACCCCCGGCCCGCCCCCCTGGCTTCTGGGAGCCCCCTCGCCGGGGGTGCAGGCACCCCCCGCGATCGGGCTCCCAGCCGCCACCCCCGGCCCGCCCCCCTGGCTTCTGGGAGCCCCCTCGCCGGGGGTGCAGGCACCCCCCGCGATCGGGCTCCCAGCCGCCACCCCCGGCCCGCCCCCCTGGCTTCTGGGAGCCCCCTCGCCGGGGGTGCAGGCACCCCCCGCGATCGGGCTCCCAGCCGCCACCCCCGGCCCGCCCCCCTGGCTTCTGGGAGCCCCCTCGCCGGGGGTGCAGGCACCCCCCGCGATCGGGCTCCCAGCCGCCACCCCCGGCCCGCCCCCCTGGCTTCTGGGAGCCCCCTCGCCGGGGGTGCAGGCACCCCCCGCGATCGGGCTCCCAGCCGCCACCCCCGGCCCGCCCCCCTGGCTTCTGGGAGCCCCCTCGCCGGGGGTGCAGGCACCCCCCGCGATCGGGCTCCCAGCCGCCACCCCCGGCCCGCCCCCCTGGCTTCTGGGAGCCCCCTCGCCGGGGGTGCAGGCACCCCCCGCGATCGGGCTCCCAGCCGCCACCCCCGGCCCGCCCCCCTGGCTTCTGGGAGCCCCCTCGCCGGGGGTGCAGGCACCCCCCGCGATCGGGCTCCCAGCCGCCACCCCCGGCCCGCCCCCCTGGCTTCTGGGAGCCCCCTCGCCGGGGGTGCAGGCACCCCCCGCGATCGGGCTCCCAGCCGCCACCCCCGGCCCGCCCCCCTGGCTTCTGGGAGCCCCCTCGCCGGGGGTGCAGGCACCCCCCGCGATCGGGCTCCCAGCCGCCACCCCCGGCCCGCCCCCCTGGCTTCTGGGAGCCCCCTCGCCGGGGGTGCAGGCACCCCCCGCGATCGGGCTCCCAGCCGCCACCCCCGGCCCGCCCCCCTGGCTTCTGGGAGCCCCCTCGCCGGGGGTGCAGGCACCCCCCGCGATCGGGCTCCCAGCCGCCACCCCCGGCCCGCCCCCCTGGCTTCTGGGAGCCCCCTCGCCGGGGGTGCAGGCACCCCCCGCGATCGGGCTCCCAGCCGCCACCCCCGGCCCGCCCCCCTGGCTTCTGGGAGCCCCCTCGCCGGGGGTGCAGGCACCCCCCGCGATCGGGCTCCCAGCCGCCACCCCCGGCCCGCCCCCCTGGCTTCTGGGAGCCCCCTCGCCGGGGGTGCAGGCACCCCCCGCGATCGGGCTCCCAGCCGCCACCCCCGGCCCGCCCCCCTGGCTTCTGGGAGCCCCCTCGCCGGGGGTGCAGGCACCCCCCGCGATCGGGCTCCCAGCCGCCACCCCCGGCCCGCCCCCCTGGCTTCTGGGAGCCCCCTCGCCGGGGGTGCAGGCACCCCCCGCGATCGGGCTCCCAGCCGCCACCCCCGGCCCGCCCCCCTGGCTTCTGGGAGCCCCCTCGCCGGGGGTGCAGGCACCCCCCGCGATCGGGCTCCCAGCCGCCACCCCCGGCCCGCCCCCCTGGCTTCTGGGAGCCCCCTCGCCGGGGGTGCAGGCACCCCCCGCGATCGGGCTCCCAGCCGCCACCCCCGGCCCGCCCCCCTGGCTTCTGGGAGCCCCCTCGCCGGGGGTGCAGGCACCCCCCGCGATCGGGCTCCCAGCCGCCACCCCCGGCCCGCCCCCCTGGCTTCTGGGAGCCCCCTCGCCGGGGGTGCAGGCACCCCCCGCGATCGGGCTCCCAGCCGCCACCCCCGGCCCGCCCCCCTGGCTTCTGGGAGCCCCCTCGCCGGGGGTGCAGGCACCCCCCGCGATCGGGCTCCCAGCCGCCACCCCCGGCCCGCCCCCCTGGCTTCTGGGAGCCCCCTCGCCGGGGGTGCAGGCACCCCCCGCGATCGGGCTCCCAGCCGCCACCCCCGGCCCGCCCCCCTGGCTTCTGGGAGCCCCCTCGCCGGGGGTGCAGGCACCCCCCGCGATCGGGCTCCCAGCCGCCACCCCCGGCCCGCCCCCCTGGCTTCTGGGAGCCCCCTCGCCGGGGGTGCAGGCACCCCCCGCGATCGGGCTCCCAGCCGCCACCCCCGGCCCGCCCCCCTGGCTTCTGGGAGCCCCCTCGCCGGGGGTGCAGGCACCCCCCGCGATCGGGCTCCCAGCCGCCACCCCCGGCCCGCCCCCCTGGCTTCTGGGAGCCCCCTCGCCGGGGGTGCAGGCACCCCCCGCGATCGGGCTCCCAGCCGCCACCCCCGGCCCGCCCCCCTGGCTTCTGGGAGCCCCCTCGCCGGGGGTGCAGGCACCCCCCGCGATCGGGCTCCCAGCCGCCACCCCCGGCCCGCCCCCCTGGCTTCTGGGAGCCCCCTCGCCGGGGGTGCAGGCACCCCCCGCGATCGGGCTCCCAGCCGCCACCCCCGGCCCGCCCCCCTGGCTTCTGGGAGCCCCCTCGCCGGGGGTGCAGGCACCCCCCGCGATCGGGCTCCCAGCCGCCACCCCCGGCCCGCCCCCCTGGCTTCTGGGAGCCCCCTCGCCGGGGGTGCAGGCACCCCCCGCGATCGGGCTCCCAGCCGCCACCCCCGGCCCGCCCCCCTGGCTTCTGGGAGCCCCCTCGCCGGGGGTGCAGGCACCCCCCGCGATCGGGCTCCCAGCCGCCACCCCCGGCCCGCCCCCCTGGCTTCTGGGAGCCCCCTCGCCGGGGGTGCAGGCACCCCCCGCGATCGGGCTCCCAGCCGCCACCCCCGGCCCGCCCCCCTGGCTTCTGGGAGCCCCCTCGCCGGGGGTGCAGGCACCCCCCGCGATCGGGCTCCCAGCCGCCACCCCCGGCCCGCCCCCCTGGCTTCTGGGAGCCCCCTCGCCGGGGGTGCAGGCACCCCCCGCGATCGGGCTCCCAGCCGCCACCCCCGGCCCGCCCCCCTGGCTTCTGGGAGCCCCCTCGCCGGGGGTGCAGGCACCCCCCGCGATCGGGCTCCCAGCCGCCACCCCCGGCCCGCCCCCCTGGCTTCTGGGAGCCCCCTCGCCGGGGGTGCAGGCACCCCCCGCGATCGGGCTCCCAGCCGCCACCCCCGGCCCGCCCCCCTGGCTTCTGGGAGCCCCCTCGCCGGGGGTGCAGGCACCCCCCGCGATCGGGCTCCCAGCCGCCACCCCCGGCCCGCCCCCCTGGCTTCTGGGAGCCCCCTCGCCGGGGGTGCAGGCACCCCCCGCGATCGGGCTCCCAGCCGCCACCCCCGGCCCGCCCCCCTGGCTTCTGGGAGCCCCCTCGCCGGGGGTGCAGGCACCCCCCGCGATCGGGCTCCCAGCCGCCACCCCCGGCCCGCCCCCCTGGCTTCTGGGAGCCCCCTCGCCGGGGGTGCAGGCACCCCCCGCGATCGGGCTCCCAGCCGCCACCCCCGGCCCGCCCCCCTGGCTTCTGGGAGCCCCCTCGCCGGGGGTGCAGGCACCCCCCGCGATCGGGCTCCCAGCCGCCACCCCCGGCCCGCCCCCCTGGCTTCTGGGAGCCCCCTCGCCGGGGGTGCAGGCACCCCCCGCGATCGGGCTCCCAGCCGCCACCCCCGGCCCGCCCCCCTGGCTTCTGGGAGCCCCCTCGCCGGGGGTGCAGGCACCCCCCGCGATCGGGCTCCCAGCCGCCACCCCCGGCCCGCCCCCCTGGCTTCTGGGAGCCCCCTCGCCGGGGGTGCAGGCACCCCCCGCGATCGGGCTCCCAGCCGCCACCCCCGGCCCGCCCCCCTGGCTTCTGGGAGCCCCCTCGCCGGGGGTGCAGGCACCCCCCGCGATCGGGCTCCCAGCCGCCACCCCCGGCCCGCCCCCCTGGCTTCTGGGAGCCCCCTCGCCGGGGGTGCAGGCACCCCCCGCGATCGGGCTCCCAGCCGCCACCCCCGGCCCGCCCCCCTGGCTTCTGGGAGCCCCCTCGCCGGGGGTGCAGGCACCCCCCGCGATCGGGCTCCCAGCCGCCACCCCCGGCCCGCCCCCCTGGCTTCTGGGAGCCCCCTCGCCGGGGGTGCAGGCACCCCCCGCGATCGGGCTCCCAGCCGCCACCCCCGGCCCGCCCCCCTGGCTTCTGGGAGCCTTCTGGACCCCCAGCCTCTTTCTCATATTCTGAGTAATATCATCTCCCCATCGGAAAATTTTCAACCCCTTCTCAGACGATTGTACACCCCCAGTGTGCACACCCTCAGAGGGAGTAACCCCCTCTTTATTAGGAGTCACATCAGCCTCTTCCTCCCTGAATATTCAGAACAGTATCCCACCGTTGTTTCTACTTCCAGTGAAACTGATTGTCATATCCTCCTCTCCCAAGCAGAAGTTGGAAACTCTGTCACGGGGGGTGTACACCCTTGTGATATAGAAATTAACATCGTCCTCTCCCGGGTTTACATCAGGAGCAAGTCTATTAATCATTAATATTAATAATTATATTAATATTAATAATAATTATTGATATTAATGATCACAATAAAGAGAGTAAAAATGAATACTGGTTTAAAAGGTTAACCATTTGTATTCATAATTATTAGTAATATCACTATTAATAATAATATTATGATATTAGCAATTAATGTGACTTAAATCAATACCCAGTGATGCTGGGAATACAATAATGATTAGTATTAGGAACTAATAATATTATTTGATGGCATTAATATTAATAATTAACTGAGAGCAGGCATAATCATGTATTGAAAATCATTATCCATAATTAATAATGGTATCTTATGAATTTTTAGTATCATTGATAATTATTAAAATCGATCATTGATGATTAATAATCATATTATTATTCCTCATTCCACAGGAAGTGTAAACCTACTTGTGATGCTGTTCTTAATAACCAGGGTCGGAAAGCAGGACTTTAGTTTTAATATCGCAGTAGGTGTACACTCAGCACGTGACACTGATCCTAATATGAACGGGGGTAGAGTATCACATGACTCCAATTATAGCAATGGATGGATAGCTACGTGGTAATATTGCTCCTAATATTCCCGGAAGAAGCCTTTGCTATTTGTCCGAATATGGCACTGAGGGGACAGTTTCTCTGAGATATAGTTCCTAGTATACGGAGTTGGAGAGGATGATAATAATTCACAGGATGTGTGCTCCCGCCCAGTGATATTGTAATTACTATCCTGGGAGGGAGAGGATGATATTGCACTCTGTACAGCAGGAGGCGTACACCCAGTCTGGGATATTGTTCTTAATATCCATGGAGGGGACAGGCTGATATTACTCGCAATGTGGCACAGGGTGGACATTCACCCTGTTTCATCCTGCTCAATATTCCAAGGCCGAGAGACAGATATTAATCTCAGTATCACAGACACTGGACAACCACTTGTGATACTCTTCCAAATATCCAGATCAGGTTGCCAGGAGTCACCCCCGGACGGCCCCCCTGACTTCTGGGAGCCCCATCGCGAGGGGGTCAGGCACCCCCCGCGATCGGGCTCCCAGCCGCCAACCCAGGCCGGCCCCCCTGGCTTCTGGGAGCCCCATCGCCGGGGGGTCAGGCACCCCCCGCGATCGGGCTCCCAGCCGCCACCCCCGGCCCGCCCCCCTGGCTTCTGGGAGCCCCCTCGCCGGGGGTGCAGGCACCCCCCGCGATCGGGCTCCCAGCCGCCACCCCCGGCCCGCCCCCCTGGCTTCTGGGAGCCCCCACGCCGGGGGTGCAGGCACCCCCCGCGATCGGGCTCCCAGCCGCCACCCCCGGCCCGCCCCCCTGGCTTCTGGGAGCACCCTCGCCGGGGGTGCAGGCACCCCCCGCGATCGGGCTCCCAGCCGCCACCCCCGGCCCGCCCCCCTGGCTTCTGGGAGCCCCCTCGCCGGGGGTGCAGGCACCCCCCGCGATCGGGCTCCCAGCCGCCACCCCCGGCCCGCCCCCCTGGCTTCTGGGAGCCCCCTCGCCGGGGGTGCAGGCACCCCCCGCGATCGGGCTCCCAGCCGCCACCCCCGGCCCGCCCCCCTGGCTTCTGGGAGCCCCCTCGCCGGGGGTGCAGGCACCCCCCGCGATCGGGCTCCCAGCCGCCACCCCCGGCCCGCCCCCCTGGCTTCTGGGAGCCCCCTCGCCGGGGGTGCAGGCACCCCCCGCGATCGGGCTCCCAGCCGCCACCCCCGGCCCGCCCCCCTGGCTTCTGGGAGCCCCCTCGCCGGGGGTGCAGGCACCCCCGCGATCGGGCTCCCAGCCGCCACCCCCGGCCCGCCCCCCTGGCTTCTGGGAGCCCCCTCGCCGGGGGTGCAGGCACCCCCCGCGATCGGGCTCCCAGCCGCCACCCCCGGCCCGCCCCCCTGGCTTCTGGGAGCCCCCTCGCCGGGGGTGCAGGCACCCCCCGCGATCGGGCTCCCAGCCGCCACCCCCGGCCCGCCCCCCTGGCTTCTGGGAGCCCCCTCGCCGGGGGTGCAGGCACCCCCCGCGATCGGGCTCCCAGCCGCCACCCCCGGCCCGCCCCCCTGGCTTCTGGGAGCCCCCTCGCCGGGGGTGCAGGCACCCCCCGCGATCGGGCTCCCAGCCGCCACCCCCGGCCCGCCCCCCTGGCTTCTGGGAGCCTTCTGGACCCCCAGCCTCTTTCTCATATTCTGAGTAATATCATCTCCCCATCGGAAAATTTTCAACCCCTTCTCAGACGATTGTACACCCCCAGTGTGCACACCCTCAGAGGGAGTAACCCCCTCTTTATTAGGAGTCACATCAGCCTCTTCCTCCCTGAATATTCAGAACAGTATCCCACCGTTGTTTCTACTTCCAGTGAAACTGATTGTCATATCCTCCTCTCCCAAGCAGAAGTTGGAAACTCTGTCACGGGGGGTGTACACCCTTGTGATATAGAAATTAACATCGTCCTCTCCCGGGTTTACATCAGGAGCAAGTCTATTAATCATTAATATTAATAATTATATTAATATTAATAATAATTATTGATATTAATGATCACAATAAAGACAGTAAAAATGAATACTGGTTTAAAAGGTTAACCGTTTGTATTCATAATTATTAGTAATATCACTATTAATAATAATATTATGATATTAGCAATTAATGTGACTTAAATCAATACCCAGTGATGCTGGGAATACAATAATGATTAGTATTAGGAACTAATAATATTATTTGATGGCATTAATATTAATAATTAATTGAAAGCAGGCATAATCATGTATTGAAAATCATTATCCATAATTAATAATGGTATCTTATGAATTTTTAGTATCATTGATAATTATTAAAATCGATCATTGATGATTAATAATCATATTATTATTCCTCATTCCACAGGAAGTGTAAACCTACTTGTGATGCTGTTCTTAATAACCAGGGTCGGAAAGCAGGACTTTAGTTTTAATATCGCAGTAGGTGTACACTCAGCACGTGACACTGATCCTAATATGAACGGGGGTAGAGTATCACATGACTCCAATTATAGCAATGGATGGATAGCTACGTGGTAATATTGCTCCTAATATTCCCGGAAGAAGCCTTTGCTATTTGTCCGAATATGGCACTGAGGGGACAGTTTCTCTGAGATATAGTTCCTAGTATACGGAGTTGGAGAGGATGATAATAATTCACAGGATGTGTGCTCCCGCCCAGTGATATTGTAATTACTATCCTGGGAGGGAGAGGATGATATTGCACTCTGTACAGCAGGAGGCGTACACCCAGTCTGGGATATTGTTCTTAATATCCATGGAGGGGACAGGCTGATATTACTCGCAATGTGGCACAGGGTGGACATTCACCCTGTTTCATCCTGCTCAATATTCCAAGGCCGAGAGACAGATATTAATCTCAGTATCACAGACACTGGACAACCACTTGTGATACTCTTCCAAATATCCAGATCAGGTTGCCAGGAGTCACCCCCGGACGGCCCCCCTGACTTCTGGGAGCCCCATCGCGAGGGGGTCAGGCACCCCCCGCGATCGGGCTCCCAGCCGCCACCCCCGGCCCGCCCCCCTGGCTTCTGGGAGCCCCCTCGCCGGGGGTGCAGGCACCCCCCGCGATCGGGCTCCCAGCCGCCACCCCCGGCCCGCCCCCCTGGCTTCTGGGAGCCCCCTCGCCGGGGGTGCCGGCACCCCCCGCGATCGGGCTCCCAGCCGCCACCCCCGGCCCGCCCCCCTGGCTTCTGGGAGCCCCCTCGCCGGGGGTGCCGGCACCCCCCGCGATCGGGCTCCCAGCCGCCACCCCCGGCCCGCCCCCCTGGCTTCTGGGAGCCCCCTCGCCGGGGGTGCCGGCACCCCCCGCGATCGGGCTCCCAGCCGCCACCCCCGGCCCGCCCCCCTGGCTTCTGGGAGCCCCCTCGCCGGGGGTGCCGGCACCCCCCGCGATCGGGCTCCCAGCCGCCACCCCCGGCCCGCCCCCCTGGCTTCTGGGAGCCCCCTCGCCGGGGGTGCCGGCACCCCCCGCGATCGGGCTCCCAGCCGCCACCCCCGGCCCGCCCCCCTGGCTTCTGGGAGCCCCCTCGCCGGGGGTGCCGGCACCCCCCGCGATCGGGCTCCCAGCCGCCACCCCCGGCCCGCCCCCCTGGCTTCTGGGAGCCCCCTCGCCGGGGGTGCCGGCACCCCCCGCGATCGGGCTCCCAGCCGCCACCCCCGGCCCGCCCCCCTGGCTTCTGGGAGCCCCCTCGCCGGGGGTGCCGGCACCCCCCGCGATCGGGCTCCCAGCCGCCACCCCCGGCCCGCCCCCCTGGCTTCTGGGAGCCCCCTCGCCGGGGGTGCCGGCACCCCCCGCGATCGGGCTCCCAGCCGCCACCCCCGGCCCGCCCCCCTGGCTTCTGGGAGCCCCCTCGCCGGGGGTGCCGGCACCCCCCGCGATCGGGCTCCCAGCCGCCACCCCCGGCCCGCCCCCCTGGCTTCTGGGAGCCCCCTCGCCGGGGGTGCCGGCACCCCCCGCGATCGGGCTCCCAGCCGCCACCCCCGGCCCGCCCCCCTGGCTTCTGGGAGCCCCCTCGCCGGGGGTGCCGGCACCCCCCGCGATCGGGCTCCCAGCCGCCACCCCCGGCCCGCCCCCCTGGCTTCTGGGAGCCCCCTCGCCGGGGGTGCCGGCACCCCCCGCGATCGGGCTCCCAGCCGCCACCCCCGGCCCGCCCCCCTGGCTTCTGGGAGCCCCCTCGCCGGGGGTGCAGGCACCCCCCGCGATCGGGCTCCCAGCCGCCACCCCCGGCCCGCCCCCCTGGCTTCTGGGAGCCCCCTCGCCGGGGGTGCAGGCACCCCCCGCGATCGGGCTCCCAGCCGCCACCCCCGGCCCGCCCCCCTGGCTTCTGGGAGCCCCCTCGCCGGGGGTGCAGGCACCCCCCGCGATCGGGCTCCCAGCCGCCACCCCCGGCCCGCCCCCCTGGCTTCTGGGAGCCCCCTCGCCGGGGGTGCAGGCACCCCCCGCGATCGGGCTCCCAGCCGCCACCCCCGGCCCGCCCCCCTGGCTTCTGGGAGCCCCCTCGCCGGGGGTGCAGGCACCCCCCGCGATCGGGCTCCCAGCCGCCACCCCCGGCCCGCCCCCCTGGCTTCTGGGAGCCTTCTGGACCCCCAGCCTCTTTCTCATATTCTGAGTAATATCATCTCCCCATCGGAAAATTTTCAACCCCTTCTCAGACGATTGTACACCCCCAGTGTGCACACCCTCAGAGGGAGTAACCCCCTCTTTATTAGGAGTCACATCAGCCTCTTCCTCCCTGAATATTCAGAACAGTATCCCACCGTTGTTTCTACTTCCAGTGAAACTGATTGTCATATCCTCCTCTCCCAAGCAGAAGTTGGAAACTCTGTCACGGGGGGTGTACACCCTTGTGATATAGAAATTAACATCGTCCTCTCCCGGGTTTACATCAGGAGCAAGTCTATTAATCATTAATATTAATAATTATATTAATATTAATAATAATTATTGATATTAATGATCACAATAAAGACAGTAAAAATGAATACTGGTTTAAAAGGTTAACCGTTTGTATTCATAATTATTAGTAATATCACTATTAATAATAATATTATGATAATAGCAATTAATGTGACTTAAATCAATATCCAGTGATGCTGGGAATACAATAATGATTAGTATTAGGAACTAATAATATTATTTGATGGCATTAATATTAATAATTAATTGAAAGCAGGCATAATCATGTATTGAAAATCATTATCCATAATTAATAATGGTATCTTATGAATTTTTAGTATCATTGATAATTATTAAAATCGATCATTGATGATTAATAATCATATTATTATTCCTCATTCCACAGGAAGTGTAAACCTACTTGTGATGCTGTTCTTAATAACCAGGGTCGGAAAGCAGGACTTTAGTTTTAATATCGCAGTAGGTGTACACTCAGCACGTGACACTGATCCTAATATGAACGGGGGTAGAGTATCACATGACTTCAATTATAGCAATGGATGGATAGCTACGTGGTAATATTGCTCCTAATATTCCCTGAAGAAGCCTTTGCTATTTGTCCGAATATGGCACTGAGGGGACAGTTTCTCTGAGATATAGTTCCTAGTATACGGAGTTGGAGAGGATGATAATAATTCACAGGATGTGTGCTCCCGCCCAGTGATATTGTAATTACTATCCTGGGAGGGAGAGGATGATATTGCACTCTGTACAGCAGGAGGTGTACACCCAGTCTGGGATATTGTTCTTAATATCCATGGAGGGGACAGGCTGATATTACTCGCAATGTGGCACAGGGTGGACATTCACCCTGTTTCATCCTGCTCAATATTCCAAGGCCGAGAGACAGATATTAATCTCAGTATCACAGACACTGGACAACCACTTGTGATACTCTTCCAAATATCCAGATCAGGTTGCCAGGAGTCACCCCCGGACGGCCCCCCTGACTTCTGGGAGCCCCATCGCGAGGGGGTCAGGCACCCCCCGCGATCGGGCTCCCAGCCGCCAACCCAGGCCGGCCCCCCTGGCTTCTGGGAGCCCCATCGCCGGGGGGTCAGGCACGCCCCCCGATCGGGCTCCCAGCCGTCACCACCGGCCCGCCCCCCTGGCATCTGGGAGCCCCCTCGCCGGGGGGTCAGGCACCCCCCGCGATCGGGCTCCCAGCCGCCACCCCCGGCCCGCCCCCCTGGCATCTGGGAGCCCCCTCGCCGGGGGTGCAGGCACGCCCCCCGATCGGGCTCCCAGCCGCCACCCCCGGCCCGCCCCCCTGGCTTCTGGGAGCCCCCTCGCCGGGGGTGCAGGCACCCCCCGCGATCGGGCTCCCAGCCGCCACCCCCGGCCCGCCCCCCTGGCTTCTGGGAGCCCCCTCGCCGGGGGTGCAGGCACCCCCCGCGATCGGGCTCCCAGCCGCCACCCCCGGCCCGCCCCCCTGGCTTCTGGGAGCCCCCTCGCCGGGGGTGCAGGCACCCCCCGCGATCGGGCTCCCAGCCGCCACCCCCGGCCCGCCCCCCTGGCTTCTGGGAGCCCCCTCGCCGGGGGTGCAGGCACCCCCCGCGATCGGGCTCCCAGCCGCCACCCCCGGCCCGCCCCCCTGGCTTCTGGGAGCCCCCTCGCCGGGGGTGCAGGCACCCCCCGCGATCGGGCTCCCAGCCGCCACCCCCGGCCCGCCCCCCTGGCTTCTGGGAGCCCCCTCGCCGGGGGTGCAGGCACCCCCCGCGATCGGGCTCCCAGCCGCCACCCCCGGCCCGCCCCCCTGGCTTCTGGGAGCCCCCTCGCCGGGGGTGCAGGCACCCCCCGCGATCGGGCTCCCAGCCGCCACCCCCGGCCCGCCCCCCTGGCTTCTGGGAGCCCCCTCGCCGGGGGTGCAGGCACCCCCCGCGATCGGGCTCCCAGCCGCCACCCCCGGCCCGCCCCCCTGGCTTCTGGGAGCCCCCTCGCCGGGGGTGCAGGCACCCCCCGCGATCGGGCTCCCAGCCGCCACCCCCGGCCCGCCCCCCTGGCTTCTGGGAGCCCCCTCGCCGGGGGTGCAGGCACCCCCCGCGATCGGGCTCCCAGCCGCCACCCCCGGCCCGCCCCCCTGGCTTCTGGGAGCCCCCTCGCCGGGGGTGCAGGCACCCCCCGCGATCGGGCTCCCAGCCGCCACCCCCGGCCCGCCCCCCTGGCTTCTGGGAGCCCCCTCGCCGGGGGTGCAGGCACCCCCCGCGATCGGGCTCCCAGCCGCCACCCCCGGCCCGCCCCCCTGGCTTCTGGGAGCCCCCTCGCCGGGGGTGCAGGCACCCCCCGCGATCGGGCTCCCAGCCGCCACCCCCGGCCCGCCCCCCTGGCTTCTGGGAGCCCCCTCGCCGGGGGTGCAGGCACCCCCCGCGATCGGGCTCCCAGCCGCCACCCCCGGCCCGCCCCCCTGGCTTCTGGGAGCCCCCTCGCCGGGGGTGCAGGCACCCCCCGCGATCGGGCTCCCAGCCGCCACCCCCGGCCCGCCCCCCTGGCTTCTGGGAGCCCCCTCGCCGGGGGTGCAGGCACCCCCCGCGATCGGGCTCCCAGCCGCCACCCCCGGCCCGCCCCCCTGGCTTCTGGGAGCCCCCTCGCCGGGGGTGCAGGCACCCCCCGCGATCGGGCTCCCAGCCGCCACCCCCGGCCCGCCGCCCTGGCTTCTGGGAGCCCCCTCGCCGGGGGTGCAGGCACCCCCCGCGATCGGGCTCCCAGCCGCCACCCCCGGCCCGCCGCCCTGGCTTCTGGGAGCCCCCTCGCCGGGGGTGCAGGCACCCCCCGCGATCGGGCTCCCAGCCGCCACCCCCGGCCCGCCGCCCTGGCTTCTGGGAGCCCCCTCGCCGGGGGTGCAGGCACCCCCCGCGATCGGGCTCCCAGCCGCCACCCCCGGCCCGCCGCCCTGGCTTCTGGGAGCCCCCTCGCCGGGGGTGCAGGCACCCCCCGCGATCGGGCTCCCAGCCGCCACCCCCGGCCCGCCGCCCTGGCTTCTGGGAGCCCCCTCGCCGGGGGTGCAGGCACCCCCCGCGATCGGGCTCCCAGCCGCCACCCCCGGCCCGCCGCCCTGGCTTCTGGGAGCCCCCTCGCCGGGGGTGCAGGCACCCCCCGCGATCGGGCTCCCAGCCGCCACCCCCGGCCCGCCGCCCTGGCTTCTGGGAGCCCCCTCGCCGGGGGTGCAGGCACCCCCCGCGATCGGGCTCCCAGCCGCCACCCCCGGCCCGCCGCCCTGGCTTCTGGGAGCCCCCTCGCCGGGGGTGCAGGCACCCCCCGCGATCGGGCTCCCAGCCGCCACCCCCGGCCCGCCGCCCTGGCTTCTGGGAGCCCCCTCGCCGGGGGTGCAGGCACCCCCCGCGATCGGGCTCCCAGCCGCCACCCCCGGCCCGCCGCCCTGGCTTCTGGGAGCCCCCTCGCCGGGGGTGCAGGCACCCCCCGCGATCGGGCTCCCAGCCGCCACCCCCGGCCCGCCGCCCTGGCTTCTGGGAGCCCCCTCGCCGGGGGTGCAGGCACCCCCCGCGATCGGGCTCCCAGCCGCCACCCCCGGCCCGCCGCCCTGGCTTCTGGGAGCCCCCTCGCCGGGGGTGCAGGCACCCCCCGCGATCGGGCTCCCAGCCGCCACCCCCGGCCCGCCGCCCTGGCTTCTGGGAGCCCCCTCGCCGGGGGTGCAGGCACCCCCCGCGATCGGGCTCCCAGCCGCCACCCCCGGCCCGCCGCCCTGGCTTCTGGGAGCCCCCTCGCCGGGGGTGCAGGCACCCCCCGCGATCGGGCTCCCAGCCGCCACCCCCGGCCCGCCGCCCTGGCTTCTGGGAGCCCCCTCGCCGGGGGTGCAGGCACCCCCCGCGATCGGGCTCCCAGCCGCCACCCCCGGCCCGCCGCCCTGGCTTCTGGGAGCCCCCTCGCCGGGGGTGCAGGCACCCCCCGCGATCGGGCTCCCAGCCGCCACCCCCGGCCCGCCGCCCTGGCTTCTGGGAGCCCCCTCGCCGGGGGTGCAGGCACCCCCCGCGATCGGGCTCCCAGCCGCCACCCCCGGCCCGCCGCCCTGGCTTCTGGGAGCCCCCTCGCCGGGGGTGCAGGCACCCCCCGCGATCGGGCTCCCAGCCGCCACCCCCGGCCCGCCGCCCTGGCTTCTGGGAGCCCCCTCGCCGGGGGTGCAGGCACCCCCCGCGATCGGGCTCCCAGCCGCCACCCCCGGCCCGCCCCCCTGGCTTCTGGGAGCCCCCTCGCCGGGGGTGCAGGCACCCCCCGCGATCGGGCTCCCAGCCGCCACCCCCGGCCCGCCCCCCTGGCTTCTGGGAGCCCCCTCGCCGGGGGTGCAGGCACCCCCCGCGATCGGGCTCCCAGCCGCCACCCCCGGCCCGCCCCCCTGGCTTCTGGGAGCCTTCTGGACCCCCAGCCTCTTTCTCATATTCTGAGTAATATCATCTCCCCATCGGAAAATTTTCAACCCCTTCTCAGACGATTGTACACCCCCAGTGTGCACACCCTCAGAGGGAGTAACCCCCTCTTTATTAGGAGTCACATCAGCCTCTTCCTCCCTGAATATTCAGAACAGTATCCCACCGTTGTTTCTACTTCCAGTGAAACTGATTGTAATATCCTCCTCTCCCAAGCAGAAGTTGGAAACTCTGTCACGGGGGGTGTACACCCTTGTGATATAGAAATTAACATCGTCCTCTCCCGGGTTTACATCAGGAGCAAGTCTATTAATCATTAATATTAATAATTATATTAATATTAATAATAATTATTGATATTAATGATCACAATAAAGAGAGTAAAAATGAATACTGGTTTAAAAGGTTAACCATTTGTATTCATAATTATTAGTAATATCACTATTAATAATAATATTATGATATTAGCAATTAATGTGACTTAAATCAATACCCAGTGATGCTGGGAATACAATAATGATTAGTATTAGGAACTAATAATATTATTTGATGGCATTAATATTAATAATTAACTGAGAGCAGGCATAATCATGTATTGAAAATCATTATCCATAATTAATAATGGTATCTTATGAATTTTTAGTATCATTGATAATTATTAAAATCGATCATTGATGATTAATAATCATATTATTATTCCTCATTCCACAGGAAGTGTAAACCTACTTGTGATGCTGTTCTTAATAACCAGGGTCGGAAAGCAGGACTTTAGTTTTAATATCGCAGTAGGTGTACACTCAGCACGTGACACTGATCCTAATATGAACGGGGGTAGAGTATCACATGACTCCAATTATAGCAATGGATGGATAGCTACGTGGTAATATTGCTCCTAATATTCCCGGAAGAAGCCTTTGCTATTTGTCCGAATATGGCACTGAGGGGACAGTTTCTCTGAGATATAGTTCCTAGTATACGGAGTTGGAGAGGATGATAATAATTCACAGGATGTGTGCTCCCGCCCAGTGATATTGTAATTACTATCCTGGGAGGGAGAGGATGATATTGCACTCTGTACAGCAGGAGGCGTACACCCAGTCTGGGATATTGTTCTTAATATCCATGGAGGGGACAGGCTGATATTACTCGCAATGTGGCACAGGGTGGACATTCACCCTGTTTCATCCTGCTCAATATTCCAAGGCCGAGAGACAGATATTAATCTCAGTATCACAGACACTGGACAACCACTTGTGATACTCTTCCAAATATCCAGATCAGGTTGCCAGGAGTCACCCCCGGACGGCCCCCCTGACTTCTGGGAGCCCCATCGCGAGGGGGTCAGGCACCCCCCGCGATCGGGCTCCCAGCCGCCAACCCAGGCCGGCCCCCCTGGCTTCTGGGAGCCCCATCGCCGGGGGGTCAGGCACCCCCCGCGATCGGGCTCCCAGCCGCCACCCCCGGCCCGCCCCCCTGGCTTCTGGGAGCCCCCTCGCCGGGGGTGCAGGCACCCCCCGCGATCGGGCTCCCAGCCGCCACCCCCGGCCCGCCCCCCTGGCTTCTGGGAGCCCCCACGCCGGGGGTGCAGGCACCCCCCGCGATCGGGCTCCCAGCCGCCACCCCCGGCCCGCCCCCCTGGCTTCTGGGAGCCCCCTCGCCGGGGGTGCAGGCACCCCCCGCGATCGGGCTCCCAGCCGCCACCCCCGGCCCGCCCCCCTGGCTTCTGGGAGCCCCCTCGCCGGGGGTGCAGGCACCCCCCGCGATCGGGCTCCCAGCCGCCACCCCCGGCCCGCCCCCCTGGCTTCTGGGAGCCCCCTCGCCGGGGGTGCAGGCACCCCCCGCGATCGGGCTCCCAGCCGCCACCCCCGGCCCGCCCCCCTGGCTTCTGGGAGCCCCCTCGCCGGGGGTGCAGGCACCCCCCGCGATCGGGCTCCCAGCCGCCACCCCCGGCCCGCCCCCCTGGCTTCTGGGAGCCCCCTCGCCGGGGGTGCAGGCACCCCCCGCGATCGGGCTCCCAGCCGCCACCCCCGGCCCGCCCCCCTGGCTTCTGGGAGCCCCCTCGCCGGGGGTGCAGGCACCCCCCGCGATCGGGCTCCCAGCCGCCACCCCCGGCCCGCCCCCCTGGCTTCTGGGAGCCCCCTCGCCGGGGGTGCAGGCACCCCCCGCGATCGGGCTCCCAGCCGCCACCCCCGGCCCGCCCCCCTGGCTTCTGGGAGCCCCCTCGCCGGGGGTGCAGGCACCCCCCGCGATCGGGCTCCCAGCCGCCACCCCCGGCCCGCCCCCCTGGCTTCTGGGAGCCCCCTCGCCGGGGGTGCAGGCACCCCCCGCGATCGGGCTCCCAGCCGCCACCCCCGGCCCGCCCCCCTGGCTTCTGGGAGCCCCCTCGCCGGGGGTGCAGGCACCCCCCGCGATCGGGCTCCCAGCCGCCACCCCCGGCCCGCCCCCCTGGCTTCTGGGAGCCTTCTGGACCCCCAGCCTCTTTCTCATATTCTGAGTAATATCATCTCCCCATCGGAAAATTTTCAACCCCTTCTCAGACGATTGTACACCCCCAGTGTGCACACCCTCAGAGGGAGTAACCCCCTCTTTATTAGGAGTCACATCAGCCTCTTCCTCCCTGAATATTCAGAACAGTATCCCACCGTTGTTTCTACTTCCAGTGAAACTGATTGTCATATCCTCCTCTCCCAAGCAGAAGTTGGAAACTCTGTCACGGGGGGTGTACACCCTTGTGATATAGAAATTAACATCGTCCTCTCCCGGGTTTACATCAGGAGCAAGTCTATTAATCATTAATATTAATAATTATATTAATATTAATAATAATTATTGATATTAATGATCACAATAAAGAGAGTAAAAATGAATACTGGTTTAAAAGGTTAACCGTTTGTATTCATAATTATTAGTAATATCACTATTAATAATAATATTATGATAATAGCAATTAATGTGACTTAAATCAATATCCAGTGATGCTGGGAATACAATAATGATTAGTATTAGGAACTAATAATATTATTTGATGGCATTAATATTAATAATTAATTGAAAGCAGGCATAATCATGTATTGAAAATCATTATCCATAATTAATAATGGTATCTTATGAATTTTTAGTATCATTGATAATTATTAAAATCGATCATTGATGATTAATAATCATATTATTATTCCTCATTCCACAGGAAGTGTAAACCTACTTGTGATGCTGTTCTTAATAACCAGGGTCGGAAAGCAGGACTTTAGTTTTAATATCGCAGTAGGTGTACACTCAGCACGTGACACTGATCCTAATATGAACGGGGGTAGAGTATCACATGACTTCAATTATAGCAATGGATGGATAGCTACGTGGTAATATTGCTCCTAATATTCCCTGAAGAAGCCTTTGCTATTTGTCCGAATATGGCACTGAGGGGACAGTTTCTCTGAGATATAGTTCCTAGTATACGGAGTTGGAGAGGATGATAATAATTCACAGGATGTGTGCTCCCGCCCAGTGATATTGTAATTACTATCCTGGGAGGGAGAGGATGATATTGCACTCTGTACAGCAGGAGGTGTACACCCAGTCTGGGATATTGTTCTTAATATCCATGGAGGGGACAGGCTGATATTACTCGCAATGTGGCACAGGGTGGACATTCACCCTGTTTCATCCTGCTCAATATTCCAAGGCCGAGAGACAGATATTAATCTCAGTATCACAGACACTGGACAACCACTTGTGATACTCTTCCAAATATCCAGATCAGGTTGCCAGGAGTCACCCCCGGACGGCCCCCCTGACTTCTGGGAGCCCCATCGCGAGGGGGTCAGGCACCCCCCGCGATCGGGCTCCCAGCCGCCAACCCAGGCCGGCCCCCCTGGCTTCTGGGAGCCCCATCGCCGGGGGGTCAGGCACGCCCCCCGATCGGGCTCCCAGCCGTCACCACCGGCCCGCCCCCCTGGCATCTGGGAGCCCCCTCGCCGGGGGGTCAGGCACCCCCCGCGATCGGGCTCCCAGCCGCCACCCCCGGCCCGCCCCCCTGGCATCTGGGAGCCCCCTCGCCGGGGGTGCAGGCACGCCCCCCGATCGGGCTCCCAGCCGCCACCCCCGGCCCGCCCCCCTGGCTTCTGGGAGCCCCCTCGCCGGGGGTGCAGGCACCCCCCGCGATCGGGCTCCCAGCCGCCACCCCCGGCCCGCCCCCCTGGCTTCTGGGAGCCCCCTCGCCGGGGGTGCAGGCACCCCCCGCGATCGGGCTCCCAGCCGCCACCCCCGGCCCGCCCCCCTGGCTTCTGGGAGCCCCCTCTCCGGGGGTGCAGGCACCCCCCGCGATCGGGCTCCCAGCCGCCACCCCCGGCCCGCCCCCCTGGCTTCTGGGAGCCTTCTGGACCCCCAGCCTCTTTCTCATATTCTGAGTAATATCATCTCCCCATCGGAAAATTTTCAACCCCTTCTCAGACGATTGTACACCCCCAGTGTGCACACCCTCAGAGGGAGTAACCCCCTCTTTATTAGGAGTCACATCAGCCTCTTCCTCCCTGAATATTCAGAACAGTATCCCACCGTTGTTTCTACTTCCAGTGAAACTGATTGTCATATCCTCCTCTCCCAAGCAGAAGTTGGAAACTCTGTCACGGGGGGTGTACACCCTTGTGATATAGAAATTAACATCGTCCTCTCCCGGGTTTACATCAGGAGCAAGTCTATTAATCATTAATATTAATAATTATATTAATATTAATAATAATTATTGATATTAATGATCAAAATAAAGACAGTAAAAATGAATACTGGTTTAAAAGGTTAACCGTTTGTATTCATAATTATTAGTAATATCACTATTAATAATAATATTATGATATTAGCAATTAATGTGACTTAAATCAATACCCAGTGATGCTGGGAATACAATAATGATTAGTATTAGGAACTAATAATATTATTTGATGGCATTAATATTAATAATTAATTGAAAGCAGGCATAATCATGTATTGAAAATCATTATCCATAATTAATAATGGTATCTTATGAATTTTTAGTATCATTGATAATTATTAAAATCGATCATTGATGATTAATAATCATATTATTATTCCTCATTCCACAGGAAGTGTAAACCTACTTGTGATGCTGTTCTTAATAACCAGGGTCGGAAAGCAGGACTTTAGTTTTAATATCGCAGTAGGTGTACACTCAGCACGTGACACTGATCCTAATATGAACGGGGGTAGAGTATCACATGACTCCAATTATAGCAATGGATGGATAGCTACGTGGTAATATTGCTCCTAATATTCCCGGAAGAAGCCTTTGCTATTTGTCCGAATATGGCACTGAGGGGACAGTTTCTCTGAGATATAGTTCCTAGTATACGGAGTTGGAGAGGATGATAATAATTCACAGGATGTGTGCTCCCGCCCAGTGATATTGTAATTACTATCCTGGGAGGGAGAGGATGATATTGCACTCTGTACAGCAGGAGGCGTACACCCAGTCTGGGATATTGTTCTTAATATCCATGGAGGGGACAGGCTGATATTACTCGCAATGTGGCACAGGGTGGACATTCACCCTGTTTCATCCTGCTCAATATTCCAAGGCCGAGAGACAGATATTAATCTCAGTATCACAGACACTGGACAACCACTTGTGATACTCTTCCAAATATCCAGATCAGGTTGCCAGGAGTCACCCCCGGACGGCCCCCCTGACTTCTGGGAGCCCCATCGCGAGGGGGTCAGGCACCCCCCGCGATCGGGCTCCCAGCCGCCAACCCAGGCCGGCCCCCCTGGCTTCTGGGAGCCCCATCGCCGGGGGGTCAGGCACGCCCCCCGATCGGGCTCCCAGCCGCCACCCCCGGCCCGCCCCCCTGGCATCTGGGAGCCCCCTCGCCGGGGGGTCAGGCACCCCCCGCGATCGGGCTCCCAGCCGCCACCCCCGGCCCGCCCCCCTGGCATCTGGGAGCCCCCTCGCCGGGGGGTCAGGCACGCCCCCCGATCGGGCTCCCAGCCGCCACCCCCGGCCCGCCCCCCTGGCTTCTGGGAGCCCCCTCGCCGGGGGTGCAGGCACCCCCCGCGATCGGGCTCCCAGCCGCCACCCCCGGCCCGCCCCCCTGGCTTCTGGGAGCCCCCTCGCCGGGGGTGCAGGCACCCCCCGCGATCGGGCTCCCAGCCGCCACCCCCGGCCCGCCCCCCTGGCTTCTGGGAGCCCCCTCGCCGGGGGTGCAGGCACCCCCCGCGATCGGGCTCCCAGCCGCCACCCCCGGCCCGCCCCCCTGGCTTCTGGGAGCCCCCTCGCCGGGGGTGCAGGCACCCCCCGCGATCGGGCTCCCAGCCGCCACCCCCGGCCCGCCCCCCTGGCTTCTGGGAGCCCCCTCGCCGGGGGTGCAGGCACCCCCCGCGATCGGGCTCCCAGCCGCCACCCCCGGCCCGCCCCCCTGGCTTCTGGGAGCCCCCTCGCCGGGGGTGCAGGCACCCCCCGCGATCGGGCTCCCAGCCGCCACCCCCGGCCCGCCCCCCTGGCTTCTGGGAGCCCCCTCGCCGGGGGTGCAGGCACCCCCCGCGATCGGGCTCCCAGCCGCCACCCCCGGCCCGCCCCCCTGGCTTCTGGGAGCCCCCTCGCCGGGGGTGCAGGCACCCCCCGCGATCGGGCTCCCAGCCGCCACCCCCGGCCCGCCCCCCTGGCTTCTGGGAGCCCCCTCGCCGGGGGTGCAGGCACCCCCCGCGATCGGGCTCCCAGCCGCCACCCCCGGCCCGCCCCCCTGGCTTCTGGGAGCCCCCTCGCCGGGGGTGCAGGCACCCCCCGCGATCGGGCTCCCAGCCGCCACCCCCGGCCCGCCCCCCTGGCTTCTGGGAGCCCCCTCGCCGGGGGTGCAGGCACCGCCCGCGATCGGGCTCCCAGCCGCCACCCCCGGCCCGCCCCCCTGGCTTCTGGGAGCCCCCTCGCCGGGGGTGCAGGCACCCCCCGCGATCGGGCTCCCAGCCGCCACCCCCGGCCCGCCCCCCTGGCTTCTGGGAGCCCCCTCGCCGGGGGTGCAGGCACCCCCCGCGATCGGGCTCCCAGCCGCCACCCCCGGCCCGCCCCCCTGGCTTCTGGGAGCCCCCTCGCCGGGGGTGCAGGCACCCCCCGCGATCGGGCTCCCAGCCGCCACCCCCGGCCCGCCCCCCTGGCTTCTGGGAGCCCCCTCGCCGGGGGTGCAGGCACCCCCCGCGATCGGGCTCCCAGCCGCCACCCCCGGCCCGCCCCCCTGGCTTCTGGGAGCCCCCTCGCCGGGGGTGCAGGCACCCCCCGCGATCGGGCTCCCAGCCGCCACCCCCGGCCCGCCCCCCTGGCTTCTGGGAGCCTTCTGGACCCCCAGCCTCTTTCTCATATTCTGAGTAATATCATCTCCCCATCGGAAAATTTTCAACCCCTTCTCAGACGATTGTACACCCCCAGTGTGCACACCCTCAGAGGGAGTAACCCCCTCTTTATTAGGAGTCACATCAGCCTCTTCCTCCCTGAATATTCAGAACAGTATCCCACCGTTGTTTCTACTTCCAGTGAAACTGATTGTCATATCCTCCTCTCCCAAGCAGAAGTTGGAAACTCTGTCACGGGGGGTGTACACCCTTGTGATATAGAAATTAACATCGTCCTCTCCCGGGTTTACATCAGGAGCAAGTCTATTAATCATTAATATTAATAATTATATTAATATTAATAATAATTATTGATATTAATGATCACAATAAAGAGAGTAAAAATGAATACTGGTTTAAAATGTTAACCGTTTGTATTCATAATTATTAGTAATATCACTATTAATAATAATATTATGATATTAGCAATTAATGTGACTTAAATCAATACCCAGTGATGCTGGGAATACAATAATGATTAGTATTAGGAACTAATAATATTATTTGATGGCATTAATATTAATAATTAACTGAAAGCAGGCATAATCATGTATTGAAAATCATTATCCATAATTAATAATGGTATCTTATGAATTTTTAGTATCATTGATAATTATTAAAATCGATCATTGATGATTAATAATCATATTATTATTCCTCATTCCACAGGAAGTGTAAACCTACTTGTGATGCTGTTCTTAATAACCAGGGTCGGAAAGCAGGACTTTAGTTTTAATATCGCAGTAGGTGTACACTCAGCACGTGACACTGATCCTAATATGAACGGGGGTAGAGTATCACATGACTCCAATTATAGCAATGGATGGATAGCTACGTGGTAATATTGCTCCTAATATTCCCGGAAGAATCCTTTGCTATTTGTCCGAATATGGCACTGAGGGGACAGTTTCTCTGAGATATAGTTCCTAGTATACGGAGTTGGAGAGGATGATAATAATTCACAGGATGTGTGCTCCCGCCCAGTGATATTGTAATTACTATCCTGGGAGGGAGAGGATGATATTGCACTCTGTACAGCAGGAGGCGTACACCCAGTCTGGGATATTGTTCTTAATATCCATGGAGGGGACAGGCTGATATTACTCGCAATGTGGCACAGGGTGGACATTCACCCTGTTTCATCCTGCTGAATATTCCAAGGCCGAGAGACAGATATTAATCTCAGTATCACAGACACTGGACAACCACTTGTGATACTCTTCCAAATATCCAGATCAGGTTGCCAGGAGTCACCCCCGGACGGCCCCCCTGACTTCTGGGAGCCCCATCGCGAGGGGGTCAGGCACCCCCCGCGATCGGGCTCCCAGCCGCCAACCCAGGCCGGCCCCCCTGGCTTCTGGGAGCCCCCTCGCCGGGGGGTCAGGCACGCCCCCCGATCGGGCTCCCAGCCGCCACCCCCGGCCCGCCCCCCTGGCATCTGGGAGCCCCCTCGCCGGGGGGTCAGGCACCCCCCGCGATCGGGCTCCCAGCCGCCACCCCCGGCCCGCCCCCCTGGCATCTGGGAGACCCCTCGCCGGGGGGTCAGGCACGCCCCCCGATCGGGCTCCCAGCCGCCACCCCCGGCCCGCCCCCCTGGCTTCTGGGAGCCCCCTCGCCGGGGGTGCCGGCACCCCCCGCGATCGGGCTCCCAGCCGCCACCCCCGGCCCGCCCCCCTGGCTTCTGGGAGCCCCCTCGCCGGGGGTGCCGGCACCCCCCGCGATCGGGCTCCCAGCCGCCACCCCCGGCCCGCCCCCCTGGCTTCTGGGAGCCCCCTCGCCGGGGGTGCCGGCACCCCCCGCGATCGGGCTCCCAGCCGCCACCCCCGGCCCGCCCCCCTGGCTTCTGGGAGCCCCCTCGCCGGGGGTGCCGGCACCCCCCGCGATCGGGCTCCCAGCCGCCACCCCCGGCCCGCCCCCCTGGCTTCTGGGAGCCCCCTCGCCGGGGGTGCCGGCACCCCCCGCGATCGGGCTCCCAGCCGCCACCCCCGGCCCGCCCCCCTGGCTTCTGGGAGCCCCCTCGCCGGGGGTGCCGGCACCCCCCGCGATCGGGCTCCCAGCCGCCACCCCCGGCCCGCCCCGCTGGCTTCTGGGAGCCCCCTCGCCGGGGGTGCCGGCACCCCCCGCGATCGGGCTCCCAGCCGCCACCCCCGGCCCGCCCCCCTGGCTTCTGGGAGCCCCCTCGCCGGGGGTGCCGGCACCCCCCGCGATCGGGCTCCCAGCCGCCACCCCCGGCCCGCCCCCCTGGCTTCTGGGAGCCCCCTCGCCGGGGGTGCCGGCACCCCCCGCGATCGGGCTCCCAGCCGCCACCCCCGGCCCGCCCCCCTGGCTTCTGGGAGCCCCCTCGCCGGGGGTGCCGGCACCCCCCGCGATCGGGCTCCCAGCCGCCACCCCCGGCCCGCCCCCCTGGCTTCTGGGAGCCCCCTCGCCGGGGGTGCCGGCACCCCCCGCGATCGGGCTCCCAGCCGCCACCCCCGGCCCGCCCCCCTGGCTTCTGGGAGCCCCCTCGCCGGGGGTGCCGGCACCCCCCGCGATCGGGCTCCCAGCCGCCACCCCCGGCCCGCCCCCCTGGCTTCTGGGAGCCCCCTCGCCGGGGGTGCCGGCACCCCCCGCGATCGGGCTCCCAGCCGCCACCCCCGGCCCGCCCCCCTGGCTTCTGGGAGCCCCCTCGCCGGGGGTGCCGGCACCCCCCGCGATCGGGCTCCCAGCCGCCACCCCCGGCCCGCCCCCCTGGCTTCTGGGAGCCCCCTCGCCGGGGGTGCCGGCACCGCCCGCGATCGGGCTCCCAGCCGCCACCCCCGGCCCGCCCCCCTGGCTTCTGGGAGCCCCCTCGCCGGGGGTGCCGGCACCGCCCGCGATCGGGCTCCCAGCCGCCACCCCCGGCCCGCCCCCCTGGCTTCTGGGAGCCCCCTCGCCGGGGGTGCCGGCACCGCCCGCGATCGGGCTCCCAGCCGCCACCCCCGGCCCGCCCCCCTGGCTTCTGGGAGCCCCCTCGCCGGGGGTGCCGGCACCGCCCGCGATCGGGCTCCCAGCCGCCACCCCCGGCCCGCCCCCCTGGCTTCTGGGAGCCCCCTCGCCGGGGGTGCCGGCACCGCCCGCGATCGGGCTCCCAGCCGCCACCCCCGGCCCGCCCCCCTGGCTTCTGGGAGCCCCCTCGCCGGGGGTGCCGGCACCGCCCGCGATCGGGCTCCCAGCCGCCACCCCCGGCCCGCCCCCCTGGCTTCTGGGAGCCCCCTCGCCGGGGGTGCCGGCACCGCCCGCGATCGGGCTCCCAGCCGCCACCCCCGGCCCGCCCCCCTGGCTTCTGGGAGCCCCCTCGCCGGGGGTGCCGGCACCGCCCGCGATCGGGCTCCCAGCCGCCACCCCCGGCCCGCCCCCCTGGCTTCTGGGAGCCCCCTCGCCGGGGGTGCCGGCACCGCCCGCGATCGGGCTCCCAGCCGCCACCCCCGGCCCGCCCCCCTGGCTTCTGGGAGCCCCCTCGCCGGGGGTGCCGGCACCGCCCGCGATCGGGCTCCCAGCCGCCACCCCCGGCCCGCCCCCCTGGCTTCTGGGAGCCCCCTCGCCGGGGGTGCCGGCACCGCCCGCGATCGGGCTCCCAGCCGCCACCCCCGGCCCGCCCCCCTGGCTTCTGGGAGCCCCCTCGCCGGGGGTGCCGGCACCGCCCGCGATCGGGCTCCCAGCCGCCACCCCCGGCCCGCCCCCCTGGCTTCTGGGAGCCCCCTCGCCGGGGGTGCCGGCACCGCCCGCGATCGGGCTCCCAGCCGCCACCCCCGGCCCGCCCCCCTGGCTTCTGGGAGCCCCCTCGCCGGGGGTGCCGGCACCGCCCGCGATCGGGCTCCCAGCCGCCACCCCCGGCCCGCCCCCCTGGCTTCTGGGAGCCCCCTCGCCGGGGGTGCCGGCACCGCCCGCGATCGGGCTCCCAGCCGCCACCCCCGGCCCGCCCCCCTGGCTTCTGGGAGCCCCCTCGCCGGGGGTGCCGGCACCGCCCGCGATCGGGCTCCCAGCCGCCACCCCCGGCCCGCCCCCCTGGCTTCTGGGAGCCCCCTCGCCGGGGGTGCCGGCACCGCCCGCGATCGGGCTCCCAGCCGCCACCCCCGGCCCGCCCCCCTGGCTTCTGGGAGCCCCCTCGCCGGGGGTGCCGGCACCGCCCGCGATCGGGCTCCCAGCCGCCACCCCCGGCCCGCCCCCCTGGCTTCTGGGAGCCCCCTCGCCGGGGGTGCCGGCACCGCCCGCGATCGGGCTCCCAGCCGCCACCCCCGGCCCGCCCCCCTGGCTTCTGGGAGCCCCCTCGCCGGGGGTGCCGGCACCGCCCGCGATCGGGCTCCCAGCCGCCACCCCCGGCCCGCCCCCCTGGCTTCTGGGAGCCCCCTCGCCGGGGGTGCCGGCACCGCCCGCGATCGGGCTCCCAGCCGCCACCCCCGGCCCGCCCCCCTGGCTTCTGGGAGCCCCCTCGCCGGGGGTGCCGGCACCGCCCGCGATCGGGCTCCCAGCCGCCACCCCCGGCCCGCCCCCCTGGCTTCTGGGAGCCCCCTCGCCGGGGGTGCCGGCACCGCCCGCGATCGGGCTCCCAGCCGCCACCCCCGGCCCGCCCCCCTGGCTTCTGGGAGCCCCCTCGCCGGGGGTGCCGGCACCGCCCGCGATCGGGCTCCCAGCCGCCACCCCCGGCCCGCCCCCCTGGCTTCTGGGAGCCCCCTCGCCGGGGGTGCCGGCACCGCCCGCGATCGGGCTCCCAGCCGCCACCCCCGGCCCGCCCCCCTGGCTTCTGGGAGCCCCCTCGCCGGGGGTGCCGGCACCGCCCGCGATCGGGCTCCCAGCCGCCACCCCCGGCCCGCCCCCCTGGCTTCTGGGAGCCCCCTCGCCGGGGGTGCCGGCACCGCCCGCGATCGGGCTCCCAGCCGCCACCCCCGGCCCGCCCCCCTGGCTTCTGGGAGCCCCCTCGCCGGGGGTGCCGGCACCGCCCGCGATCGGGCTCCCAGCCGCCACCCCCGGCCCGCCCCCCTGGCTTCTGGGAGCCCCCTCGCCGGGGGTGCCGGCACCGCCCGCGATCGGGCTCCCAGCCGCCACCCCCGGCCCGCCCCCCTGGCTTCTGGGAGCCCCCTCGCCGGGGGTGCCGGCACCGCCCGCGATCGGGCTCCCAGCCGCCACCCCCGGCCCGCCCCCCTGGCTTCTGGGAGCCCCCTCGCCGGGGGTGCCGGCACCGCCCGCGATCGGGCTCCCAGCCGCCACCCCCGGCCCGCCCCCCTGGCTTCTGGGAGCCCCCTCGCCGGGGGTGCCGGCACCGCCCGCGATCGGGCTCCCAGCCGCCACCCCCGGCCCGCCCCCCTGGCTTCTGGGAGCCCCCTCGCCGGGGGTGCCGGCACCGCCCGCGATCGGGCTCCCAGCCGCCACCCCCGGCCCGCCCCCCTGGCTTCTGGGAGCCCCCTCGCCGGGGGTGCCGGCACCGCCCGCGATCGGGCTCCCAGCCGCCACCCCCGGCCCGCCCCCCTGGCTTCTGGGAGCCCCCTCGCCGGGGGTGCCGGCACCGCCCGCGATCGGGCTCCCAGCCGCCACCCCCGGCCCGCCCCCCTGGCTTCTGGGAGCCCCCTCGCCGGGGGTGCCGGCACCGCCCGCGATCGGGCTCCCAGCCGCCACCCCCGGCCCGCCCCCCTGGCTTCTGGGAGCCCCCTCGCCGGGGGTGCCGGCACCGCCCGCGATCGGGCTCCCAGCCGCCACCCCCGGCCCGCCCCCCTGGCTTCTGGGAGCCCCCTCGCCGGGGGTGCCGGCACCGCCCGCGATCGGGCTCCCAGCCGCCACCCCCGGCCCGCCCCCCTGGCTTCTGGGAGCCCCCTCGCCGGGGGTGCCGGCACCGCCCGCGATCGGGCTCCCAGCCGCCACCCCCGGCCCGCCCCCCTGGCTTCTGGGAGCCCCCTCGCCGGGGGTGCCGGCACCGCCCGCGATCGGGCTCCCAGCCGCCACCCCCGGCCCGCCCCCCTGGCTTCTGGGAGCCCCCTCGCCGGGGGTGCCGGCACCGCCCGCGATCGGGCTCCCAGCCGCCACCCCCGGCCCGCCCCCCTGGCTTCTGGGAGCCCCCTCGCCGGGGGTGCCGGCACCGCCCGCGATCGGGCTCCCAGCCGCCACCCCCGGCCCGCCCCCCTGGCTTCTGGGAGCCCCCTCGCCGGGGGTGCCGGCACCGCCCGCGATCGGGCTCCCAGCCGCCACCCCCGGCCCGCCCCCCTGGCTTCTGGGAGCCCCCTCGCCGGGGGTGCCGGCACCGCCCGCGATCGGGCTCCCAGCCGCCACCCCCGGCCCGCCCCCCTGGCTTCTGGGAGCCCCCTCGCCGGGGGTGCCGGCACCGCCCGCGATCGGGCTCCCAGCCGCCACCCCCGGCCCGCCCCCCTGGCTTCTGGGAGCCCCCTCGCCGGGGGTGCCGGCACCGCCCGCGATCGGGCTCCCAGCCGCCACCCCCGGCCCGCCCCCCTGGCTTCTGGGAGCCCCCTCGCCGGGGGTGCCGGCACCGCCCGCGATCGGGCTCCCAGCCGCCACCCCCGGCCCGCCCCCCTGGCTTCTGGGAGCCCCCTCGCCGGGGGTGCCGGCACCGCCCGCGATCGGGCTCCCAGCCGCCACCCCCGGCCCGCCCCCCTGGCTTCTGGGAGCCCCCTCGCCGGGGGTGCCGGCACCGCCCGCGATCGGGCTCCCAGCCGCCACCCCCGGCCCGCCCCCCTGGCTTCTGGGAGCCCCCTCGCCGGGGGTGCCGGCACCGCCCGCGATCGGGCTCCCAGCCGCCACCCCCGGCCCGCCCCCCTGGCTTCTGGGAGCCCCCTCGCCGGGGGTGCCGGCACCGCCCGCGATCGGGCTCCCAGCCGCCACCCCCGGCCCGCCCCCCTGGCTTCTGGGAGCCCCCTCGCCGGGGGTGCCGGCACCGCCCGCGATCGGGCTCCCAGCCGCCACCCCCGGCCCGCCCCCCTGGCTTCTGGGAGCCCCCTCGCCGGGGGTGCCGGCACCGCCCGCGATCGGGCTCCCAGCCGCCACCCCCGGCCCGCCCCCCTGGCTTCTGGGAGCCCCCTCGCCGGGGGTGCCGGCACCGCCCGCGATCGGGCTCCCAGCCGCCACCCCCGGCCCGCCCCCCTGGCTTCTGGGAGCCCCCTCGGCGGGGGTGCCGGCACCGCCCGCGATCGGGCTCCCAGCCGCCACCCCCGGCCCGCCCCCCTGGCTTCTGGGAGCCCCCTCGGCGGGGGTGCCGGCACCGCCCGCGATCGGGCTCCCAGCCGCCACCCCCGGCCCGCCCCCCTGGCTTCTGGGAGCCCCCTCGGCGGGGGTGCCGGCACCGCCCGCGATCGGGCTCCCAGCCGCCACCCCCGGCCCGCCCCCCTGGCTTCTGGGAGCCCCCTCGGCGGGGGTGCCGGCACCGCCCGCGATCGGGCTCCCAGCCGCCACCCCCGGCCCGCCCCCCTGGCTTCTGGGAGCCCCCTCGGCGGGGGTGCCGGCACCGCCCGCGATCGGGCTCCCAGCCGCCACCCCCGGCCCGCCCCCCTGGCTTCTGGGAGCCCCCTCGGCGGGGGTGCCGGCACCGCCCGCGATCGGGCTCCCAGCCGCCACCCCCGGCCCGCCCCCCTGGCTTCTGGGAGCCCCCTCGGCGGGGGTGCCGGCACCGCCCGCGATCGGGCTCCCAGCCGCCACCCCCGGCCCGCCCCCCTGGCTTCTGGGAGCCCCCTCGGCGGGGGTGCCGGCACCGCCCGCGATCGGGCTCCCAGCCGCCACCCCCGGCCCGCCCCCCTGGCTTCTGGGAGCCCCCTCGGCGGGGGTGCCGGCACCGCCCGCGATCGGGCTCCCAGCCGCCACCCCCGGCCCGCCCCCCTGGCTTCTGGGAGCCCCCTCGCCGGGGGTGCCGGCACCGCCCGCGATCGGGCTCCCAGCCGCCACCCCCGGCCCGCCCCCCTGGCTTCTGGGAGCCCCCTCGCCGGGGGTGCCGGCACCGCCCGCGATCGGGCTCCCAGCCGCCACCCCCGGCCCGCCCCCCTGGCTTCTGGGAGCCCCCTCGCCGGGGGTGCCGGCACCGCCCGCGATCGGGCTCCCAGCCGCCACCCCCGGCCCGCCCCCCTGGCTTCTGGGAGCCCCCTCGCCGGGGGTGCCGGCACCGCCCGCGATCGGGCTCCCAGCCGCCACCCCCGGCCCGCCCCCCTGGCTTCTGGGAGCCCCCTCGCCGGGGGTGCCGGCACCCCCCGCGATCGGGCTCCCAGCCGCCACCCCCGGCCCGCCCCCCTGGCTTCTGGGAGCCCCCTCGCCGGGGGTGCCGGCACCCCCCGCGATCGGGCTCCCAGCCGCCACCCCCGGCCCGCCCCCCTGGCTTCTGGGAGCCCCCTCGCCGGGGGTGCCGGCACCCCCCGCGATCGGGCTCCCAGCCGCCACCCCCGGCCCGCCCCCCTGGCGTCTGGGAGCCTTCTGGACCCCCAGCCTCTTTCTCATATTCTGAGTAATATCATCTCCCCATCGGAAAATTTTCAACCCCTTCTCAGACGATTGTACACCCCCAGTGTGCACACCCTCAGAGGGAGTAACCCCCTCTTTATTAGGAGTCACATCAGCCTCTTCCTCCCTGAATATTCAGAACAGTATCCCACCGTTGTTTCTACTTCCAGTGAAACTGATTGTCATATCCTCCTCTCCCAAGCAGAAGTTGGAAACTCTGTCACGGGGGGTGTACACCGTTGTGATATAGAAATTAACATCGTCCTCTCCCGGGTTTACATCAGGAGCAAGTCTATTAATCATTAATATTAATAATTATATTAATATTAATAATAATTATTGATATTAATGATCACAATAAAGAGAGTAAAAATGAATACTGGTTTAAAAGGTTAACCATTTGTATTCATAATTATTAGTAATATCACTATTAATAATAATATTATGATATTAGCAATTAATGTGACTTAAATCAATACCCAGTGATGCTGGGAATACAATAATGATTAGTATTAGGAACTAATAATATTATTTGATGGCATTAATATTAATAATTAATTGAAAGCAGGCATAATCATGTATTGAAAATCATTATCCATAATTAATAATGGTATCTTATGAATTTTTAGTATCATTGATAATGATTAAAATCGATCATTGATGATTAATAATCATATTATTATTCCTCATTCCACAGGAAGTGTAAACCTACTTGTGATGCTGTTCTTAATAACCAGGGTCGGAAAGCAGGACTTTAGTTTTAATATCGCAGTAGGTGTACACTCAGCACGTGACACTGATCCTAATATGAACGGGGGTAGAGTATCACATGACTCCAATTATAGCAATGGATGGATAGCTACGTGGTAATATTGCTCCTAATATTCCCGGAAGAAGCCTTTGCTATTTGTCCGAATATGGCACTGAGGGGACAGTTTCTCTGAGATATAGTTCCTAGTATACGGAGTTGGAGAGGATGATAATAATTCACAGGATGTGTGCTCCCGCCCAGTGATATTGTAATTACTATCCTGGGAGGGAGAGGATGATATTGCACTCTGTACAGCAGGAGGCGTACACCCAGTCTGGGATATTGTTCTTAATATCCATGGAGGGGACAGGCTGATATTACTCGCAATGTGGCACAGGGTGGACATTCACCCTGTTTCATCCTGCTCAATATTCCAAGGCCGAGAGACAGATATTAATCTCAGTATCACAGACACTGGACAACCACTTGTGATACTCTTCCAAATATCCAGATCAGGTTGCCAGGAGTCACCCCCGGACGGCCCCCCTGACTTCTGGGAGCCCCATCGCGAGGGGGTCAGGCACCCCCCGCGATCGGGCTCCCAGCCGCCAACCCAGGCCGGCCCCCCTGGCTTCTGGGAGCCCCATCGCCGGGGGGTCAGGCACCCCCCGCGATCGGGCTCCCAGCCGCCACCCCCGGCCCGCCCCCCTGGCTTCTGGGAGCCCCATCGCCGGGGGGTCAGGCACGCCCCCCGATCGGGCTCCCAGCCGCCACCCCCGGCCCGCCCCCCTGGCTTCTGGGAGCCCCATCGCCGGGGGTGCAGGCACCCCCCGCGATCGGGCTCCCAGCCGCCACCCCCGGCCCGCCCCCCTGGCTTCTGGGAGCCCCATCGCCGGGGGTGCAGGCACCCCCCGCGATCGGGCTCCCAGCCGCCACCCCCGGCCCGCCCCCCTGGCTTCTGGGAGCCCCATCGCCGGGGGTGCAGGCACCCCCCGCGATCGGGCTCCCAGCCGCCACCCCCGGCCCGCCCCCCTGGCTTCTGGGAGCCCCCTCGCCGGGGGTGCAGGCACCCACCGCGATCGGGCTCCCAGCCGCCACCCCCGGCCCGCCCCCCTGGCTTCTGGGAGCCCCCTCGCCGGGGGTGCAGGCACCCCCCGCGATCGGGCTCCCAGCCGCCACCCCCGGCCCGCCCCCCTGACTTCTGGGAGCCCCCTCGCCGGGGGTGCAGGCACCCCCGGCGATCGGGCTCCCAGCCGCCACCCCCGGCCCGCCCCCCTGGCTTCTGGGAGCCCCCTCGCCGGGGGTGCAGGCTCCCCCCGCGATCGGGCTCCCAGCCGCCACCCCCGGCCCGCCCCCCTGGCTTCTGGGAGCCCCCTCGCCGGGGGTGCAGGCACCCCCCGCGATCGGGCTCCCAGCCGCCACCCCCGGCCCGCCCCCCTGGCTTCTGGGAGCCGCATCGCCGGGGGGTCAGGCACGCCCCCCGATCGGGCTCCCAGCCGCCACCCCCGGCCCGCCCCCCTGGCTTCTGGGAGCCCCATCGCCGGGGGTGCAGGCACCCCCCGCGATCGGGCTCCCAGCCGCCACCCCCGGCCCGCCCCCCTGGCTTCTGGGAGCCCCATCGCCGGGGGTGCAGGCACCCCCCGCGATCGGGCTCCCAGCCGCCACCCCCGGCCCGCCCCCCTGGCTTCTGGGAGCCCCATCGCCGGGGGTGCAGGCACCCCCCGCGATCGGGCTCCCAGCCGCCACCCCCGGCCCGCCCCCCTGGCTTCTGGGAGCCGCATCGCCGGGGGTGCAGGCACCCCCCGCGATCGGGCTCCCAGCCGCCACCCCCGGCCCGCCCCCCTGGCTCCCAGCCGCCACCCCCGGCCCGCCCCCCTGGCTTCTGGGAGCCTTGTGGACCCCCAGCCTCTTTGTCATATTCTGAGTGATATCATCTCCCCATCGGAAAATTTTCAACCCCTTCTCAGACGATTGTACACCCCCAGTGTGCACACCCTCAGAGGGAGTAACCCCCTCTTTATTAGGAGTCACATCAGCCTCTTCCTCCCTGAATATTCAGAACAGTATCCCACCGTTGTTTCTACTTCCAGTGAAACTGATTGTCATATCCTCCTCTCCAAAGCAGAAGTTGGAAACTCTGTCACGGGGGGTGTACACCGTTGTGATATAGAAATTAACATCGTCCTCTCCCGGGTTTACATCAGGAGCAAGTCTATTAATCATTAATATTAATAATTATATTAATATTAATAATAATTATTGATATTAATGATCACAATAAAGAGAGTAAAAATGAATACTGGTTTAAAAGGTTAACCATTTGTATTCATAATTATTAGTAATATCACTATTAATAATAATATTATGATATTAGCAATTAATGTGACTTAAATCAATACCCAGTGATGTTGGGAATACAATAATGATTAGTATTAGGAACTAATAATATTATTTGATGGCATTAATATTAATAATTAATTGAAAGCAGGCATAATCATGTATTGAAAATCATTATCCATAATTAATAATGGTATCTTATGAATTTTTAGTATCATTGATAATTATTAAAATCGATCATTGATGATTAATAATCATATTATTATTCCTCATTCCACAGGAAGTGTAAACCTACTTGTGATGCTGTTCTTAATAACCAGGGTCGGAAAGCAGGACTTTAGTTTTAATATCGCAGTAGGTGTACACTCAGCACGTGACACTGATCCTAATATGAACGGGGGTAGAGTATCACATGACTCCAATTATAGCAATGGATGGATAGCTACGTGGTAATATTGCTCCTAATATTCCCGGAAGAAGCCTTTGCTATTTGTCCGAATATGGCACTGAGGGGACAGTTTCTCTGAGATATAGTTCCTAGTATACGGAGTTGGAGAGGATGATAATAATTCACAGGATGTGTGCTCCCGCCCAGTGATATTGTAATTACTATCCTGGGAGGGAGAGGATGATATTGCACTCTGTACAGCAGGAGGCGTACACCCAGTCTGGGATATTGTTCTTAATATCCATGGAGGGGACAGGCTGATATTACTCGCAATGTGGCACAGGGTGGACATTCACCCTGTTTCATCCTGCTCAATATTCCAAGGCCGAGAGACAGATATTAATCTCAGTATCACAGACACTGGACAACCACTTGTGATACTCTTCCAAATATCCAGATCAGGTTGCCAGGAGCCACCCCCGGACGGCCCCCCTGACTTCTGGGAGCCCCATCGCGGGGGGGTCAGGCACCCCCCGCGATCGGGCTCCCAGCCGCCACCCCCGGCCCGCCCCCCTGGCATCTGGGAGCCCCATCGCCGGGGGTCAGGCACCCCCCGCGATCGGGCTCCCAGCCGCCACCCCCGGCCCGCCCCCCTGGCATCTGGGAGCCCCATCGCCGGGGGGTCAGGCACCCCCCGCGATCGGGCTCCCAGCCGCCACCCCCGGCCCGCCCCCCTGGCTTCTGGGAGCCCCATCGCCGGGGGAGCATGCACCCCCCGCGATCGGGCTCCCAGCCGCCACCCCCGGCCCGCCCCCCTGGTTTCTGGGAGCCCCATCGCCCGGGGTGCAGGCACCCGCCGCGATCGGGCTCCCAGCCGCCACCCCCGGCCCGCCCCCCTGGCTTCTGGGAGCCCCATCGCCGGGGGTGCAGGCACCCGCCGCGATCGGGCTCCCAGCCGCCACCCCCGGCCCGCCCCCCTGGCTTCTGGGAGCCCCATCGCCGGGGGTGCAGGCACCCCCGGCGATCGGGCTCCCAGCCGCCACCCCCGGCCCGCCCCCCCTGGCTTCTGGGAGCCCCATCGCCGGGGGTGCAGGCACCCCCGGCGATGGGGCTCCCAGCCGCCACCCCCGGCCCGCCCCCCTGGCTCCCAGCCGCCACCCCCGGCCCGCCCCCCTGGCTTCTGGGAGCCCCATCGCCGGGGGTGCCGGCACCCCCGGCGATCGGGCTCCCAGCCGCCACCCCCGGCCCGCCCCCCTGGCTTCTGGGAGCCCCATCGCCGGGGGTCCCGCACCCCCGGCGATCGGGCTCCCAGCCGCCACCCGCGGCCCGCCCGCCTGGCTTCTGGGAGCCCCATCGCCGGCGGTGCCGGCACCCCCGGCGGTCGGGCTCCCAGCCGCCACCCCCGGCCCGCCCCCCTGGCTTCTGGGAGCCCCATCGCCCCGAAATGTCTACTAAAAATACAAAAAAAGAGAAAATGCCAGGTATGGTTGTGGGCACCTGTAGTCCCAGCTACTCAAGAGGCTGAGGCAGGAAAATCACTTGATCTCGGGAGGTGGAGCTTGCATTGAACCAAGATCGCACCACTGCTCTCCAGCCTGAACAACAGAGCAAGGCTCCATTTCAAAATAAATAAATAAATAAATAAATAAATAAATAAATAAATAAATAATAAATAATTAAAATAAGCCTCCCAGTCTATGGCACTTTGTCATAGCAGCCTGAATGAACTAAGACAGCTCAGTACGAATCAAACAGAAGGCCAGGTCACAGGAACCTAAAGGAAGTCCTCCTAAAAGCAGAATGACATCAGGGAAGAAGGAACAATGGCAGGAGGGGCAAAATAGGACCTCAGGGCTGTTCTAGGACACCCACGTCCCACGCTGTGAGGCTACCTGTGGAGCTTGGCATCCTGCCAACCCAGATCAGTGGCACAGGTGCCTACCGGGAGCTGTGCAGCAGACCCCGTCTTTCTCAAGGAGCCTTCTCGGGACCAGTCTTCCGGACTGGCAGTGGACAAGAGCTTTACAAATGTCCTCACAATTGCATCCATGGGCAAGAAATTCCACTTCTAGAATCATTCTTAAAGAAGAAGAAAATGTTTAAATAAATAAATAAAACAATAAAATTAGACTCATTCTTGGAATGTTGCCAGGATATAGCTTACAAGATAGGAAAACAAGCTCAAATTATAGGAGTGTATTTAATAAAAGAAAAAAAGAAAGAAAAGATTAGAACAGTCAGAAGATGGTCATATTCTAGAAGAGCTGCAGGAATAAGGGAATTAAAAACAATATGCTCCAAAACCCTTTAGAGAAGGTATGCTTGGGCTCCAGACATTTGGCCTGGTTTTTTGGACAAAAGTGGTGAATTGGTCCTCTCTCCCTCTCTCTCTCCCTCTCTCTCTTTCTCCCTCTCTATGTCCTTCCCTCCATCCCTCTATCCATCCCTTTCTCTCTCTCTCCCTCTCTCTGTCTCTCCCTCCCTCCCTTTCTCCCTCTCTATCTCCCCCTTTCTCACTCTCTCTCTCTCTCCCACTCTCCCCTGCCCCCTTTCTCCCTGCCTGCTTCTCTGTCTCCTCCCTGCATCCCATACACATCATGGTAGAAAGGCCCCTTAGGATCATCCCACATCCTCTGTGGCCATCCACACCTGCCAACCTGCCCTCTGATCTGTATACTGTCCTGGTTTATTCTGCCCACCTGAAAAAGCTCGGCCATGCAGGTAGAAGATGCTGCTGTTCTATTTCCATGATGCCAAATGCCTAGAAATTAAGGGGAAAACGCATTCACCAAAAAAATGGGATTTTATGTTGAATCTTAGCATTTACTTCTGTTATCCTCCTTTTTTTTCTTTTGTTTAGGTCTGTGTCCTGGGAAGCTCTGGGATGAACATGACTCCTGAGCACAGACGCCGCCCTCACAGAGGTTCGTGTATGCTCGGCTTCATCCTCGGAACTTTACACTCACACTTGACTCGCCCACTTTACGTGTCTTTTTTTTTTTTTGGCCTGACTTTTAGAAAACCAATCTGAGAATAAAGTTTAAAAAGAGAGTTTCTGAACCCTTAACTGAGGTCAAAATCTTGGAGTGAAAGCCAAAGATGCAGTGTCCAAGGAGTCAGGGGAATGGGGGCATCTTCGAACCCAGAATCAGTCAGCAGTGGGGAGAAAACAAGGGCTTCTATGTGCGGCTCCCTGATGAGCACTCGGAAAGCAAATGCGTTTCAGTCCAGAAGAAGGTCAAGTGAGGAAATGAGCTAAATGGGGCTTATTCCTTGCTCAGCACTGAGACTAGGCTGGAGGCCCCAGGCAGGAGAGGGAGGGCCAGGCCCCATAAGCCTCTCCCCACGGAAAATGATGATGGGCCAGGAAGCTGCAGAGTGAGTCGACCTTCTTGCCCTCTCTGCAGAGGCCTGGCCCTTGTGAGTGAACCCCCTCACTCCCTCTTATTATTTAGTCTTGCTACTGTTGACATATTAAAGTTGGTGATCATTTGGAACATGAGTGCTAAACTGAATTTTGTTAATTCTAATAATTTATCAGAGCATTTTTATATTTCTAGGAAACAGAATTATACATTATCCTCAGAATTATTTTATCTTTCTTGTTAATAATAACAGTCCTTCAGTCGCCCTGCCTTCCCACTGGGTGTGAGTGCATCTCTGCTAATGTGGGGCATGAGAATGGATGCCAGAGGCAGAGCAAGCAGCTCAGAGGCCATAGCAGCTATTTATTTTTTTGTTTATTTATTTATTTATTTTGAGATGGAGTCTCACTCTGTTGCCCAGGCTGGAGTGCAATGGCGCGATCTCAGCTCACTGCAACCACCACTTCCTGGGTTCAAGTGATTCTCCCGCCTCAGCTTCCAGAGTAGCTAGGATTACAGGCACCCACCACCATGCCGGGCTAATTTTTGGTACTCTTAGTAGAGACGGAGTTTCACCATGTTGGCAAGGTTGGTCTTGAACCCCTGGCCTCGGGTGATTCACCCACCTTGGCCTCCTAAAGTGCTAAGATTACAGGCATGAGCCACCATGCCCGGCCCATTGTGGCATCTTAATCACAGAGTGAAGAAGGCCTGGACCCAGCGTGAAGATGATGAAAAGGGGGAAGAGCAGCTCTCTCACCTATAGTGCTGCCAGGCGCTTCCAACTTTCAACATAAGGGACACTAAATAGCTTTCCCAACGAAAACAACTGAGATGTTGGGTAAAACCTACAAAAATGCATCTTTGTAAGTGCATTACTGGGCTGGCATTGAAGGATGGAATCCACAGCAGTCGATAAGGAATTGGCGGGAACCAAAGTGGAATTTATTTTTCTGTTTAGACAGTTGCACAGAGGATGGGGCATCAGAAACAAAACCGGATGTCTCTCCAAAATGAGGTCAGAAATCTGACATCTTAGACTTAAAATAAAAGCCCACCTCAGAGCAGGAGCAGCAAGGAGAGCAGCTGTCCCTGCATTGGTGCTGGGTGGAGGGAAAACCACTGACCCTGAGAACCGATGAGAAACAGTCCTCCAGGAGTTCATGCTGGAAGACCTCGAGAGCATGGGTCAAATCGACGTGGCACCAGGCGGCTGCTAACTTCACCTCTACCCCATGTGAGTGAACATCTTTGCTGAAACAATGCAACCCTGTCCTCAAAATATCTCCCCACTTAAAATTCCAAGAAAGATAAGTCCCCGTGCAAAAAGTTACAAAACATAAGTAAACAAAGTACTGTGGATACATCCAATAATTCAAGAAACAAATTGAGCAGAGCCACAAAAATCCAAAATGTGGAAAAGATCAACTGCTGGCAAAGTATCCACTGCTGTTGCTCCCGTTAAGAGACTGTATTTCATAAAAAGCTAGACACGCCCCTCTGTGGCCTCACACTTGCCTTCTCAGGCATGTCTGCCCCAGAAATGCCTTTGCACTGCCTTCTCCAAGAGACACATACGGGGCAAGAATATTTAGGCAGTGATTGTAGACATAGAAAACACTTGAAAGCCACCCAAATACATCTCTATCAAGGAAAAAAGCTGGCATAGTCACATTGTGGAATATGATACAGCTGTGAAAATGAACTGCCGTTAGAAGCATCAGCAATGAAAAATTACAGTGAACAAAGGAAATTACTGAAAAATACACTGCTATTCCACATACAGTTCACAAACTATAACATATGACATGGCTGAATAATATACAGAGAAATGATATAACTTATGAAAAGCAAGACAAACATTAACACATTAGTCCTATGTCTGGGTGAAGAAGGGAGACCCAGGTGATGAAAGAAGGGCGCATTGTAGCCTTTCAAGACACTCGATGCTAATGCATGATGACAACAGCGCAATTATTAATCTATCAGATTATGCATTCAGTTTTGTTTGTTTGTTTGCTTTTGAGGCGGAGTTTTGCTCATGTAGCCCAGGCTAGAGTGTAATGGCACGATCTCGGCTCGCTGCAACTTCTATCTCCTGGGTTCAAACAACTCTCCCACCTCAGACTCCCGAGTAGCTGGGATCACAGGTGCCTGCCATGATGCTCAGCTAACTTTTTGTATTTTTTTAGTAGAGACGGGTTTCACCACATTGGCCAGGCTGGTCTTAAACACCTGACCTCAAATGATCCACCCGCCTCAGCCTCCGAAAGTGCTGGGCTTACAGACATGAGCCACCGTGCCCAGCCAAATTTTATAGACTCTTAGGTGTCATATATTTCATAATTAAACATAAAAAACTAAATGTTTACTGTACTTTGTAAATGAAAGAGCAATAAAAATTGTTGCAAACTTTTAAACATCAAACCTGTTGTATAGCTCATAGTGACCCTCCTATTAAGCTGTGGTAAGCTCCAATTGGTATTTCATTGTTATTTTCTAAAAACTAGGTGAACAGATGAAAAACAGAATTCAGTTTTAAAACAAGATATTAAGATAATGTTACTGGTTGAAAGTGTCCAGGTTGTTGGTGCCTTGAACCAAGAATTGGACGCAATGCAAAAATGGAGCAAGGAAAGAATGAAGCAGCAAAGCAGACATTTACGGAAAATGAAAGCACGCTCCACAGGGTGAGAGCGCCTGAGCACAGGGGGCCCGTTACTGAAGTTTCTAGGGCTTAAATCCCCTCTCGAGGTTTCCATTGGTTACTTGGTGTGTACCCTACGTAAATGAAGAGGATGAAGTAAAATTACAAAGTCATGTACTCGGTGTAAGCCCTGTGTAAATGGAGAGGATATTTCTTGTCATACCGCAAGAGTTTCCATTTGATTTCGTTCTCGGAAGTCAAGGTGAATCGGCCTTATGTTCCTGCCTCCAGACCCTTTTCTCCTGCCTCCGTGGAATGGATGGCAGGACATGGAAAATGGTTTTGTCCAAATGACATGTCCCAGGGCACTGGCAGCTGAGGACAAGAGGGAACCAGTTGGTGTCACTGAGGAACGCTCACCCGTGTCTCCACACCGCACAGAACAAAGTGAGTGTCCTTGTCCTGAACCCTCTGAAGTGAGTATCTCGCCTCAGGGCTTTCATGAAACCCTTTTTAGGAGAGGCTCCTTCTCTCTCCTTCTGCAGCCACAAGGCAGCAGGGATAGCCCCTCTCTCGCTGAAGTTCTTCTTAAAAAAACAAAGAGAATAAAATACTAGAATTAATGTAATGAATAATAAAATAATGAAAATGAAAGTATGTTTCACAGAAGCAGCTCTGGAATTTCATGTATTGGTGGCATTAAAAGCAGAAAATGGGCCTATAGGCCTGGCGGGGTGGCTCATGCCTGTAATCCCAGCACTTTGGGAGTCTGAGGCAGGTGGATCACGAGGTCAGGAGATCGAGACCATCCTGGCTAACACATTGAAACACCGTCTCTACTAAAAATACAAAAAATTAGCCATACATGGTGATGGGGCCCTGTAGTCCCAGCTACTCGGGAGGCTGAGGCAGGAGAATGGCGTGAACCCGGGAGGCCGAGCTTGTAGTGAGCCGATATCGCTTCACTGCACTCCAGCCTGGGCAACAGAACAAGACTCTGTCTAAAAAAAAAAAAAAAAAAAAAAAGAAAAAAGGAAATGGGCCTATAGAGCTCCATTTAATGGCAAAAAATTAAGGAAAGAATAAAAAGACTCTGCTAATAATGGTGACGTGAGCTGCTCATATTGTCATTTTCTCTGAGACCTAATATTGGGGAGGAGGTGGGACCACCTGCCACCAGGCTCCAGGTGATTTTCGGGCTGTTCCCCCAAATCACTGCAGCCTCTTCCCTGCTGGTCCCTTGATCCTGCTGCTGTGCCGGGCGTCCTGAGTGGCAGGAGGCACCTCGGCAGCTTCCAGTGGGATAGGCCTGTGGCATTCTGAGCCTGAATGCCGTGATCACTAGGAAGTAAGGAGACACAAGCAGGAAGGGTTCAGGGATGGAGCGGCCGCTTCTCAGGGATCAGTCTCGGGCCCGAGCTGAGAAGAATCCCCTTTCAGGACGATGGCTCCAGGCTGAGGTCAACGCTGTTTCTGTGCGTTATGATGACTGACCTGCATCCACAGGGAAGCGTATCCGGGTTCCTTTTTCCCAGGCAATGTTGGGAATACCTTGAAATGGGCACTGGTGGATTTCAATTCCAGCCTTCCAGAAGCCACTCCAAATGGAAATGGAGCTAACGGATGCAGGTGGAGTAAGTAAACAACTTTAGGTCCCAAACAACAATTTTCACATACAATATAGTGTACAGGGAAAAATAAAGCCTTGGGACCCCAACTCACAGCCAAAACGGAAAAAAATCATTAAGTTGGAAGCTGAATCATGCAAGAAACTGCCTTTCCTTTTGTTCCTAAGCAGATAGTTACAGATAGCTACATCTCCACAGGAAGCTGGTCTATGTACACCTTATCTTATATAAAGGCTTATGTAGAGGACTGATTTACCGCATGTGAGATGAAGACGTAACTGATCCTTCCCCATCTGCTCTCTTTCTCTTGCAACCTGAGGAAGACCACAGGTTCCCTCTCTCCCCTCCTGCCCACCATTTTCCTCCAGCCCACCCTTCCCCTCCAGCCCACCCTTCCCTCCTGCCCACTCTTTTCCTCCAGCCCAGCCTTCCTCTCCAGCCCAGCCTTCTCCTCCAGCCCGCCTGGAAGAGGAAGAGGTCTGCAGCTTACATCAGAATCTCGAAGTTGACACCCAAAAAAGGTAAAAGATCCTGCGGGATGCTGGCATATACAACTAATGAGATAACGCTCTGGGTGTACATCCTAGCATACAGGAAGAGCATTCTTGTTCATGGCGGTGGTTTCAAATATTTCAGTGAGTTTTCCCTTGAATGCCTCAGTTGGGAGCCACTTCAGTTCAGCGCAGGAGGCAAGGGAGCTTCAAGGACTGGTAGTTATGAATTCAAGCTTATACACAGTGACAGATCACAGGTCTGTGGAAGATACTGGTCAATCAATATACAGAGGTAGCATTCCATAACTGAAGCATAGGGCATATCTGACTTCATCTGACAAGGCTAAAATCATGATTATTTTTCTAACTGGGAAATTTATGTAACTTATTTGCCAATAAACAACCATCTCTCTCTCCCCATTTTCTGACATAACGCTAGTCGTTAGAGAAATGTTCCGATGATGTTCATGAAAGAACAAACCAATGTCTTCCGCTTTAATACCACCTATTTCACACATATGACTCTTGCTGCTTCCATGTGACACTAAAAATATCGGGAGTGCCAGGAAGTCTCTTTAATCATCGTTCTCCAACGTGCTCAGGAGATGAAGTCATTCTGTGAAGTGGACTTCAGTTGACACCACTGAGAAAATGTCCTAGAGAAAGTAAAACTTGTAGTGGCCTCATACTTTACAGAAATAATCCAACTTCTTTCTTTCATTTCTTTCCGGTTTTTGGACATTAATTGTAATTGGTTCAGGGCGACCTGTTTCTGCATCAAAGTCTTGGGAAGCTTCCATCTGTTTTTATATTATATTATATTATATTATATTATATTATATTATATTATTTAGAAATAGAGTCTCACTGTGTCACTCAGGCCAAAGTGTAGTGGTATGATCACGGCTCACTGCAGTCTCAACCTCCCAGGCTCGAGCCAATCCTCAGGCCTCCACCACCTGAGTAGCTGGGACTGCAGGTGTGCCACCATGTCCTGCTAACGTTTTATTTTTATTTTTTTATTTTTTGTAGAGACAGGATCTCGTTATGTGGCCAAAGCGGGTCTCAAACTCCTGGTCTCAAGCAATCCTTGTGTCAGCCTCCTAAAGTGCTGAGATTATAGACATGAGCCATGGCACGCAGCTGATTTATTAGTTTATTTTCTCAGAACTCTATGCAACCTGATTCTTAATACATAAGGAAAGAGAAGCCAGTCAAAAGTGGAAGTAGTTGCACACAATGAAAGTGTCATTTGGCACTTAGACAAGAGAGGCGGATTATAAAAATGAAAGATCTACATGTCGCAATTGGCTGTGGGCTTGGACTCCAGCACTTTTTATTTTTATTTTTTTAGGAGATAGTGTCTCACTCTCTTACTCAAGCTGGAGTGCAGTGATATAATCATAGCTCACTGTTATCTCAAACTCCTGAGTTCAAGTGATCCTCCTGCCTCGACCTCCCAAGTACCTGGGACTACAGATGTGCCATCGCTCCAGGTAATTTTTTTTTTTTTTGAATTTTTGTAGAGACGAGGTCTCCCTGTGTTGCCCAGGCTAGTCTCAAACATGTGACCTCAAGCAATCGTTCCCCCTTGGCCTCTAAAGCACTGGGGTTATAGGTGTGAGTCACTGTACCCGGCCAAGAAACCAACCCCACCTGTTTTCTATATAAAGTTTAGCATCTAGATACGAGGCAAAATAAGTTTTCAAGATCAAGGAGTCTGAAGGGAAGCTGCTGGGAGGGGAATGGGCTCAAGGCAGCGTTTTCTGGTCTACAGTTTTGCTTATTCTTGGACTTTCCAAAGTCCTGAAAGAAGCAGAAGGAAAGTGAGAAGAGAGGAAGAGGCAGGAGGAAAGGAGGAGGGCTGCACCTCTGCGGTTGCAGATTAGCCCAAGCCGGCTCAGTGGCTGGGAAGGAAGGGAGGAAACCCCCAAGGCCGAAGGTGGAGTCAGAGTCCTGGGTCCAGCAGAGACTGGACAGGAGGAGGGTGCCGGGAGCCAAAGACCTTCCTGCTAGCACTGCAACCTCTTAAACTGCTTAGGCTTTTATCTAAATTTGATATGTCCGCATTTTGTAGACCTCCAAACCAAGTCACTCAGGGTAACCCAGACAGGAAGGGGAGGATGATAGGAGAAGGTGCCCCACCTGATGATGCCCTTCTGGCTTTTATCCATTCCTGGGAATGACTCTTTCTCCAACTCGGGGGATACCCCTATGGGAGAATACAGTGGCGTGGACCAGCAGTGGAGAATTCCAAGTCCAAAAAACGATTGGCATTTTCAAGGAAAGTAAGAAATCATCCTGCATATATGAAATATTGGGAAAAAGGTTGTTACTAATAATTCTCAAGCGACCACTCTGGTGAGACTGGGTTTCTCTGGGGATGTGTGGAGCAGGGTGTGTGTACCGTGTGAGCACATCCCACCCTTCAGACTCCTTCAGCTCCTGTCTACTGTAGCAGTCAGAGGGCAACTCCTGTCCTCATCTCCTCTGAGTGACCCACTCACTCATTCACTCACTCATTCATTCACTCGTTAACTCATTCACTCACTCACTCATTCACTCATTCACTCCTTCACTCGCTCACTCACTCATTCACTCACCCTTTTACTCACTTGCTCATTCATTTACTCATTCACTCACTCATTCACTGACCCATTCACTCACTCACTCACTCATTCACTCACCCATTCATTCACTCATTCATTCCCTCATTCACTCACTCAGTCATTCCCTAACTCACCCTTTCACTCACTCACCCATTCACTCATTCACTCACTCATTCACTCACTTATTCACTCACTCACTCATTTCCTCATTCATTCACTCAATCATTCACTCACTCAAATCATTCACTCATTCACTCACTCATTCACCTCTTCACTCACTCATTCACTCATCCTTTACTCACACACTCACTCATTTATTGACTCATTCACTCACTCACTTGTTCATTCACTCACTCAATTCTTCACTCCCTCATTCACTTGTTCGCTCACTGACTCATTCACTCACTCTTTCCCTCACCCATTCACTCACTCACCCACTCATCTGTTCACTCACTCATTCACCCACTCACCCATTCACTAAGTCACTCATTCATTCACTCACTCACTCATTCATTCACTCACTCACTCACTCATCACTCATTTATTCCCTCGGTCACTCACTCATTCACTCACTTATTCACTTGCTTATTCACTCACTCATTCACTAAGACGCTCATTCATTCACTTACTCACTTATTCACTCACCCATTCACTCACTCACTCATTCACTCATTGACTCCCTTGGCAATTCATTCACTCACTCACGGTCACTCATTCAGTCATTTACCCACTCACTCACTCATTTCTCCTTCCCTCATCCACTCACTCACTCATTCACTGACTGACACTCACTCACCCATTCACTCATTTACTCACTCATTTACTCCTTCACTCACTCACTCACTCACTCACTCACTCACTCACTCCCTCCTTCATTCATTCATTCAGCAGCACCCATGACAGGTTCACTCTGTCCTGGGCTCTGCTGTTGCCCTGGGACTGCAGCAGGGAATAGTCAAAGATCTCTGAATCCACGGCATTCAGAGTTCAGCCAGGGGACCTTTCGAGAAGCCCAGCAGATAGGTGAAATGCCCCATGTGTGACACTGACGAGGATGTTTTAAGAGCAGCAGGGAGGGAACAGGAGTGTGCGTGGAGCCCAAAATTTCTAAGAGGGTGATCTGGGGAGGCCTCACCGTGCAGGAGACCTTGCAGGACAGACCTGTGGAAAGTGGGCAGAGTCGGTAGGGAGAGGAGGGCCTGGGTTGAGGAAAGAGCAGGCTAGGCCTGAGGTTGTCGGGTGCCTGCATGGGCCTCTGGGCAGCACCAGGATCTGAAAGGACCAGAGGACAGGCCAGTGTGGCTTGTGTGGGGTCTGTGACTCCGAGTCAGCAGAGAAGATGCCTGAATTACATCCTGATAGGTGCACCCTGACTTTGAAGCTGAGGACACCCGAGACATGGAGGTGGGGTGGAGGTTGGGGCAGAGCAGGGGATGAGGAGGGAGCCTGTTCCGGTCCAGGTCAAAGGTGGTGGCCTGGCCCTAGTGGCTCCAGATGCAATGAAGAGCCAATGGGGACTTTCCTGAGGGACTTAGATGCCAGGGTGGAAGAGCACTGCAAGGCTTCAGCCTGAGCCCCTGGGAGGATGGAGTCACCAGGAGCTGAGGTAAGGAAGACTGAGCGATGGGGGGTTGTGTGGGGGGTGCAGAGGCCTGAGCTCAGTTTGGCCCCTGCAGATTTGAGATGCCCACTCCATGCACAGGCCGAGACAGCAGAGAAGGGGAAGAGACTGCAGCTCAGGTAGCCCTGGGATGTGCAGCCCCACATGCTGGGGCACTGGGTCATGGTGTCCTCATGGCTGGGAGCTGCTTCCCTCCTGGGATGCCAGAACTCCTTTAGGGCACATCGGCAACTCCTGCGCTCACCACTGAGGGGAAGTGGGAAGGGCAGCTGTCCCTATGCATGTTCTCCTTCACCTTGTCCTAGGCAGGTCCCAGGCAGCACCACCCTCCCAAGTGGCTCCCCTTGGCCGCTGTCTCTAGTGTTCACAGCCAGACCCTAGAAGAGGGCTGGACTCAGCGGCTCACTTCTGATGAATAGAACCAGGCAAAAGAGATGGTGGTCTCTCCTGAGATTGGATTGGGAGGAGCTGAGGTTCTGTCCACTGGAACTCTCCCCCTGGCTCTTGGTAGGTGCTAGTTCTGGCAAAGCCAGTCACCCGCCCAGGGCAGAGGGCAACCTGAAGCTGATGCCACAGAGAGACTGGGGCCTTCAGTCCAACAGCCTGCAAGCAACAGAATCCTGCCAGCAACACAGAAGTGAGCATGGAAGCAGCTCCTCCCCTGATGAGCCTGAGCCTTCAGAAGACACAGCAGCCCTAGGCAGACACCTGCTGCAGCCCTGGAGAGCCCCTGGGGCAGAGGGCCCAGTGAAGCCTGCCTGAACTCCTGGCCCAAGGAGTAATCATTCCTGGGGTATAAGTGTGTGCTGGTGTGGGCCTTTGGAGTAATCTGTCAAGGGACAATAAAGAACAAGCACACACCTCAGGTCCTACTGGGTGGAAGCTGTACAGTCAGCACGGCATGTAATATCTTCCTCTTGAATTAGAAGATTCATTGCTAAGGCCAAAGTTAAAAAAAAAAATTAAAAACCTCTAGTTGTAGCAACATTGAAATACATGACTTTCAAAAAAAAAAAAAAAAAGCCATAGCTATTCTTTTCCATCTTACAGGTATATATTAATATATGTTAATTCCCTGACTGACTGAGCAAGGGGCCAAACTCATAAGAACAGATGTGTGAGGACCGTCAGTGACCACCCTGACCCCAGCCCTTATACACAGACAAACTTTTGAACATAATCCGTAACCTTGGGGGTCTTGACACTCTAAATTTTATTGTTTTTCATTAGCTATTTCTATTCCCTAAACAATACCTGTTCATCGCAGAGAAAAATGGCATTGCCTATACTAAGCAAAAGAAAGGAAATAAAATGCTCAGAAACATTTACAGATGTATGCAGACTCACACACACACACACACACACACGCACGCACTCACACACAGGCTCGCACTGCGTCTAGGCCTGCCTTTTCACTTATTTGTATGTCCTGAACATATTTCCATGTCAGTAGACACATATCTTTGTAGCGGTAACAGCAACTAAATATTATTGCAGCGCATATTTTTACCATCATTTATTTAACTCACCATGTTTGAACTGTTAGGTTGTATCTATCATTTTCTGTATTACAGACAATTTGATGACAAATGACCAATCCCCTAATGTTCAATATAAAAATATCAATTGTATAAGGAGATAACGGGTATTTGGCTAAAATAAAATTCAGTGTGGCCCACCTTCTCCACATGTAACATGCTCTAAAAAGGCATGAATAATTAAATTAGCCCTTCTATTCTCCAGCACAGATCCTGAGCCCAGCTGTGGGTGCAGGTGCTTAGAGCCTCGGTCTCCTCTTCTGCCCGCCAGAAGGCAAAGGCCACTCAACTGCCACCTTAAGACAGCCAGGATTCGCCTCTCCCTTTTAATTAATAGAATAATGCTCAGGTTCACTGCATGAGAGCAGCGCTCTCTGACTTTGCATTCATCAGGATAACCTAGGTGGTTTGTTTAAAACTACACATTTCCTGGCTGAGCTCCCAGAAACTGGACTTCAGTGGTTTAATGGGGGTGTGCATAGGACAGGTGATTCTGAGGACCACGAGGGGTTAGGAATTTCGCCGTTAATTCTGGCCAAGGGAGAGATTAGACTATCCAGCATTGTCTGCAGCATATATTTTTTTTCCTCTTTTGCAATGAATATTTGATGCTCAGCGGGATGAGCCCCAGGATGAGGCACACATCCAAGAAAAATCCATGCCTCTCCATCTTTTCCCCAGGATTGCCCTTTGGTGAGACTCTCCTTTGCGATTGCTTCACTTTCCCGGGTTCATAGAACAAACCTCTTCTTAGTCTCTTTTGTTGTTTCCTATCTGTTCAACAAACACCCACTGCGCAGGACCATCCTCCGGAAAGCCCTCGAGTGGGGCCGTTTGGGAGCCCTTCTTCGTGGGGTGAGCACTGAAGGAACCGGGAACCCCTAAGCCCGTGCTTTTGTAGGGGCTGCTCCCTGTCCCATCGCAGGTAACTGGCACCAGGCTGTTAAGCTGTGGATGGGCAACTGGCACAGCGCTTTGGATGTGCGTATTTCAGCACGTGGAGTTGGCCGGTGAAGTCAGCCGAGGTCGGCACAGCGTACAGCAGCGCGCCTGTCCATAGGGAGGAAGGGTCGTCCCGCCTCCCCGCCAGGTCAGTCCCGTTGCGCCTCCTCCTATCCCACTCTGACTTTCGCGCGCCCATGCGTCTCTGAGTGTAGCGCCCCGATACTCTCCCCCACCCCAAGGATTCTTCTCCCTACGGGACGAGCTGGGGGCCCGGGAGCGCCACAGACCCCGTGGACCCGGGAAATCGCAGCTTCGTCATAGCTAAGCTCGCCGCGCTCAGCTTTTCCCACCACCTGGAGGATCCACTCTCCGTGCGTCCTTCCCGACCTCAGGCTGCAGAGAAAACGTGGGGGCGGGGATCGAGGAAGCCGCGCGCAGAGGCTCCTAGCGCAGCCCCAGGAGGAATCCTGCCGCCACCAAGAAGCTGTGCGCGCGGCCGGGCTCGGCGCTGACAACAGCCGGATCTACCGGGCCTGCCGCGAGCCTCCGCGTCCAGGTGGGGTCTCCGCGCCCCAATTCCACCCCGCCCCGCCATCGGCGCTCCCCGCAAGTGCGGGGTTTCCACCGGCCCCGGCGTTCGCGCCCACTCACGGTCTCCCTTGCCCCCCCCTCCCGCCCCGGGAGATGCTCCCGGCGTTCTATTCCGCCCTGCCTTGACCCGCCCAGCGAACGATGTGACCCCGCCCCCTTGCGGTCTCCCCTCCCCCGGTCGCTGCCCCTGCCCCCACCTGTGGCGCTCCGGGCATCTCTAAAGGCCCCAACCAGAGTCCTCCAACCCACCCGCAAGGGTAGCGCACCGGCAACGCGGCCCCACCCCCAGGGACTCCGCCCACTTGTGGTGTTACCCCCGCCTCCGCGACCTCACCCACCGCTAGCGCGGCAGCCACCTACGACGACCCCCGCGTAGGTCCTCCCGCCCACACCCGGCCCCGGCCAGCCCCTGCCCCTTTCTCTGCCCCTTTCCCTGCCCCTGCCCCTGCCCCTAGCCGCGCCCCACCCCCGCAGCCCCTCCTGTGCGCTTGGGCCCCGCCCGTCAAGGCCCTTTGACGCTAGGGCCGGGCGGGGGCGCGGGCGGGGCAGCGTTTCCGAGTCGGGCGCACGCGGGCAGGGTCTCCATTGCCTGCTGCGCACCCGGACTAGCGGCTGCCCTCGGCCTCCTCGCCTTGGACGCGGAAGACTCCCGGGCCCCCAAGGGCTCCTTGCGGAAGTTCCTGGAGCACTTCTCCGGGGCCGGCAAGGCCATCGGCGTGGTGACCAGCGGGGGACATGCTCAAGGTGCGCGCCCCCCTCCGGGCGGCGAGGGAGGGACGGACGGAGAAGGGGAGAAGAGGGAGAAGGGGAGAACAGGGCGAAGGGGATGGGGGAACCGGGCAGAAGAGGGGGAAGCGATGGGAGGACCCGGGGAAAGGTGGGGAAGCGATGGGAAGAACTGGGGAGAAGAGCGGGGAAGCGATGGGAAGAACTGGGGAGAAGCCCGTGCCCGGGAGCGGCAGGGGTACCTGCGGGGCGGCGGGAGCCGGCAAGGCAGCCCCGGGGTCCATGCCGGGTGGGGCGGAGGAGGAAGGAACATGGCGATAGGAACCTCCATTCGGAAAATAGTGAGCTTTCCACCCTCTCCGGTTTATGTTTTAAATTGAGCCTGGTAGAGGGGGTCGCCTGGAGCACCTTCCGGGGTCGTTCTGCCTCTGAGCTGTAGGATGGGGCCGGGCTTCCCCTCCGAATCCTGGGTACAGCGCGATCACTTCTTAAGTTGCCCCCGCCCCCCAACTCCGCCCCACGCCACCCCCCAGCTTGTGGAGGAAGAAACGGCCGGATCTCGGCGGGCCTCCTGTCGCCTCGGGCCCCCCGCGGCGTGGGCGGGGTCCCGGCTGCTGCAATGCGGGAAAAGGCAGGGGTGCTGTGGGTTCCCGCCTAGCGTCTCCGAGGCAGTCCGGCAGCCCCTCGCGTTTCCGTTGGAAGATTTTAAAAAAGGGTTTCCTGCGCTCGCATGTGCTGTCGCCTTCCGGCTCGTGACAAAACCGAAAACTAAAATGGGTCCCAGGCCCTCCCCGCCAGCCTCCGCGGAAGGGAAGGAGCAGGAATCGGGGACTCCGGGACGTCAGTGGCGCTGCAGCGCGGGCTCTGGGCTTCCCCTGTCCTGTAATGTGGAAAGGGCTCTCCAGGAGGGGCCGAGCCTGGGCCCACGACGCAGGCGCTCCGGGAGGACATTTAACATTGAAGAGCGAGAGGTGGTGGAGACTGCGCTCCCCAGGCCCCGGGTGCACGTAGGGGCACCGGTGCCCAGGTTCAGGAGGGTGAGGCCTTCTTGGCCAGGTAGCCTTGTTAAATCTATCTGAAAATCACAGATAACTAAGTATCAAGTCGTCACAGATCATTTTAGTATCCTGAATGAGATGGCTACGGAAAACATGAAAACGTCGTTACTGGTTACGTGCATGATGCATCCAAAACATTGTTACCTGCACAGTGGCAGCACTGATATTTGTGGGCTTTTGAACGTGTGGACTGGAGTGTTAAGAGCCCTTCAGAGTTATGACAGTAGTTTGATTTGAATGTTCTTTTCTTGGCGAATAAATGCTGTACATTGAATTTACCCAGGAAACTAGGAAGGTGAACCCACACGAAGGACACAGGCCTGTGGGCTGCTCCAGGCGCCCTTAGGGCGTTGCAGGGCCTGAGCCATGCGCTTCCTGCTCAGCCTCCTGAGAGCCGTGACGGCGTCTCTGTTCTGCCTCACACTGGACCCGCTAGTTTCATATTCTTGTTATGGTTCCGAGGCTACAAGCGGTTGGATTCTGTGAGACACTCTCTGTCTTCCTCCTCCGGCTGCTTTCAAATGGGTCGTCTTTTTTTAGAACTGATTTTTTAAGCAGTGATTGATGGGGTGAGTTGTAGTGCTGTCCTGAACTGCAGAGGGAGCGCATTGAGGAACCTGGGTTTTGATGCTGTGCACATCAGCAGAGTCACCAGCCCAGGGCCCTGTCAGTCCCATTATTAAGCTCATTTCTTGCTCTTGTCATCGTTACTCAGACGCCTTAAAAAAAAAAGCAAACTCCTGCTTACCGTCACTGGCTGAGTTTGGCAAATGGGTGTTTACCCTGGAAAGAGGGGCATTTTGTCCTCTGGAACGTCTAAGGCGCCCTTTGGTGAGGTGGTCTGTTTCTGACCACTCTATCCCGTGGGCGTCCTTCCTACTTCCACCTTCCCTTTCCGAACGCCTCCGCCTCCAGGGCTTTAACTTTCCTTCTGTGTGTGTGCCACACAGAGGTTATGACTGTTGTGCCAGTGCCCTGTTTTTTCTCTTTCTTTCTTTCTTTCTTTCTCTCTTTCTTTCTTTCTTTCTTTCTTTCTTTCTTTCTTTCTTTCTTTCTTTCTTTCTTTCTTTCTTTTCTTTTCTTTTCTTTTTTCTTTCTTTCTTTCTTTCTCTCTCTTTCTCTCTCTCTCTTTCCTTTCTTTCTTTCTTTCTTTCTTTCTTTCTTTCTTTCTTCCTTTCTTTCTTTCTTTCTTTCTTTTTCTTTTCTTTTTTCTTTCTTTCTTTCTTTCTCTCTCTTTCTTTCTCTCTCTCTCTCTTTCTTTTTCTTTCTTTCTTTCTTTCTTTCTTTCTTTCTTTCTTTCTTTCTTTCTTTCTTTCTTTCTTTCTTTCTTTCTTTCTTTCTTTCTTTCTTTCTTTCCTTTCTTTCTTCTTTCTTTCTGCTGAGGGCCCAAAACTTGCTGCATCTCAAAAGAAGCATTTGCATCCATTTGTTCGCGATGAGCATAAACTGCTCTTTAAGGGAGACTAATTGGTAAACCCGGCTGCTGTGGGTAGAAAGACAGAGGTGGCCGCGGAAGCAGGGCTCTGCCTCTTGGAAGCCTGCACAACCGTCCTGCTTTCTTTCTTCAATATCCGCGGGGGGGGGGTGGGGTGGGGTGGTTAATTTTAATAAGCCCTGGAAACCAACAAAGCAGGAAAGTGCTAAGACATTGAGGTGTGAGATTTAAAATGACAACCAGCAGCCTCTCATTCTTCCTTCACTGAGGAAGGAAGGAACCAGTTGCCTCTTCGTTTTGGGGCTGCAGGGTATGTTTGGCAGCGACACTGGCCCTTTGTGCTGTGTGACTCATGAATTGAGATAGTTCTTTACTAAGTGTTTTGTGCAGTAGGTATGAAAATGGGGAAAGAGGGAGCACTGTCCGGGGTGGAGAGGCGTGGAGAGACGCTGTGATACATAGCGAGTCCTTTTCTTCTGGGCTCCTGGTTTTCAATCTTTTTCTTCTTTTTTTCCTAACAGCTTGAAAGATGATTTTTGTGTCTTAATTAAAAGATTGAAGACTGTGGGTCAGACCCAAACTAATTCCATCGGCATCAGAGAAAAGGATTCTTTACATATTTATCTATAGGCACAATTAATTTTTTTATTTTTTGCTGAATTATCTGGTTAGTCAAATCATACATTAGAGAAGTAATATTAAAAATTAAAAAATAAAAAATGTATCTGTAAACATATCCCCCTTCCATTCCAGTCTTTGTCTCTGTGTAATTTTAGAACCTTGGGCCATGATGTACATAGAGTTTATATTCTTTTAATATCTTGCTACTTCATTGTTTTCATGTTTAATCTTTGGGTTGATGTATCACAGGTTACTTGACCGTTTCTTACAGGTGTTTGTTTTAGTTTTTTTTTTTCCCTTAACGCTAATGTAAATTTGAGTGTTTGGATGGTAGTTTTAGCAGAATTTAAGGCAGAGTCTCAGTTAGGGTGATGGATCGATTTATAGTCCCTAATTTGAGGAGGGAGGTGGCAATATGCCCTTTCTTCTAAAATTGATATGTTAAATCACAATGGACATTTACATGATTTTGAGCACTTGGGACTCCCCTGGGGTTCACTGGTATTGCAAGGTCAGGGCTGGGGATCTTCTGCTGGAGAGGCCCCCAGCGTGCCCAGCGCAGGGTCCTGAGTGTGTTGCTGCAGGACAAGCTCTGGGCTTTGCCCTGCAGTGGCCGTCGCTCTGGGAAGAGCTGGCTGCTCCAGGAATGAGGCCTATGCTCTGAAGCTCACAGTCAGCAGACCAGCAAAGGTCAGCGCAGATGACCTTATATGAATCATTCATTTAACAAGCATTCATGGAATACACATTCCATGCAGTTGGAACTTAGAGTGGAAGGCCATCAGTTCACTGTTGTCTCAGCAGAACTTTGTCCCTGGGTCCCTGTTGAACTTAGAGTGGAAGGCCATCTGCTCACTATTGTCTGAGCAGAGCTTGGTCCCTGGGTCCCTGTTGAACTTAGAGTGGAAGGCCATCAACTCACTGTTGTCTGAGCAGAGCTTGGTCCCTGGGTCCCTATTGAACTTAGAGTGGAAGGCCATCAGCTCACTGTTGTCTGAGCAGAGCTTGGTCTCTGGCTCCCTGTTGTAGCCTCCGCTCCTAGGAGGTGCACGGTGAGTGTTGGGGGACCCTCTCCAGGCACAATTGCTGAACAAGGACCCCTCCCAAGGGTGTCAGCCCTAGGCCCTGAGCTCTGAAGAGGAGGAAGGCATTCCTGGGGCCATCTCCCCTTCTGGATACTGAGCTCTGCACAGAGAGTAACTCTTCCACATTCACTGCAGTGAAGTTCATACTTTAGAGACTGGGGCCTGCATTCCCCAGAATTTCCATGGCCACAGGTGGTGGCTGCACCATGCGACTGGTGTCTATGTTCCCTGGAATTTCCGTGGCCATAGATGGTGGCTGTACCATGTGACTGGGGTCTGCATTCCCTGGAATTTCCGTGACTGCAGGTGGTGGCTGCACCATGCGACTGGAGTCTGTGTTCCCCAGGATTTCTGTGACCATAGGTGGTAGCTGCACCATGCGACTGGAGTCTGTGTTCCCCAGGATTTCTGTGACTACAGGTGGTAGCTGTACCATGTGACTGAGGGTCTGCGTTCCCCTGAATTTCCGTGGCCATAGGTGGTGGCTGTACCATGGGAATGAGGGTCTCTGTTCTCTGGAATTTCCATGGCCATAGGTAGTGGCTGTACCATGCGACTGGGGTCTGCGTTCTCCAGAATTTCTGTGGCTGCAGGCTGTGGCTGCACCATGCGACTGGGGTATGCATTCCTCGGAATTTCCGTGGCCATATATGGTGGCTGTACCATGTGACTGAGGGTCTGCATTCCTTGGAATTTCCATGGCCATAGATAGTGGCTGTACCATGTGTCTGAGGGTCTGCGTTCTCTGGAATTTCTGTGGCTGCAGATAGTGGCTGTACCATGTGACTGAGGGTCTGCATTCCTGGAATTTCTGTGGTCGCACATGGTGGCTGTACCATACAACTGGGGTCTACATTCCCTGGAATTTCCTTGGCCACAGGCGGTAGCTGCACCATGCATCAGGTCCTCTGTCTCAGGAGTTGGTGCCATTGTCTCTGTTACTCCCTCGCCTGACACACAGAGGCAGTTCCTGACTTTATCACTCCCAGGAAACACACAGGCATCTGTTTTGGATCCTTGTTTTATTTCCCCATCACCTTTCTCATCAAAGGGAAATTCACATCCCTCTAAAGCTGAAAATGGTGTGGGGCCCCCTGGTGGTCTTTCCAAGGCATTATCAGCAGGTAAATTAGATCATGTGGGCCAGTGTACCTGAAATGAAAACAGAAAGGTAAGTCGTGTCACTAAGCTTTGGTGGGAGATTCAGGGTCTTTGTTAGTGGCAGAATCATCCAAAGTAAGTTGTTTGTTCACTGCAGATCTAGATGGTTGGCTGTGTCAGGATTAAACTTAGCCAGTGTCGACAGAGTGTCGCTTAATCCCTCACGGAAGCGTGTCAAGTACATTGAAGAATAGCTGCCAAGTCTGCTATTGTCGGGAGAGAGGCAGGTACGTCTCTCGCTTAGCCCAGTGCTGCAGGAGGCCAGGCTCACGTCAGGCTGTGCGTGTGAGTGGGTTGGATTTTTAGCACTCTGGGACGGTAAAGCACAAACATCTATTTTTAACTTGTGGGTGACCTTCTTCTGTGCTGCTTGAGTCTCTGTGGGCCTTTCTGTTTCCTTCCTGAGGAGTCTGTGCCAGGGTCCCAAGCGTTCTCTGGGCTGCACCTCCGCGCCTGCCCAGTGAGGAGCCTCCTCCTGGTGGCTGTGGGACTGGGCTGGGCCCACACTGTCAGCATCGTCTGGGGTAAGCAAGCCCGTCCTTCCACACCTCAGTGTCCCCAGCTGTTGAACAGGGCTAATCAACTGACCGTCAGGATTAATGGGGATCAGATGCGCTCATCTCATAGCCCTGCTTGGTAAATAGCCACTTCCACTCTGTCCTCCAATGTGCTACTCTAGACTTTTGCTTTACCTCCATTTAGCCAGGTGATTCGAGGTGACAGTGACTATCAAGAGGGATGTACAGAGGAAACCAGTGGAAGAGAGCTCGAGGAGCAGACATGGGCGCAGGGAGCACAGTGCGGGGAGCACGGCTGCAGGGAGCATAGGCATGGGGAGCACAGATAGGTGTAGGGAGCATGGGCGTGGAGAGGACGGGTGCGGGGAGAACGGGTGTGGGGAGCACGGGCGTGTGAAGCATGGGTGCGGGGAGCACGGGTGCTGGGAGCACAGGGCATGGAGAGCATGTGTGTACTTGCTCTGCTCTGACAGAGGTTGCCGAGCATGTACTCTGTGCTCAGATGGGTCAGAGCCTCAGTACCTCTTTTAAAAAAAAAAAAAAAATCTTTTTTTAAAGATAGGACTTCTGTCTTCCTGGTGGCCCCTTTTAGTCGATACTCTTTTAAGCCTGCTTTTCCAGAGAAAAGCTAGGAAGGATGGCCTATATAGGTTCCAGTCTGGGCATATCTGGAAGAATGGGTCTTTTTTAGGTTTGAGTCTGGCGTACCTGGGGACATCTTTGAACCTCCACTCAGAGTCCCAGAACCACGTGTAGAGGCTCCCCAAATGTCTGCTGGGACTTTCCCCTCTGCTCGCGGATGATGAAGAGCAGAACCTCACCCTGCCACGACCTCTGGGGTCCTCCTTCCTGGAGGGCAGTGCCTTGGTGACCAGCGTGTGTAGGAGTCTGAGCTGGCACCTTCGGGCTATGCTGTGCAGCGGGGGCTCATGCCATGGGGCATTCTTGTGTTCTGCACCGGGACTGGTGACGTTGGGCATCCTCGTGCAGTGTGGACCACATGAGGTGCACATGAGCCAGACAGCTCCCGGAATTCGGAGCCTGGCTCTGTCTCAGGCCACCCACCTGTCTGTGGCATTTCTGAGGGATTGTGGGGACCGTATGAGTCTGTGTCCCCACCCTCACTGGCTGGACACCTGTGCCAGGCTGGAGCTTTATGTTTCACCATCCCCTGTTCCGAGTTGTGTGAATATTTATTTTCATTACCTACTCTCATGAGCTTTCCTTTTTAAAAAAAAAAAAAAATCGGAGACAGACTTTGAAGTCCCCTGGCCCCACCGTTCGTGGACCTAATGGTATTGCAGAAATTATGACTTCAATTATGTATAATAACTGGGGCTACTTTAAAAGTCATGTAAAGGAACAAGGTGGAGTAGCCATTTCAAGCTGTACATCATGCTGGATTCTTAAGTGAACATTATCAGGGTTTCAACACGTTTTCTCTTTTTATTTACTTTGGAGAATATAATGGATGCTCAGAAGCTGTTGGGATTTAGTAAGAGGAAGTTATCCTTAAGAAGCTATTTAAGCAAGGGGACAGTTGGAGTAAACGTAAATTATGAACACACACCTATTCCAAACCAGAGAAATAAAAGCATCAACTTTACTGGGGTTGAAACTTGGGTGCTAGTGTGTCTTTCCTGCCCACAGTGACTGTGGCAGTGCTGTGGGCAGGAAATTCTGGAAAGAAGACTCGGTGCCAGTGGTAATTTTTGTGACGATTCATTTGCTTTCAGCTCAAGTGACTATAGTCTTACTTGCAAATGGCTAGGTCTCCACCAATGGACCACAACACTGACAAAGGACACATGAGAAATGACCCTTGGGTTTTTAACAATTATTATTTTTAATGGACACATTATAGTACATATCCATGGGATACAGTATGATATTTCAATACATGTTTTTCGTGTGTAATTAGCAACTCAGGGTAATTAGCATGTCCATCATCTCAAACATTTGTCATTTCTTAATGCTGGGAATATTTAAAATCCTCTCTTCTAGCTGCTTGAAAATATACAATAAATTGTAAACTATAGTCACCCTACAAGGCTATAGCACACTAACCCTTATTTTTACTATCTAGATGTAATTTTGTATCCATTAGACAACCTCTCCCTTTCTGCCTTCCCGCCGCCCTTTCCTGTCTCTAGAAGCCACTGTTCTACCTTCCGAGGGTAGAATATCGTTTTCCTCATAGAGATCTTTAACCTTCTTGGTTAGATTTCTTCTGAGGTATTTTTATTTTTATTTTATATTTTTGTAGTTAAATGGGATTGCTTTCTTGATTTCTTTTTTCACTGGCTCATTGTTGGTCTATAGAAATGCTACTGATATTTATATGTTGATTTTGTATTCTGTAACTTTACTGAATTTGTTTATCAGTTCAAAGAGATTTTTGCTGGAGTCTTTTTTTTTTTTTTAATATATAAGAGCACATTGTCTGAAAACAGATAATTAGAGTGCCTCCTTTCCACTTTGGGTGCCCTTGATTTCTTTCTCTTGCCTGACTGCTCTTGACTAGGACGTTCAGTGCTGTGTTGAATAGGAGTGGCACAAGTGGGCGTCCTTGTCTTTTACAGATCTCAGAGAAAAAGCTCTTAGTGTTTCCCCATTCCCCATTATGTTAGCTGTGGGTTTGTCACATATGGCCTTTATTGTGTTGAGGTATGTTTCCTTCAGTGCCTCGTTTGTTGAGACTTTCTATCATGAAGCAGCGTTGAATTTTATCAAATGCTTTTTCTGTATCTATCGAAATGATATTATGGTTTTTGTCCTTAATTCTGTTGATGTGATGTAGCATGATTATTGATTTGTGTTTGATGAGCAATCCTTGCATCGTGGGATAAATCCCACTTGATCATGGTGTATAATCTTTTTGATTTGCTGTTGGATTCAGTTTGTTAGTATTTTGTTGAGGATTTTTGCATCTGTGTTCATCAGGAATATTGACCTATAGTTTTCTCTTTTTATTGTGTCCTTGCCTTATTTTGGTATCAGGGTAATGCTGGTCTTGAAGAATGAACTTGGCAGAATTCCCTCCTCTTCAATACTTTTGGAATAGTTTGAGAAGAATTGAAATAAAAATGTGTAGAGTTCAGCTGCGAAGTCACCTAGTTCTGGGGTTTTCTTTGTTGGGAGACTTTTTATTATTACTTAGTCATACATGTTACTCATTATTGGTCTCTTCAGGATTTCCGTTTCTTCTTGGTTCCATCTTGGTAGGTTGTACGTGTCCGGGAATTTATCCATTTCTTCTAGATTTTCCAATCTGTTGACATACAATTGTTCAAAATAGTCTGTAATGATCCCTTGTATTTCTGTAGTATCAACTATCATTCTCCTTTTCTGTTTCTAATTTTATTTCTTTGGGATTTCTTTTTGTTTGCTTAGTGTAGCTAATGGTTTGTCTATTTTATTTATCTTTTCAAAAAACCAATATTTTTTTCTTCATTTTTATATTTGTTAGTTTCAAGTTTATTTAGTTCCTCTTTGATCTTTGTTATTTCTTTTCTTCTACCACTTTTGGATTTGATTTGTTCTTGCTCTTCTAGCTCATCGCAGTTCGTTGTTAGGTTGTTTATTTTAAATCTGTTTTTTAAATGTAGGAGTTCATTGTTATAAACTTTCCTCTTAATACTGCTTTTGCTGTATACCATAAACTTTGATATGTTGTGTTTCTGTTTTCATTTATTTCAAGAAATTTTTAAATTTCCTTCTTCATTTCTTCATTGACCCATTGGCTATTCAAGGGCATATTGTGTAATTTCTATGTATTTATACAGTTTTGAAAGTTCTCCTTGTTTTGTTTTTTTTTTTTTTAATTAACTTTGTGTTCTAGAGTACATGTGCACAATGTGCAGGTTTATTACATGTGTATTCACGTGCCAAGTTGGTATGCTGCACCCATTAACTCATCATTTACATTAGGTATATCTCCTAATGCTATCCCTCCCTCCTCCCGCCTCCCCCCTCCCCACAACAGGCTCCAGTGTGTGATGTTTCCTTTCCTGTGTCCAAGTGATCTCACTGTTCATTTCCCACCTATGAGTGAGAACTTGCGGTGTTTAGTTTTCTGTCCTTGCGATAGTTTGCTGAGAATGATGGTTTCCAGCTCCATCCATGTCCCTACAAAGGACATGAACTCATCCTTTTTTATGGCTGCATAGTATACCATGGTGTATATGTGCCACATTTTCTTAATCCAGTCTGTCATTGATGGACATTTGGATTAGTTCCAAGTCTTTGCTGTTGTGAATAGTGCCGCAATAAACATACATGTACATGTGTCTTTATAGCAGCATGATTTATAATCCTTTGGGTATGTACCCAGTATTGGGATGGCTGAGTCAAATGGTATTTCTAGTACTAGATCCTTGAGGAATGACCACACTGTTTTCCACGATGGTTGAACTAGTGTACAGTCTCACCAACAGTGTAAAAGTGTTCCTATTTCTCCACATCCTCTCCAGCACCTGTTGTTTCCTGACTTTTTAATGATCGCCATTCTAACTGGTGTGAGATGGTATCTCATTGTGGTTTTGATTTGCATTTCTCTGATGGCGAGTGATTATTGTAGCAGGACTAGCCGCAGACAAAACATGATGGGAGGCTACATGCATCAGCTAACAGAACAAAACGTTTTACAGTGCTTTCTCAGACAATGTCTGGAATTTACAGATAACACTAGTAGTTTGGGTCAGGGGTTAATATTATTATTATTATTTTAACCACCGGGGCCAGGTGGTGGTGCCAAGGTCGTCTAGCTATTTATCTTACTTCTGTTTCCTTCCAACTTTTTGTTTTCTCCCCCTTCTCCTGTCTTATAAACTAGGGAAAAGGGGAGACGGGGAAAAGTTGGGAAAGACAACAGGAGAAGTGGTGGTCTCATTCTATATTATGAGCATTTTTTCATGTCTCTATTGGCTGCATAAATGTCTTCTTTTGAGAAGTGTCTGTTCCTTGTTGTTGATTTATAGCTTTATTCTGTTAGAGTCTGAGAATATCCTAGATGTTATTTCAATTTTAGAAAAAATGTATTGAGAATTCTTTTGTAGCCTAACATGTGGTGGATTCTAGAGAATGTTCCATGTGCTGAGGAGAAGAATGTGCATTATGTATCTGTTGGATGAAATGTTCTGTAAATGTCTGATAGGTCCATTTGGTCTACACTGGACTTTAAATTTGATGTTTTGTTGTTATTTTTTGTCTAGATGACCTCCAGTGCTGACAGTGGGATTTTGAAGCTCCTACTATTGTTGTGTTGGTGTCTCCCTGTCTCTCTCTGTCTCTCTCTCTCTCTCTCTCTCTCTATATATATATATATATATATATATATACACGCACACATATATATATGTGTGTGTGTGTGTATTTATGTATATATAAATTTATTTGAGACAGAGTTTTGCTGTTGTTGCCTAGGCTGGAGTGCAGAGGTGCAATCTCAACTCATTGCAACCTCCACCTCCTGAGTTCAAGTGATTCTCCTGGCTCAGCCTCCCAAGTAGCTGGGATTACAGGCATGTGCCACCATGCTGGGCTAATTTTTTGTATTAGTAGAGAGAAGGTTTCACCATGTTGGCCAGACTGGTATTAAACTCCTGACCTCAGGTGATCCACCTGCCTCCACATCCCTCCCAAAATGCTGGGATTATAGGCATGAGGCACTGCGCCAGACCTCTCTTTCTATTTAGATCTACTAATATTTGCTTTACATATCTGAGTGCTTTGTTGTTGGGTGCACATATACTCGTAATTGTTATATCCTTTTGCTATTTTGATCTCTTTATTATATAATTACCTTTTTTTCTCCTTTTTACAGTTTTTGACTTAAATTGTGATTGATCTGAAATAAATATGGCTACTCTTGCTCACTTTTGATTTCCATTAATGTGGAATGTGTTTTTCCATCCCTTCACATTTAGTCTATGTGTGTCTTTGCGGCTGAACTGAGTTTTTTGTAGGCAGCATATAGTCAGTTTTTCTTGTTTTAAAGTCATTCAGGCCGTCTGTATCTTTTAATTGGGAATCTTGGGATTATTTTGCTATTGATATCACAGTCCAGACATTAAGATTTTCTCACTTAAGTTGCTTTACACAAATTAATATGAAGAGGAAGTAGAGTTTTTCTTTTGTCCTTTTGAAGAGAGTGATGGATTATTATTTTGACTTCATGCAAGTGAGGGACTCACCATGCCTGTTGGGATTTTAGAATTTCTTTCCTGTTATTAGGAACAGCAATGATCTGTAATGGGTTCCTGGAATCATCCAGTGATGGTCTGAATATCTTAAAACTTTCCTTTCATGTCTCATTTTCTATTTCTCCCCTAGTAGCCATGCACCTGGGGCAGGACCTGGCCTTACATTTCTTTGGTTTCTTGATGATTTTTTAGGTTTAGTGTTTGACACAGTTAGGAGTCTGGATAAAATCAGCCCTTCTGGGAAGTGTGTAAGTCAAACAAGGACTTTCTGGTGACGTTATACAGGTTTCCCATGCCCCATGAGTACAGGAATAGCTCCCTGGGGAAGGAGAATGGGCACATGATGGCAGGGAGCCATTCTGGGATGGTCCCATCGTTCTGCAGGAATTGTCATGCAGGAAGAAGAAGCACGTGGTGACTGAGCTGGTAGTGATTCTGCTGATAGTTTTGATCGTTATGATTTGCTCCTGAAAGGTGATGTGGGATGAACTGCAATATTTAGAATGCTGACATTCCTTGAAACAAAGATATAGAAAAAGGTTTATAATTGCATGATGCCTTGTAGTTTTCAGCTGCTCTCATGTGGATCCTTTTTCGTGCTTCTGAAATGCTTTCCCAGGAGAGAGCGTTGTTCTTTGTATATAGATGAGGAGCCTGGGTTTCAAATGGTTAGGAATTCAGCACACGCATTGGAATCTTTAGTTTCCTGGAACATTTTCTATTCAAGTATAGACCACATGGCCTCTAAAGGCTGGCTCATTCTTAACACCGCGATTGGTTATCCAGCCTCACGTCTGGGGTGGGTGGCAGGAACTCCACAGCCATCCTGGGTGCTCTGGGGTGGGGTGGCTGAGCTGTGGCAGCTCCTCCCAGCTGAGCAGCAAGGCTGGGGAAAGCTCATTCCATTCCCCTTGGTTCTAACCAGGTAGAGGCTTACACTGCACGTTTCCTTAGCTGGGAACCTTTAGAACTTTACATTTAAATCTAATCTGTGATCCAGGGGGTAGACACATGGGTATTCACTGTACAATTCCTACATTTTTTGAATATTTAAAATTTTTTTTTATATGTGTCATGGACGACAAAAGAAATGAGACCCCTTTGAGTTAGCTTTTCTGTATAGCATCTTCTAGAATCAGGAGGCTGGACAGGGTTTAGTTTCATCAGAAATCTGAATCTTTCTGGTCAAGAGACGGCACTATTAAGTTCTTGGTTGTGTGGTTTCTGGGAAAGAAATATTCTAAATGAGTTCCAGGAATCACCTCTGTGGGATTTCTACAGGAAAAATGACCACTCTTGAAGCTTCGCTGTCACTAACAAGAATAATGGTGACGGTTTCTAAGCTGTCTCCAGCCAATCTTTAGTTCTTTTATGCAGAGTGCTTTTATTCCAAGTGAGGTGCCCTTCTGTTTAATAGTGACCTGCAGTTATTACAGGGACTGCAGCTGCATTTGATGGACGTGAACCTGTTCATCTCTGGCTCCCCAGCTTCGCCTCTGGGGTGCGTGGCAGGCGCTCCACAGCCATCCTGAGTGCTCTGGGGTGGGAAGTCTCTAGGGGGAGTGGACAGTGCATGGCCAGGACGTTCCTGTCCGACGTTCCACACTGGTGTGTGGGCGTCTCTGCCCTGTTTCCTCCGTCCGTGCATGTGTGGCGTTTCCTCCGTTCGTGCATCTGTGGCCTGTTTTCTCCGTGTGTGCCTCTGTGGCACGTTTCCTCCATCCATGCGTCTGTGGTGTTTCTTCCATCCGTGTGTCAGTGGCATTTCTTTCGTCCCTGCGTCTGTGGCACTTTTCCTCCCTCCATGCGTCTGTGGCGCTTTTCTTCCCTCCGTGCGTCTGTGGTGTTTCCTCCGTCCGTGCGTCTGTGGTGTTTTCTCCGTCTGTGGATCTGTGGCGTTTCCTCTGTGAGTCTGTGGCCTGTTTTCTCCGTCCACGCTGAAGGCCGTCACTTCTCTCTAGTCACCACTTACTGATCGCTCCCTGTTGGGGTCCGTGCCGGGGGTGGTGGAGAATGAAAGAACACACAAAAGACAAAGACACACAGAGAACATGGCGGCCGCGCTCAGAGCCTCCGCCTCACTTTATTTATACTCCATAAACCCCACGTCAGCAGAAAGAATGCAATGCAAAACAAACTTTCTTTTCCCAGATGTAACCTTCTACTCAGTTCTTTGTTTCTATGCTCTTCCTTATCTGCCCGCCTTCTTGGCGCCTACGGGAGTTCATTAAAAGTTCAATTGGAGATACTGTCCTTGAGCCCTATCTATTCTCAGCATACTGCTTTCAAAGGCCCCTGCATTTCCCCCCCCCCTTTTTTTTTGTTTTGCCTCAATCCTAAAAAGGTAGCCCATATTTGTTCTTGTGTTTTCTTTTGTTTTTGGAGGCGACGGAGGGAGCATCGAATCACCAAAAGAAGTAGACCCAATCCAAGTGCCCAAAGCAATATACTTCCAGAGATTGTAGAAATCCATATCTTCATCTGGGTCCATGGGTTAAAGCAAGGCGCTGACCCAGCTCCTGAAGGGTTACAGTTCCGGACAACACATGTAATTGTTGTTGAAATGCTTCGGAAATGTTCTGAGTGAGCTCTTGGATGTCCAAACTAATATTTTTATGGCCTACTAATAATTTTCGGATTACAGTCCAATTTTGAGAGATGTTAAAAGGCACAGGCGTTACACAAAATTGAGTGGAGTTCCAATCACATTGTAATGTCATCCGAGTACTGAGTACAGTGAGCTGATCTCCAAGCCATGTCAATGCTTGCTCCATGTTGTCCAATCTTTCAGCAAGTTGAGAATCAATGTTTCGTTGTTGAAGCCATAACCGGTGAGATTGTTCGTGCCATTGCTGCATAAATTCAGCATTTTGTATGCTTTGACGAAGAGCGAGTCCTGCTATGGCTGCAGTGGAGACCATGGCGACAAGGCTCATCACTGAGGCAATTATAAGTCCAAGGGCACGGAGGGTTCACTGGAGAGAAGTCCAAATATAAGTCTCAGGAGGTGATGCCCCCCATGGTCACGTAAGGTTAACAGGTAGCCAAATTTCCTTACGAGCCCTGAGGATATAAATATCCTCAGTAAAATTGTGCCACCAGGAATGATTGAGGCAAGACAAAAATGTACACGTATCTGTACTATTAACAATCCCCGTAAGATTATCCCATGTCAAATTTCCTGCTAATAATAGGTGGGGCTTACGGACACAAGAAATAATATATCAGGAGGTATTCCGATATAACTGAATATGAAAGGAGTTATTTGGGTTAGAAAGATTAAGGGGCATATTCCCCACAAAAGTGCTAATGGCATCGCCTGCAACTAACAACTTCCAAAAATAACTCTGTACTTCAGGCCTCCTTCACGCCATACCAAGGTTTCATTACTGTTAGCAGCAATACTTTTATTTACCCAGTGTCATTTCAAAGGTATGTGACTAAATTTTGTTTGAAAATCACCGTGCACACTTCAATCAGTTATTTGCATCCCGTTGTATTCTAATAAAATCCGGGGTTTAGTTCCCCGACATTATTGTCACTCCAGCACCTCAATATTAGGAGAAACGTCTAGAATAGGACAAAAAAGTAAAGAACTAGGAATAGTTTCATTACTATATACAGTATGATTATATTAAAAACTTCTAGTTACAATAATAACAGTATTAGCAGCCACATGACTATGATTATAACGAACAGCCCAAGCTTCATGTGATTTTCGGAGACAATGAGGACTATTTCCCATACATATTGGAAGTCCTTCCACTCCAAATTGGTATGTGCTGATTATAATTGCTGTTTCCCGTTCTATGTTGTCCTTGTCCATATGGGGGATGGCATCCAAGTAATGTTATTGGTGAAAACCTTAATTTCCGCCTCCTCTCAGGCGACTCCCTGATACAAGGGTGGAAAGGGAATATAAGTCCAATATTCATACAAAGCCTCACTAAGAGAAATAAGTCTCCCGCCGAGGCACATCTAACAAAGGAAGAAATGCATGCTGAATCCAGTTTTCTTTTCAACAGGGTTTCAATCATCTTGTAGGAAACCACTCAGGTCCACTCCCTGTAAGGACAAGAGCATAGCCCCGTCCCTGTTTTAGAACTTGCCCTTGAACATGCTTACCTTCTTCATTAGGATACCAAACCTTTAAACTGTCAGCAGGGACTATCACCGAGGGAGTTGAGGAAAGATGGGTTACGACAGCAGAGTCTTGCAATTGTCTCCATTGATTCAAAAAAATTAAGGTAAAAAGAACCTTCAAAATCTGGTTTCAAAATCTGGTTTCTGGGGGGCTCATTTCCCCCTTTTTGTTTTGTTTTAATAGTTAAGTTTTTAAAGTTAAATTTGTGCGCTCAATGATGGCTTGACCTTGACTGTTGCCCGGGATACCGGTGATATGTTGAATATTGTATTGCTGTAAGAAAACTTGTAATTTACGAGAGACATAGGCAGGGGCATTATTAGTTTTAAGTATGAGGAATGCCCATGATGGCGAAATAAGCTAAGAGATGAGTAATAACAGAAATGAGAAAAGGTATCAATGGTATGATGAACATACTTTAATCGTCTAAAAGAAGGGACACCTCGTGGATTAACCCCAGGTTGGAAGGATGGAATGCTCAAAGGAGCACAGGAAGGACAAGCTCGAATAAGAGAACGAGCTTGTTTATGAGTTAAATGAAACCATCGTTGAAGGCCAGAACTATTAGTGTGATGTAGAGTATATTTTTGTTCTGCAGCATGTAGGTGGCCGATTAAAAGCAAATCAATCTGAGTATTACCATGAACTAATGGTCCAGAAAGTTGAGAATGAGAACGAAGATGAGTGATGAATAAAGGAGCTCGACGTTGGCTCAAAGTAAAGGACAACAAAGAAAAGAATTTCTGAAGAGAAGAAGTAGTACAAAGAGGTAAAGTGGCCTGAGAAATATAAGAAGTAACATAAACGGCGTATTGAGAATCACTAACAATGTTACAACCAGTAGTAGGGAAATCAAGTAAGACCATGAGAATAGCAAACAATTCTCCCTATTGCACCGAGGGATAAGGATAAACTGTAACTCAAGATTGATGAAGCTTCTTGCCAAGAATCAGAAGTTGCAAGAAGATAAGTGATCTGACTATGAGTGAATTGAGAGATAATTAAGGAAGGATCTCCTCCCCAAAGTTGTCGACAGTGATGCCGTCCTTTGATGATCAGTTCAGCTAAACGATCGATATAAGTAGCCAAGCGTTTAGATATTTTATTGGACAAAAAGATCCATTTTAGTGGTCGACTAGTTTGATGAATCATTCCTGTGGGAGAAGGTAAAGTATGAAATAAACAAAAGGAAGGGCCTTTTGAAGTTGCTCTTCAACAGGCTGGAGTTCCTGTAAAGCCAAAGGAGTTAAATGCCGTGAGTTGTCCAAGTGACTGTCTCCTTCTAGAATAGAAAAAAGATGTTATAACTGATATGTTGGTATTCCTAAAACAGGACGCATCCAATTAATGTCTCCTAGAAGCTTTTGAAAATCATTTAATGTTTTTAAATGATCACGTCGAATTTGAATTTTTTGGGGTCGAATATTTTGTGCCCCCAAGGTATAACCTAAATATTGATAAGAAAATCCAGTTAAATTTTTTCTGTGGCAATATTAAGTGAGTAGAAAGAAAGCTGAGTTTGTAATGATACAAAAGCATCTTGCTGCTTTTCTCTGGTTTTAACTTTGTGGGATAAGGGCAGGATTAGGAAGACCAGGCTGTAAACTTTCCCTAGGTTTAATGTAAACATTTATAATTTTAAGACAAGACAAAGACAGGAATTCCATGCAGAAATACGTGGCTTTATATTCCTCTCGGCCATTTGTTTTTTGACTTACTCTTTTAGAGTCCTAAGTATTTCTTTAAATAATAGTCACTGTTTCACCTAAATAGGAGTGGTGGCTATGAGTTTAAAGGATTGTAGCCCATTTTGAACATCTTATTTTTGGCAGCTGAGGAAATATGAGGAATGTTTAAAAAAGCAGCAAATTGTTGTGAAAGATCTTGTTCCCAAAAATTAATATTGATAGGAACAATATAAAAATTAAAAAAAACACTTGACCTTGTTGACCTTTAGGACCGACACAGGTTAAAGGTTCTACGTCTTGATAAATCACAGAAGCAGCACCCAAGCCAGTGAGTATAATTGAAACTTGTCTTTTTTCCCATTGTATAGGCCACTAATTTAAACAAATAATAGACATATTCACCCCCGTATCAATTAACTCTTTTAAAACTATCCCATTAATGTGCAATGAACATAAGGGCTTTTGATTAGAAACTAAAGTTTCCCAAAAAACAGTTTTTTCTGTGCTACGAAACCCTCTCTATTGAGAATACGTTCCCCTGCCTCTAGGCGTATAAATTGTGAAACTTGTACCAAAATAAAAATTTTATTAGTAATATCATGTCCTTTTGGCAAAGGGCCACACACTCTAATAGCTAATTTATATACTCCTCTATTAGGAGACAAAGTATAAGGCTGAGTAATAGCTAAGTCAGCAGCGGCGCTCTGCTTAGTTGCCGCATAAAGCTGAGAAACTGGGGTAAGGTGTGGGATCCTTAAGGAGGACTTGAATTTATTCCTTAATGTTGTAGGCCATTGCTCACTGAATATTGTAGTAGACTTCTATTGTAATTGTTGGGGCCCCAAGCCTGTGGGCCCCGGCTCCCGTTTCCCAGGAGAGGAGACAGTAAATTTCCACTTTTATCAGTTTTGGAACGACATTTATTTGTCCAATGTCGACCTTTACCACAATATTTGTACACCTCTGAAGGCAGCTTTCTGCCTTGAGGGATAAAAGTGTTCAATTTTTATGACATTCTTTTTTTTGAAATGTCTAGGTTTACCACACTGCAAACAAACACCTTGTCTGTTATTTCCTTTTAAGGCTTTAGACAAAGCTCCAGCAAATAATTGAGCATCATAAATAGCCCCTCCAACACTAACACAAGTTTTAATATATTTATCTAAATTGGCCCCATTGGCCTTTAACGATTTTAACAATTTTTAACAGTCAGCATAAGCATTTTTAAAAGACAATGTTTATAACACAATTTTTGAAGCAAGGCCAGCACCCACAATTTTGAAGACAGCATCCTGAAGACGGGCTACGAAATCTGAATATAGTTCATTTGTGCCCTGTAAAATCTTCACAGAGGAAAGGGAACATTTTCCTGTTATCTCTACCTTATTTCAGGCCCTTAAAAACAAAGTCTTGATTTGAGTAAAGGCAACATCATCTAAACCAGCCTGAGCATTAAGAGTAGCATATTGGTCCGTGCCTGTGAGTTGTTCCTCAGTGGGTCCAGGGGGATCACACATAACATTTTTTCTAGCCTATACATGTGCCTTGTTCATTTACCAGCTGTGCAATTGTAACCACTGAGAACGATCAAGAAAAGCCTTCCCCAAAGTCTTCCAGTCTATAGGAATTATCAAATTTTCTGATGAAAAATATCAAGAAGACCAAGGATAAAAGGAGATTGAGGTCCATAGTTAGAAATGGCAGCTTTCATTTCTTTTTAAAAATTTAATTTGTAAGGCATTAAATTGGACATTATTGCCACCATTTGAAAACTGAGCATTAGGAGCAAAAGAAGCACAAATAATTGGAAACAGATCCAGCTCCTTAAATTTTTTTTAATTAAAAGTATATATAATATATAATAATACTCATATCCCCAAATATAAAGAATCTCAACATATTAATAAGAAAAGGCAAATAACCCAACCAAAAGTAGCAGAACAAAGAAATGACAATAAACCTATATGTCTAACATCATTACTCACTAGGAAATATGTATATTAATACCAAATTGAGAATCATTACATACACAATACAATGGTTAAAATTTAAAAACACAGAAAATATCAAGAGGTAGTTAATGTATTAAGCAGCTCGAATATTCAACTTCTGTTTGGAGTGTAAATTGGTGGAACCTATGCACCCCTATAACATAACAATTTCCTAGCTGGGGTTATTAATACTATATTAATATTAATAGTTAATATTAATGTGTTTATTTATTGACTATTGAAATACTCATAATATTTTAACAAACAATAAGATATACATATACACTGGTTTTAACATATTAAACAGGTGTTTAGTATAAATTTAAAGTATGTCTGATGTGAACAGGGCTTCAACTTTGCCAAACAAAGGTAAAGATAAGGAAGCCGGGGGGTTGGAGGCACTGGAAAATCCTCTTTTAACAGGGCAGAAGGAAAAGAAACAGGGAAAGCTCGCAAAGGTGAATTAGAAGAATATATCTGTAATATTTGTTGAAGCATTTCCATAATACACTGCATGTCAGAATTTCCCTTAGAAGAAGGAAGAGCTGGCTTTTTCTCTTCTCCCCCTTTTGCTACCCCCCCCCCCATCCTCTGTTATCCTGGCACAAATGGGCTCCATTTCAGATTTATTTTATTTTTATTTTTTCCAAATCCTCAGATATCTTTCCTCCTGTGGCTACATTACCACACTCTGAATCAGTCTCAAGTAACTCTAATGTCTGAGTGATAGAGTCACACAAGGTCCACAATTTTAGAGGCATAATATCCCCTAACTGGAGAGCTCTAAGCAGAGTTTTTACTACCTGTAACCATTCTCTGCGATTCAGCTGCACTTTAGTCTGATACTGAAACCAGTAACAATGTTGTTCAACATGGGCAAACCATCACTTCAAAGTCTTTTTCTTTCACTTTTACTCCTATAGACAGCAACAGTCCTTGAAACAGCCGTAAATATTCTGAGGCCAGAGAGATGGAATTCCCCATAATGAAAGCTTAAGAAGGTTCCCCTTAACAATATCCGGGCCTTACCCGCCCCTAGGGGGTTCCCCTTCTTGTTCTCCCCTACTCACCCGTGCTGACGCTGCTCGCTGCGCCACTTGTTGGGGTCCGTGCCGGGGGTGGTGGAGAATGAAAGAACACACAAAAGACAAAGACACACAGAGAACATGGCGGCCGCGCTCAGAGCCTCCGCCTCACTTTATTTATACTCCATAAACCCCACGTCAGCAGAAAGAATGCAATGCAAAACAAACTTTCTTTTCCCAGATGTAACCTTCTACTCAGTTCTTTGTTTCTATGCTCTTCCTTATCTGCCCGCCTTCTTGGCGCCTACGGGAGTTCATTAAAAGTTCAATTGGAGATACTGTCCTTGAGCCCTATCTATTCTCAGCATACTGCTTTCAAAGGCCCCTGCAGCTCCCTGTGTGCTGAGCCTGTGTCAGGCGTGTGGCGTGTGTCACCTGTGTGGCAGGGGTTTGCGTGACACACAGGGACACACGCTTGGGGAGCTGCAGTGATGGGGTCATAGCCACGCAGCTCAGCCCTCGGCCTGAGGGTCTTGGTGCCCACCCAGCTCTTCCCGAAGCAGCCTCAGGGCAGATCCCAGCTCTGCTTTCTCTCCTCGAGATACCTCATGAAGTAAACTAAGCAAATCGAAAGTAGGAAACAGTTGTGAAATGAGGCCTGGTTTCAGGTGTGTGTGGTCATTTCTCTTTACATGTTTACTTCACATACCCCAAATGATATACTTTCCAGCTGGTATAACAATGAATTACCAGCCATTACTGGTACAAAATTCCAGGAAGGATATTTGAGGAGGGCATAGTCTCAAAAACATGCTTAATTTTCACAGTTGTGATTTGCATGATAAAGCTGTCAGGACTGTGACCTTCTTTTGTTATCTTATTTTTATTTTTAGATCCTTGGGAGGAAGTTATTTAGTGATTACTTATAATTGTGAAAATAATGTAATGATTACAGAATCTCATTAGAATAAATATTATATTTTCTGTTCCTTATGTCAATGAAATCATCTTAATCCAGGCCGATGTTGGCAGGAATTGTCACGTTTAAAATGGGTAAGATATTTATGTGATGTGACGACCTCCCGTATTGTCTCTGGAACATATCAGAACTTTCATCTCAATTCTCACTTGTTGACACCCTACCCTGTTTTGTAATTATTCGTTTGCATCAGAATTTTGAATCCACGTACCTGAGATGACACTTACGTATGCATGTACGCATGCATGTGTGTGCATGTGTGTATGCGTGTGTATGTGCGTGTCCACGTGTCCATGTGCACGTGTATATGCATGTATGTGTGTGCATGTGTACGTGTGTATATGTATGTGTGTATATGAGTGTACGTGTATGTGCATATGCGTGTGTATGCATGTATGTGCGTATGTGTGCATGCATGTGCGCTCATGCACACACGTGTACATGTGCATGCACGTGTGCACGTGCATACACGTGTATGTGTGTATGTGTATGCACATATGTACACACGTGTGTACATGTATAGGTACGTGTATGCATGTGTATGCATCTGTGTGCACACAGATATACCTTTTCCTTTCATACAGGCTGTTTTGAGTATTGCTGTTAGGCAGTGACAATTTTCTGTTTCCTCAGTCAGAAAATGGGTAGCTCATCATTAATAAAGATGAGCATTCAACATCAGGAATAACTAAATACAAATGAAATTGTCATATTAAATAAATAAATTCCAAAACAAAGGCAATGTTCTGTACTATGTGTTCACATTGAACTTTCTTATAAAAATTGGTGTGAATGTTTCCCACTTATTGGAAATCACATGACTAGTTTAAGCCAAAACGTGGAATATTAATTAATTCTATTTTCAGATCACTTTTGCATATTTATGATTGATCTGTTCTACTGTTCTGGAAGCTCTGAAAACCACTCTGTCTTACTCTAGCTGATGCCACGGTTGTGAGAATTCAGGGAAACAAGGTGTTTGCCAGTTTAAGTATTTTAGATCTCAAACTGCCTCTTTTCTGCATCATAAACCAGTCTTAAAGAAAGACATAGTGTGACTTGTAGTGGATTATGTCAGTTTTATTTTCTGTGGCTGAATCATCACTCTACGTTGTGAATTAATGTTATTTTTCAGATCGTCTTCATAACACAGGGAGGTTCTCCAGTGTTGAGTGCAGGTTCAGTGAAAGTACTAACACTGTTACTACGGACTTAAACAGACTTGTTTTCTGAGGTGATAACCTTGGAGTCAGGCATTCAGTGTCCGCCCATCTCTTGGTTCCGAGTTCTCGGTCCCCTCCCGCTCTCCTCCCCCTGTACCCTTACTACTGTCTTACCTTCTTTTTGACTCCTAGGCCCTCGGAAGATGGTGTGTTGGGGGCAGGTGCCTGCTGTGAAACTTTGATAACTTTGGGAGAGAACTTTTTCTTTGGAGCAAGACCCCTCTCAATAAACTTTCAGTAGCCTGAGTATCATCTGTTGTGTGAACTATTTGTGGAAAATGTTCAGCATTTTTCCTTGGATTTTGACTGATCTTTCTCCACCTGCCAGTTTCTTCTCAGTTTGCCATGTCTGTACCCTCACCAACCCGTTCCAGCCCTGGTTACGTGTAAAGTATTTGAAGCAGAGCTCTGCAGATGAGAGAGTGTGTGTCACCCCCCGAGTTCCCTTCCTGGCCTCTGAGTGTCGGTTGTGTTTTGTTCCGAGGGACGACTCTGAGGCTCCTGGCCCCTGTTTTGGAGCACCACATCGCAAAGTGGGTGTAAAATGAAAAATGGGTTTATGCTGTATTATAATTCATAGAGTAGATGATAAAAATGCTTGAATCTGAACAGCAACTGAAAATGAGGACATGGTACCAGTTTGGATGTTGGACGACTTTCTTGAAAAAAGCTTTCATCAAATTTAGAAACTGTGCGTGTGCTGTTTTCTATTTCATACTTAGAATCTGTATAGTGTGTGTTGTATGAATGTGTTGTATGAGTGTGTTGTGTTGTATGTGAGTTGCATGGGTTGTATGTGTGTTGTATGTGCATATTGTGTTGAGTTGCACTTATTGTACGTTTGAGTGTTGTGTGTTGTATGAGTGTGTTGTGCGTGTATTTGTGAGTTGCATGCTTTGTATGTTGTATGAGTGTTGTGTGTTGTATGTGTGTATGTGTATGTCGTATGTGAGTTGCATGTATTGTGTGTGATGTATGAGTGTTGTGTGTTGTATCAGTGTGTTGTACATGTGTTTATGTGTTGCATGTGTTGTGTGTTGTATGAGTGTTGTGTGTTGTGAGTGAATTGTACATGTATTTGTGTTGAGTTGCGTGTGTTGTGTGTATGTTGTATGTGTTATATGTTGTATGAGTGTGTTGTACGTGCATGCTGTGTTGTGCGTGAGTTGCATGTGTTGTATGTGTTGTATGAGTGTATTGTATGTGTATGTTGTGTTGTGAGTTGCATGTATTGTGTGTACATTGTATGAGTGTTGTGTTGTACGAGTGTGTTGTACGTGCATGTTGTGTTGAACGTGAGTTGCATGTGTTGTACGTGAGCTATATGAGTGTGTTGTATGTGTATGTTGTGAGTTGCATGTATTGTATGTATGTTGTATGAGTGTTGTGTGTGCATGTTGTGTTGTGAGTTACGTGTGTTGTGTGTTGTATGAGTGTTGTGTGTTGTATGAGTGTGTTGCATGTGCATGTTGTATGTGAGTTGTGTGTTGTGTGTGCTGTATGAGTGCATTGTTCATGCGTGTTGTGTTGTATGTAACTTACGTGTGCTGTATGTGTGTATGAGTGTGTTGTACGCACATGTTGTGTTGTGAGTTGCATGTATTGGTTATGTGTCGTATGAGTGTGTTATAAATGCACATTGTGTTGTGAGTTGCATGTATTGGGTATGTGTTGTATAGGTTGTGTGTGTTTGTGTGCAGTGTGTGTTGTCAGTGTTGTATAAGCACATTGTACATGCGTGTTGTGTTGTGTTGCATGTGAGTTGCATGTTGTCAGTGTGTGCCATGTGAGAGGCGGGGCATCCACATGACTGCTCCTCAGTGAGTCCTGCCTTGCAGCCCCTTCGAGCTTGTATCTTCCCGAGCAGCCTAGAAGCAGCAGCCTGTTTGCCTCTGCCCCTCCCCAGGAGACCTCAGCCAGGTCCTGTGCTCAGCCCCCCGCTGGGCAGTCTGCCTCTCTTGTCTCTCTCTCTTCTCTCTCATCGTCCTCCTGTGCCTCCTCCTTCTCGGGACCTGCATCCTTCCTCTGTGCTTCCTGGCAAGCCACGCTTGGGACGTTGGAGTTCAGGCTGTCCTCCAAACCGTTTGCTCCTCTCTGAAGAGCGCCCCCCTTGACTGGCCGTGAGCAGCTGGAGTGGATTGCAGGGAAGGGAGGTGGGTGTTCCTGTAGAGACGCCAGGGTCTTACCTGGGGAGAAGGGAGCCTGCACTGGGCAGGCCACCCTCCTGAGGAAGGGGATGGGGTGGGAGGAGGCTCTCGTGGACAAGGGGCCCACCTCCTGCCCTCCTTCCCTCTATCCCAGTCTGTTGTGAGGGAGGGCGGGACCCTAGGTGATTTCTATGCAGATCTTCAATTATCCACGCTGTGAAACAAATACTTCTGTTTTTAAGATCAGAGGAAATCTCCTTTGTTTGTCTGCCTTTTATTTTATTTTACGTTATGTTTTTTTGAGAAGGAGTTGCCCAGGCTAGAGTGCGGTGGTGTGATCTTGGCTCACTGCAACCTCCACCTCCCAGGTTCAAGCAATTCTCCTGCTTCAGCCTCCTAGGTAGCTGGGATTACAGGTGCCCGCCACCACATCCGGGTAATTTTTGCATTTTTAGTAGAGATGGGGTTTCACCATGTTGACCAGGCTGGTCTCGAACTCGTGACCTCAAGTGATCCACCCGCCTTGGCCTTCCAAGGGGTTGGGATTACAGGCGTGAGCCACCGTGCCCGGTCTGTCTGCCTCTTAGTTAGAACCTGTGCATTTTATGTTTTACATTTCACTTTTCTGGGTCAGAACAGTAGTGTTTCTTTTTCGTAGTGTTGCTATGAATGTCCTTTACGATTAGGAGACTGGGTTGGCTGCCCACTGGAGAGTGGTATCACTGGGTCAAGGTCACCATCTGCCCCAGCAGCGTCCAGAGTGTTTAGAGTCTTTCCTGGACGTAGACACCCTTTTGTCTGACGTTCAGATAAAACCAGTCACTGCATTCAGTTAATCAAAGAGGTCAGAGCTGGGAACCGTTAGTGCACATCCACCTCTCCCGAGGGTGTTCACGCCTCTTCCACGCGGGGCTAGGCTGCTGCTGAGCATGGTTCTGCTGGCTGTGGCTGTGGCCTCTTTCCTCAACCACAGCCATCGCAGGCCTGCCACAGTTTTTATTCTTCTAGAAGAGAATAGGCAACACAAGAGAAGCAAGGTATGTTAGATATGAAACCGTTAAAATTATTTCCTCAAACATTGTATATATTTTTTGCTCACACCTAATTTGATAGCAATTTTAAAAAGATTAAAATGAAAAAAAAATTCCCCTATATTAAGTCTTTGAAAGGCATCCAACTTAGTTTTCATACAATTATTCACTCTTTGGAGTCATACTTTATTGGTTTCAGTAATGTGTAAGAAATGCACCAGCATAAACAGATTTAGGAGCAAACAGCAGCTTCGTAATTATAGTTCAGCTCGTGGGGCCCAGCTGTGGGGGTGCAGCCTGTGCCTGCCTGTGCACCAATAGGGCTGGTCACCTTGAGCATCTGGGAGTGTCTGGGTAAGTGAGGTCTGGGCAAGGCAGCATCCACACACCTGCGTAGTTCTCACTTTGTCCACGTTATCCGACAATGCCACAAAATTATCAAGTAAGTGTTCTCCAAGCGCATATTCAGTTAGTGTTTGGAAAGTGCATAGGTACCTCATACAGCACCTTTAAGAGGAGCTAGGAGCCCAGGAATGAGAGCGGGTGTGAGACCTGTACTCTCTTTGCATAGATAAAATATGCATGTGCATATCTGAGGCCAGAAAGTTAGATTGGGGCCAGAATGTGGAAGTCCTTACCTGTGGGATACTAGGGAACCACTGAGGGTTTCGGAGAGAATCGTGTCTCTGATGTGCGGCATGCCGTGGAGCCGGGGGGTGACAGGGCAGGCTCATGCAGGGCACTCGCCGTGGCCGGAGGAGGAGAGAAGGCAGCCAGTGAGCTGAGCAATTCGGTGCCTGGGTCAGGAGGGGAAGAGGGAGTACAGGAAGGCGGATGAAGCTGCGAGTCTGCACCCCGAGGTCGCCGTTGCGCTTTGCCGGAAATCAGGAGAAGCAAGTGTGGACCTGACTCAGAGATACTTAGAGACACCACTGCAAGCTGCAAGTTTGGAAATACAGGAGGAGGCTTGGGGAAAATCTGGAGCAGGGAGCATTTGGGAGCCTCTTAGGTAGAAGTGCAGGTCAAGTAGCCAGAGTGTGAGGTGTGCATGTCTGGAGAGAGGAGGCCAAAGGAAAGCCCACATTTGGAAATGGAGGAAGGGTTGGAAGACCCAGAGAAGGCCCTGCTTAGAGTCCAGAGAAGAGCTGGATGGCGCAGTTCACGAAAGCCCAGAGCCGAGAGTTTCCAGGAGAAAGTCCCAAGTGTTGCTGAAAACCAGGGGGCAGGACTCCAGTTGGAGCCTGTGAGGGGAGCCTGGCGGCCCTGATCCCTGAGAGCAGCCAGAGCCTGGGTGTCATGGTGGAACTGGGTGGGAAGTGAGTGCAGGAAGCAGGTGGAGATGGTCCTTCAAGGCCTGGTGCTTCACACAGGTAGCCAGCTGTGGACCGAGACACAACTGGAGAGGGGCCTGAACCCAGAGCATCTCCAGGTGGAGGAGGGAGCCAGGAAGGGCAAAGGTATCCGGAAGAAAGGGGGCAGGCATGGAGCCAGGTCCCCAGGGAGGCTGCAGTCTTCTTTCCCTGTTCATGGACTGGTTGTTGGTTATTTTGAGTTCTCAAAGTCGTCCACTCGGTGCGGTCCAGAGAAAGTTCCCAGGGTCTCAAGCCGGAGCAGGCCTTGTGCTTTTCCGAACACTGTGCGTGTTGACTCAGGGTTACCGTCAATGGCTAATTCTAGCGTGTCTTTTGTTGAAGTCTGCAGAAGAGCCTCAACCAGCACCAGCTTTTGAAGAACTTAGAAAACTTGTGTTCTTCTGATTCTGGGATTTTTGCCTGAAATGCCTCGTATATTTTTGGCTAGGTGTTGTTAGCACTTGTGTTACAGCATTTGGAGCTCTGTAGTTTTGTGATGTGCTAGCTGTGAGGATGTTTAAAATTAGATTCCTAGAAATCAGGTTATAGGAGCTCTCGGCCATGCTTCATGGGTTATGTTTTGACCCCTCATAGTGGACCCCGTTGCAGTGGCTATTCTTAGTATTTGTGGAACACCTGACTGGTGATGCTAGGAGAATGTGATTTGTTTTCTTTGTAAGTCTAAAGTCTAATGACCTTGTAGAGTCTTTATACCCATCTCTTATAAATCAGCTTTAATATACTTGAAAATGTCCTCATTGTGCCCTTGAAAAGCAGGCTCACATTTTAAAAGTCATCCTTTTAAAATCCTTTTCTGCAGCCTGTGCCCTTTGTCTGTTTTGTTACCTTCACTGCAACATCATGAAACAGGGACAAGGGCTAGAATCTGTTTCATACACAGAACTTGAAACAGGGACAAGGACTAGAATCTCTGTTTCATACACAGAGCTGAACTGTGCTGAGCGACCTGCTATGCTGACGTCTGTTTCTGTCATGAGAGGGAACCCAGGCCTCTTGACTTTTCCTTTTGTACATTTTCAAAAAGAATATTTTTTCCTCTCTTGGGTCCATTCCATTGTGGGATTCTCTCCTAAGGCTGTTTCTTTGCGTTCCATTTTGACAAGTATGATTTAGTTTCCGAGATGATGAAAGGGCAGTGAAAAGGCCTGGGAAAGAGAAAGCAGGAAGAGAAGGAATTATCTCATGATTTCAGTCAGAAGGAAATCACTCAGACAGAAACGCTATTCCAAGTGGGTCAGATCCCAGGAAGTGGGATTGAATAAGTGACATGGTATCGCACAACTCTGTTTTACATTCTTGCTGTTGCCAGGGGTAACGAAAAGAACGAGTATATTCATTCCGAGGTCAAATATATATCTTTGCTGACTCTGACTATAATTAGCAGAATTCGTTCAGTTCAAGTTTGAGAATACCTTTACAGAAGAGGGTCTTCGTGCCCATGTGCCTATTTCTATTTATATGTTCACACGTATTGGAGTATAAATGTGTGTGTGCTGTGTGTGAGACCTCATTATTTGAAACAAGAAATGTGCAGTAGAGCTTGTTAATTACGGGAAGGTACATTTGGGGGATAAACCACTTTGTTTAGAATTGAATAATGGGGTCTTTGAGGGATGTATATAAGTATGTGTGTTTGCATTTATGTGTATGAAAGTGTATATTGCATGTATATGTGTTGTGCATGTATGTGTGCCTTTGCGTGTAATGTACATGTGCATGCATGTGTATATGTGTGCATGTGTATTTGTGTTGCATGTATGTGTGTGCATGTGTTACATGTTTAGGCACGACTGCACATATGTGCAAGTAGGCATGAATGGATGCTCATGTGTATATAGTTATACATGTATATTTGTGCATGTTACTTCTACGCATTTACATATGTATGTGTGTCAGAATGTGTACGTATATGCATGTGTGTTTGAGTGTTGTGTGTATGCTTGTGCGTGTGTGTTTGAGTGTTGTATGTTTGTGCGTGTGTGTTTGAGTGTTGTGTGTATGTGTATGCATGTGTTATGTGGTGGTATTATGTGATTATGTGAATGTGTGTGCATGTGTGAATGTATGTATTGCATGTAGGTGTGCGTGTCCATGTGTATGTGTGTGTGTGATATGTGTCTGTGCATGCATGCATGTGCACATTTGATTTGTGAATCCTCTCTGGGAGGGGCATGTTCCTGGAGACAGTGCATGGGATCCTCCGCTGTCCTCTCAGGGAGAGAGACATTATGAAAGTTCGAGCTAGCGGGTCAATGGTATTTGCCAGGAGGTCTGGCTTATGATTGGTATTTCTAGTTGCAGACATGCAGGTTGAGCTTTGCTGGACTCAGAGGAGGGTCATTGACTCTGCCCACTGAATGATACCAGCGTCTCTGCTGCTTCCTTTTTGTGCCGGCTTCCCAGAGCTGAGACAGCTGCTCTCAGACGCATTGTACTTTTCTCTCCATAAAAATCTGCAGCATTTGTTAGCAGTCCAATAGCAGACCGAGTGGCAGGTCCAAGGGCAGGTCCAGCGTCAGGTCCAGCATCAGGTCCAGCGGTAGGTCCAGCATCAGGTCCAGGAAGAGGTCCAGCGGCAGGTCCAGTGTCAGGTCCAGCGGCAGGTTCAGCCAACTTTCCACATGGCCCATGTGAAAATGTACCCTCTCCCTTCCATTTTTTAAAGCAGTAGTTATTAGTAGAGCCTACTGCCATTTCTCCTTGAGCTCCTCACAGTGGATGGTAAGCATTTGCTTTATTAAAGCAAAGTTCCGTGCTCTTTGTGCTAAGTCTCCTCTGCCTTTCTGTGAGAGGCTAGAATTGGGATTGACCCTCAGCTGTGCCAGAGCCTTGGTACCTGTCTCAGTTCTGGAATCTACTCTGTGCTTGTTGCCTTCCATCCACCGACAGCCGTCTGTCTTCCTGTCACTCCTTCAACACGGAGTCCAGCAGAGTGCACACAAGTGAGCCTGTGTGAATGCTGGTTTTGTAGGATCTTATCGGGACCTTAGTCATCTTTTCACTAGGAAACCAGACACTGCAAAGGACTTAAAGAAAAGCCCAAAGAAGCCGTATCAGTAGAATCATAGAGACAGAATCCTACAACCATAGGAAATGGCATTGATTATCATGAAATGTGCATTTATGTGAGGCATAGTAAAACATCACATTTCTTACTGGGTAAGAGCTTGGAAAAGAGATTATGAAAGTATAACTGACTCTACTCTTGTATCGTAGAACATGGTAAAATGATGCAAGGTATTGTATAGAATGGAACAAACAGAATAGAATTATATAGAGTAGCGCAGAATAGAACAAATAGCATAATGTTATATAGGGTAGCATAGAATAGAAGAAACAGTGTAACATTATGTAGTATAGTATACAATAGGAAAAATCGTATTACATGGTCTAGAATAGAACAAGTGGGATAGTATTGTAGAGTATTCAGTTGAACTAATGACGTAGTATTGCATAGCATAATACAATCTAGATTAGAACACACAGCATAGTATTAATATTACGTAGTGTGGTGTGGAATAGTAGAGTCGCATGGCACAGAACAGAGAGGATAGTGTTCTGTAGCACTGATGCAGGAGTTTTGCTCTTTAGCTCAGCTGGGTCCAGGTTCTTGTCTAATGACCAGGAAGAAACAGGCACGGGGACATCGAAGAGTGAGTGCAGTGGAACTCGTTAAGCTAAAAGTTAAGCTCTCAGCGAAAAGAGGGGTCCTGAGAGCAGATTGTTGGTCGCCCCCTTCCCAGTTGACTACAAGGGCTTTTATATAGAAGCTGATGGGGCTGGGCTCGCTGTCTAAGGAGCAAATATTCACCCCATTCCCTCGTGTGCATGGGGACCCTTAGTCTGCTGTGAGCATGTTTAGGCGAGCCCCCCGTGCAAGTCCCCCTATCTGCACAAAACATGGACTGGAGGCTCTCTGGGACCCTTCCCTTACTGTCTGCCTAAAGCAAGCTGGCTAACTCCTTTCTGTATAGAAGAAAATAGAATAGAATAGAATAGAACAGATAGTACAGTATTTTATAGTATGGAATGAAGCTGTAGTATTCTATTATAGAGAATGGAATAGTATAGAATAGAACAAACAGATCATACTAGTGTAGTATAGAATAGTAGCCTCATGCAGCACGGAGCAGTGTTGTGCTCCCTATGTACAGAGTGTAACCACCAGGAGAGTGTTCTTCAGTGGGGCGTCACTGGCCCTTCATATTTCTTTGGTTCTGCAGAAATGAGGAGAGGGAGTTAAGAGAGGGGGAGGAGGTTGGCTTTCTTACTTTTAAGGCGCTCATTACTTCTTGGGGATCATTTGATGGTCCCCTTTGGTAGTATTCTGTGAAGCAGTCTCTGTACTCTGTGTAGGGTGAAATGTGGAGCAGTCTGTGGACTCTGTGTAGGGTGAAACATGAAGCAGTTGAGAAAGGATGAAGTCAGAAGTAGCTCAGCAGAGATGCACCAACTCTTACCTGGGAGACTGTGGAGCAGTCTGTGGACTCTGTGTAGGGTGAAATGAGGTGTTTTATGTAAATAGTTGTCTCATGCCTGGCACATGGCAGAGCCTCCGTGGATCTTGCCGTCATGAACCCTCTGATAACTTCTCTACAGTGCCCTCCACACTATAAATACCACCCATTGTGGGAAGTCCGGGCCTTTTCAAAGGCTGGGTTTCATTTTAACAAAATTGGAATGCCCTGCATATTTGGAATGGCCAGATCATCCTGCACTTTTGACTTCACCTGTCCAGCTAGGTACACCTCCCTGCGTGCTGCCAAGGTTTACGGTGGAATTCCCTGACGCCACTACCCTCACTGCCTGCACCTGAATCTGCTGTGGGGTCATTTCCTTATTGGACTTGTCTGGGGACCTCCTGAGGGGTGGATGGGTGAGGACTGGGTTATCTGGGGAAGGTGTTCATGGCATTCCTGTTTGCAGTCTGTGTCTCTGTTGGAAGAGATGCTTTTAGCACATCCGTTAATCCAGACGTGATTAGCAAGGAGTGTCTCTCCCAGGTAAGAGTTGGTGCATCTCTGCTGAGCTACTTCTGACTTCATCCTTTTTTAAGTCTGTTACAAAGAGAACTTTGGTTTCTCAAGGTTTAAGAATTAATGTCAAAGAGCAATTTAGTGTTCTTTTTGAGTCACCAGCCTTGCTGTGGATGATCCATGAGTCCTTGGTGGTTAGGGCCACAGCACAATCGGTGGGCCGTCTGTTCCCCACCCTGGTGGATACTTTCTCACCCAAAGAAATGTATTCTGTTAACATGTCTCAATTAGAATATTTTAGTAGGAGACAGAGTTATGGCTCTTGTTTTAATTTGTAATAGATGATTACTGTAGCAGGGTCAAGGTTGAGACTTGCAGTGTAGCTCATGGAAAACATTGATTAGAAACACCCAAAATATATCACCAGCTTTGTTGCTGCAGCTCCAAGGGACTAGGAATGCATATATATTTTTTCTTTTGTTATTATTTATTATTTTTATTTTTGAGACAGAGTCTTGCTCTGTCACCCAGGCTGGATTGCAGTGGCATAATTTCAGTTCACTGTAACCTCTGCTTCCAGGGTTCAAGAGAATCTTGTGTCTCAGCCTCCCAAGTAGCTGGGATTACATGTGCCTGCCACCATGCCCAGCTAATTTTTGTATTTTTAGTAGAGACAGGGGTCTCACCGTGTTGGCCAGGCTGGTCTTGAACTCCTGACCTCAAGTGATCTGCCAACCTTGGCCTCCCAAAGTGCTTACATTACACACATGAGCCACTGTGCCTGGCCACCATGATCATTTTAAATGTGGCACTGAATATCTGCCTTTTTTTTTTTTTTTTTTTTTTTAAGAAGTGCAAATGTTACCTCTCACACCTCTATTCTGTTGCTGGCCTGGGCTGGCCAGCAGGGTTCCCAGGCTCGAGGCCATGTCTGAAGTGTTGTTGGACAGTGTGGATCTGTGACCCCTTGGTCTTTGGGGACGTGGGGCACCCCGAGACACCCACAGTCTTTCGAGGGCTTACGGCTCTGTGTGTGGCTGCTATGAGGCAGCTTTCGGTGGGGAGGAAGGAGAGCAGAGCCCATCTGTCCTGGTGCGGAAAATGCCCAAGAAACTAAAGAAATGGTACAAAAAAACATTATCTGCCCTGGTGCCATTTCTGTCAAAAAAAAGAAAAAATTCACTCTGAATGTGGCTCTGTGCTTGAGGAGGATAGAAAATACCTGGAAAGGCGCAGAAAGTGTTCTTATGGGGTCAGCGCTGGGAAGTGGGATGGGAGGCTTGGGAGTGTGTGCAAAGGAGGACGTGGCGTACTTTATTCTTGTTTATTTGGTAGAGCAAGTGATGAAAGTGAAGCTTGAGTGATCAGAGCAGCTCGGCCTGGCCATGGGTAGATCCCAGCATGTCCCGCCTCCCGCCTCCAGCTGCAGCTGTTTCTCAGTCACAGATGAGACAGGTGGCCTGAGGCTGTGGGCCGAGGAGGGGCAGCTCCGTGTCCTGAGCACCTGACTGTCCAGGCTGCTCTTGGGCCAGCCTGAGGGAAGGGGCGGAGGAGAGCTGGGAGGGTGCACAGTGCGTCCTCCTCCCCCGCCCTGGGACTGAGGTAAGCCCAGGCTGCTGTCAGGATGGAGGAAGATGCCCTCAGGACGGAGGAAGAGGCCGATGGAGTTCGGTCAGCAGCCAGTGTTGTCTTTCCCACAGGTCTTACGCAGTGCGCCAACTCGCAGGAAAACACTCTGCTTTAGTTTTTAAATTTTGCTCATTCTCTTTATCGAGCTGGTCATGATAAGATTTGGATATTGTTGGTAGGAATCAGTGTCAATTGCATACAGTTGACTCTTGTCCAACACAAGCTTGAGCTTTGCGGGTCAACTTATAGGTGGATTTTTTCAACCAAACTCAGGGAGAAAATACAGTGTTCTGCCACGTGAAACGCATGTTGGCGGGCTGATTCTTTGTACACGCAGAAAATACAGCGTTCCTGCCATGTGAAACGCGTGTCGGAGGGCCGACTCTTTGTACACGCAGGTTCGGCAGGTCCACCTGTGGGGCTTGAATGTGCCTGGATTTGGTGTCCATGGGGTCCTGGAACCGACTCCCTGAGTCCAGCGAGGCTGGCCCCGGGATCGACTCCTTGAGGACAGCGAGGCTGGCCCCGGGACCGGCTCCCTGAGGACAGCGAGGCTGTTTCTAGTAGCAGGTGGTTTATTTTGTGTTTTCCCCCTGGCTCCACACCCCGTTCTCAGAGACACGGCTGTCACAGGGGGACCAGCTGGGGCAGGGGAAGAATGGAGGGCACCTGGTAGAAGTGGCCGTGGACTCTCTTAGGAACGATAACCGTGACACCTACCGTAGACGAAGATGTTGTTGGTCTGCACTCTTCTCGTGTTGGTCTGGGGCATACAGTGGCCGTGGGCTGGTGTGGTCCACAGCCCCGGGCTCCGTGGTCCCTGACCCTGAAATCCCATCCGGTCCTGTGTCACCTTGGGCCAGCTGTCTCCTGAGGGGAAGGGAACAGGGAACAGCCCTCCCCGCATGGCCTCCCCAGCACCACCCACCCCCAGGACCTCCAGTGTTGACCCTGCTGGGGGCTCCTCTCTCCTGGGGGGACCTTGTCCCAACAAGAGGACTCCATGGGCTGCAGGAGGTGTCGAGCTATTTTCTCTCCTGGAACTGGGTTGCTGGCAGCTCCCAGATGCAGGAGGAAAGGCTCAGAAGTGCCTTCATAATAAGGAGTTGTTGACGTGAACTTTGGACAGCAAACACTGCTTACATTTCCTTTTCCATTTTGATGCGTTAATGGTGTGCGGCAACACCGTGACACACGGGGATGCAGGTGATGGGTGACCCCCCCGCAAGGGGGCCATGCACCTGTTTGATAAGAAGGCATGCTTCTCTTACTGCAAATAAAAACTTTTAATGGTTTTCTGCCAGAAAGACCCTGTCTTTATGTAGGATACATAGCGGATCATTTGGCAAGGGATTGGGGATTTGGGGTTAAACTAAAAACAAATTAATTTCATTTTGTAGCACTCTGAACGCATTTGAGTTAATTATTCATTGAGAATTTGAATAGCACACACTGTTCTGACTTCCATTTTCCCCCTAATGAACGGCATTTGCTGTAACATGACAAAACCCTTAGTCTTAGAATTACTGGGTAATGTGGAAAAAGTCAAAGTTGGTTCTCTGTTGTTTTGCTTTAAGGAAATTATATTACTTTGCAGCCACTTAGTTTTCTCCTTTCCAGTAAGAAAAATTGCTTTCTTATTACCTGAAAATTCGTGAAGGTCAAGGGGACACAGGCTGCAGTGCATTAAAAGCCACCATCAAATGTGGACGTGGACCGAGTTTTCCCCTGTTCTCTCCCACCATCAAATGTGGACGTGGACTCAGTTTCCCCCTGGTCTCGCCCATCATCAAATGTGGACGTTGACCCAGTTTCCCCGTGTTCTCGCCCATCATCAAACGTGGATGTGGACCCTGTTTCCCCCGTTCTCTCCCACCATCAAATGTGGACGTGGACCCAGCTTCCCCCTGTTCTTGCTAACCATCAAATGTGGACTTGGACACACTTTCCCTCTGTTCTTGCCCACCATCAAATGTGGGCACGGATTCAGTTTCCCTCTGTTCTTGCCCACCATCAAATATAGATGTGGACCTAGTTACCTTCTGTTCTCACCCACCATCAAATGTGGGTGTGGGCCCAATTTCCTTCTGTTCTTGCCCACCATCAAATGTGGACATGGACTCAGTTTCCCTCTGTTCGTGCCTACCTTGCCACCATGGCTCATTTCACAATCACTCAGGAAAGGAAGAAACATTATTTTTAATAGGCATAAAGGCAGTTGTTTTTAACCTAAGGAACAGGACATAATTCCAGCAACGGAAATGACCAGCCGAGTGGGTCTGTGTGAGGTTTGGAAGAAAAAAAGTATTTTAAGTTCCCCTCTCTGTGTGTGCCCACCTCCCCCAGTTGAGAGTCACAGATTTAATTACTTTAATTTTGAGCTTAAAATAATTTGACAACCTAACAAAAACTACTACAGTCCTATAAAATTCTACTGTGTGTTTGGTTTTTCAGTTGCTTTTCTGAATATGGTAAATGAATGCATTATGAGTTGTTATTTTAGTAATTGCTGTAAAAATTAATGTATGTTATAACCAAGTGTTATAAAGTTAATTTAGCACCAAAGGAAAGCTAAAGCTGCATTGATTTCCCAGTGTAGTTGTGCATAACAACGGCTCCATGAGGCAGGCGCTGTGACCCTGCAGTCTGGTGGGAGCAGGTGCCACCTGGCTGGTGCGTTCGCTGCCCGTCCCCTCTTGCTGCCAGGCAGCTTTGCAGTTTCCAGGCTATGCGGGAGTTGAGGCCGGTGGTCAGTAAGAGACGGTGGGGAGTTGGGTGGTGCAGGTTGACGTGGGGTGGAAGGAGGCGTGGAGAGCCTGGGGAAGCCTGGACAGCAGCTCCGGTACCTGCACAGGGGAGCAGGGTGCAGCGGCACGGGACAGTGAGTAGCTCCCGGAAACAGCCCTTGGGGTTTCTATAGACGAGTCTGTCTTCAGCTCTGCACCCCTTTCCTGCTGAGTCCGGGTGGAGAGTGGAGGCGTCGAGCGCTTGTTTCTCCAGGTGAGGGCCCATCGGACACAGCCAGTGTTTCCTGGAGTCCCCTCACCTGGGAACGTGCCCCTGCTCTTTTCAGAACAAAACAAATCTTAGTTAAACTTGACACATCACCTTTCCAGAAGGTGTTTAAGTCTGTATGCCTGTTAAGTCACCTAACTTTAAAGAGTAATGATACAATATGCTTCTTTTTAGGGGAGAAAACCTAGCTGATTTAAAAGATAAAATCAGAGGTTGGGGTCGCAGCATTTTGGAGGAGACTTGGTTTATGTCCTAGTGGGCAGCAGTGTTTCCTCAACTATGGTGTTTGCTCTATTATTACATTACAGAGGTGACACTTCAAACATAAGGAAATGGAAGTCAAAACAGCCCCCCCCCCATTCAGAGATAAACGTTATCAACATATTCATGCACTTCCTTCTGCTGTTTTTGCTCTTCACTTTTTATTTTAAGGCCACGTTCGTAGGATGGATATATAATTGTTTATGGTGACTTTAAAAGCACCTTTCTTGCTAAAAGGAGTATTTTTTCAGTCTGGAAAATTTAGACAACATGTTTTGTTTAAAACTTAATTATAATACCACCGTGAAGTCATCAATGTTTTTATACATTTTCTTGGTCTCTTTATGGACTTAATAGATACAATTTAACAAATTGGAAATAACGTAATTTTATGCATAAAATGTTTCTTGGCATTAGAGATGGAGCAGAGAGGAGGCACAGGGCTTCCCGCTGGCTGAGGTCCTCCCAGGGTGTGACCAGCAGCCTCCCAAGTTTAGGGTCTGCACGGAGTAAGATTTCTAAATTGCCTTACACCACAACCCCTGCAGCCACGCATCCCTTTGATAAGGGGGTGTACTCTGATAGATTTTTCAAGACAAGAGTTTGCTGGATCTGAGGCTGTTTCAGCTGCTTCTGGAGACGGCAGCTCTGGGACGTTTGTGCCAGCTCTCCCTCAAGACCCCACGGATGCCACATCCTCATCTTTTGGAACCCAGTGTTGTAGAGGAGAAGTCTGAAGCCAGTTTGATTTTTGCTTCTTGGTAGGAAACTGATGTTTTCAGGCTTTTCCCCTTTATTTCCATAATGAAGATGATGTCCCACCTCATCCAGAGGTGTGTTTGTTACCTTGTCGGGAATGTCCAGCCCTTATGTGCCCCTTCAGGTCCTCGGTCCCTTTCTCAACTTCCTCGCAATCCTCCCCATCTCATCCATCTTCACTGTATGTAATTCTGTTATTTTTTTCATTTTTGTGCTCACTTTCCCATGCGACTTTTGTTCTTGTTTCACAGATGCCCGTGCCAAACTTTATGTCTGGGGCTCGAGGGTCGTGTTTTATTCTGTCTGCCTCTGCATGTACTTTTGAGAAGTGGGGTTGGAGGTTGCCCCCCAGGTGCTGTTTCAGCTGGACCTGCCCAGACTCTGTGAATTGGGGGCGTCGGGCAAAGCCCATGTGGCTCTATGGTGGGCCGTGTTGCTGAACTGTACATCTGAGGTTTGGGGGCCGTGTTTCATTCTGTCTGCCTCTGCATGTACTTTTGAGAAGTGAGGGTGGGGGTTGCCCCCTGGGTGTTTCAGCTGCACCTGCCCAGACTCCCTCAAGTGGGAACGTCGGGCAGAACCCGTGTGGCTCCACGGTGGGCTCTAGTGCTGACAGAGCAAGAAGCCGCACTCCCAGGACGTGCTTGCAGCTGTGGGCAGGACTGGGATTGTGACAGGATCATTTCCTTCTCTAAAATACATCTCAACTGTTATCCAGAGGGTTGGCTGCAGGCTTTCAACAGCTTCACTCTTCTTAGTGACCAGGAGACAATTCACTAAACAGAGTTGCCGTCAGGGTTTAATTAGGAATTTCTGCGAGTGGCTGGCGGTACAGCTCCCTCTGCAAGCCTCCTGCAGCCTCCCCGTCCCCACTCTTGGGCCCAGCCACCTGCATTGGTCTGTGGAGGCTGCACATTCTCTGTTCTCCTAAGGGGCTCCTGGACTTCGGGACAGCCTTGGTAAGTTGATGTGTAACTCCCAGTCTCTTCTCTCTTTAAGTAAGTACGTTCAGGAACCCTGATCTTCTAAATTGTTTCATCTTTGTAAAACAGCCACAGTTTCCTAAGCCACCTTGTGTCTGAATGTGAATCACTTGTTATTTTTCACTGCAGAATGAACAGAACTGGAATCATAAGATTTAGAAGGTGATGAAAAGACAGAGGTTAGCGTATTCCATTTTCTCACCTTTTCCTTACACTTTTTCCTTAAATGCACCCCTCGTATGTCTGTGAAGTTCTTCCCAATTCTGTAAAGTCACTCCATCCTCAAGTGGAACATTTGTGAACAGTAACAAGTATTGATGTGTACACCTCTGCAACCCCGCTGGAATTAATGCTTTTTATTTATGAATGGATGGTCATCAGATGGCCAGAGGGATTCCCTGTGAATTGCGGGGGTCCTCATGCCTGCTTGTGAGTGACATGCACATGGCGAGGGCTAGGGAATCTGAGTCTCTGTGATTCGAGTAGTGACATCGTTTACGCAAGGCAGGTGGATGACTCTTTGAGCTTGGCATGCTCCTGGGTGGCACAGCACAGCTGACATGGAGTGGGGCAAGGGCTTGTTCCACGAGTTTCTGTGTTGTTGTTGTTGTTGTTGTTGTTGTTATTTTTTTTGAGATGGAGTCTCTCTCTGTCACTCAGGCTGGAGTGCAGTGGCGCGATCCAGGCTCACTGAAAGCTCCACCTCCCGTGTTCACACCATTCTCCTGCCTCAGCCTCCCGAGTAGCTGGGACTACAGGTGCCCACACCACACCCTGCTAAATTTTTTGTATTTTTAGTAGAGACGAGGTTTCACAGTGTTAACCAGGATGGTCTCGATCTCCTGACATTGTGATCCACCCGCCTTGGCCTCCTGAAGTGCTGGGATTGCAGGCGTGAGCCACCGTGCCTGGCCTGTTTTTGTTTTTTTGAGATGGAGTCTTGCTCTGTCATCCAGATTGAAGTGCAGTGTCATGATCTAGGCTCACTGCAACCTCCACTCACTGCAACCTCTGCCTTTCAGTTCGAACAATTCTCTTGCCTCAGCCCCCCTAGTAGCTGGGATTACAGGCATGTGCCACCATGCCTGGCTGATTTTTGTATTTTTAGTAGAGACAGGATTTTGCCATGTTGGTCGGCTGGTCTTAAACTGTTGGCCCCATGTGATCCACCCGCCTTGGCCTCCCAAAGTGCTGAGATTACAGGCATGGGCCACTGCACCCGGCCCTGTGTTTGACTCTTAAATCTTCTTTTTCTTTTTAATATTTCTGTTTCTGGACGGCCACTCAGTGGATATGGAGGAAGAGTTCACAGATGTCCGTATTACATTTCTTACTTAAATTAGCCTCCCTTGAACACTGCTATAGGGTACAGATGCATGAAGGGCTGAAAGGGTGGTTGCGTCCCAGTAAGTGTGAGCGTGGAGCTGGTCTGTGAGACCCCGGTGCCAGTGAAGGCACCCGTGTGAGATGGCCTGGGATGGGGGTGTTCAGAGCCCTGACCGTGGCACACACCCTTCAGCTTTGATGTTTCAGGCCATTGCTCTGGTCATCAGTGAGCAGAAGGTCTAACAGCAGTGATATTTATCACTAGCTGTGTTGGCCAGTGTGTTAGGAGGGTGAACCTGTTTGACTTAAGCTGTTTGACGGGTTTGCATTTAAATAGAAAACTGGTGACCTGGTGCCTGGACGCTTGCTCTGTGACTTGCCCTACGTGGCTTCTCCCTCTGGTATGCGTTAGATGAGATGGGCGTGTTTAGGGTGGTGTGGCCCTAGACTAGAAATGCAAACCCTGCCTCACCCCAGATCTGCCCCACCCCAGTGTGACTTTTGGAGGTGGAGGCCCAGCATCCTTCACCTGCCCTCCAGGGTGATGCTGAGGATGCTGAGGTTTCAGAGCGCTGCTTTGTTGGCACTCCAGCAAGTCCTGCTTAAAGAGGCCAGGATCTGAAATGGCAGGTTACCAAATTGTATAGCAGAAAAATAGAAACGTTTCCTTAGAATGGGCGTAGGAAGAAAAATGATTTCCTTCACCATATCTGGAAAAGATTTCAAATTAGCAGGCACTATTTGGAATTATTAGTGGTCTCCTGTATTTCTTATCTTTTTTTTGTTTTTTGGTTTTTCTTTATTTTGATACAGGGTCTCACCCTGATGCCCAGGCTGGAGTGCAGTGGTGCAATCTTGGCTCCCTGCAACCTCTGCCTCCTGGACTCAGGTGATCGTCTCACCTCAGCCCCCTGAGTATCTGGGACTACAGGCACGATACCATACCTGGCTATTTTTTTTTTTTTTTGTAGAGACGAGTCTTGCTATGTTGCCCAGGGTGGTCTCAAATTCAAGCATTTGTCCTGCCTCAGTCTCCCAAAATGCTTCTGTACCCCTGACCCAACAAGGAAGGACAAGAGGCGTGAGCCACACTCCTGGCCTCCTGTCTTTCCTTGTTGGAGCAGGGATGTAGAAGCACTTGCCGCAGCTGACTTGAGTATATCTCGTTTTGCTTTGTTTTCGTCACGGGTAACCTGGCAGTGCTGTGCACCAGTGCTGCTGGCCAGCTGTTTTTTCGATGGACTGGCAGAAAATCAAACTGAGACCCGGGTTCCTTTCTCCCCGGGTACTGACCAGGTGGGAGAGGAAGGACGTTATCTGAGTATCAACTTCATGAGAGCTGGTGGGGAAACGTCAACTTTAAGGTGCCTGGGATCTAAGGCATGGAACCCAGAGTGCAGCGGAACATAGGGGATGTAGCCTTGGGAGCAGAGACGTGCGGGCCAGTGCCCTGGTTCCTGGCAGGTTCTGAGTGCAAGAAAAGGTTAGTGACCCAGCCGAAGTCACGGAGCAACCTGCCAAGACCTGCCTGGATGTGTGGCTGGCATCTGTGCTGGCCCCAAAACTGCCCATTTGGGGATTCCTTGCAGTTTCAGACCCATCTAGGGGTCCGGAGAGGGTCCCAACCATGACCTCAAAGAACGAGGTGTTGCCTTGAGATCCTCCAAGGTGAGGGTAGGAATTTTTTTTTTTTTTTCAATTAGCAATAATTTGTTGTGAATGATCTTGGACCTATTTTCCACTTCTTTGTATAGGAAGAGAGACAGAATAAAAAGTCTCAATGTGCCAGATGCCATGTAATGAAGTCGTGGGGTTAACATTGTTGATTATTATGTAACATCACGTTAAGTGGAACATATTCACACGTGTCCACAGCATGTGCGTGTGCCCAGTCCGATGAGCACGTTGGGTTGGGGTCGCTGCTGGTTCATGCAGCCCCTCTGGGTGGTGCTTTCTCTGTGACTTCCCAACACCTTTGCTGCTGCCTCTGTTGGAGTTCAGCCTTGACCAGCCTTGCTGCCACCAGGTTCTCGGGGCCTGTGCACCCTCTTCCCCGCGCGCACCCTCTACCCCACGTGCACCTTCTTCCTGGGGCACACCCTCGTCTCCGCGAGCACCCTCGTCCTCCGTCCTGTCCACCCGGGGTCTGCTGTGTGTTTCTACTCAGCCCATGCCTGCCTCTTGCTGTGAGCTCAGTTTATTGAGGTGCGGTGAGAAACCAACAGAGGGGAGCAGTGTCCCAGCTTGTCAGGGCAGGAGGGAGCCTTGGGCATCTCTTCCCCAACTCTGGCGACCCACCCTTCGCGATATAGTGCTGGGGAGAGAGGTGAGTTCTAAAGGTAAGACGGCCGTGATTTCCTGAGTCTTAATTACCTAACACTGGGTCATCTGCCATGTCGCCTCATCGAAGGGCACCTCTAGAGACAAAGCAAAGCCTCTGGTGGCCGTGGGCGGGGTGGCCATGCCTGTCTGTGGGTTCTGTAGAACCTACCCAAAGCCCCTCCAGCCGTGGGGATGTTCAGGCACTTGCCGCCTGTAGGAAGTGTGCGTTAGCCACGTGGTAGGTGCGGACGCCTGGAGGGATAGGCACAGGCCCACAGGCGTGGTGAGTGTGGGAGATTTAGCCACGTGGGGACGTGTGGCGGGATAGGCACAGGACCACAGGCGTGGCGGGTGTGAGAGAAAGTGCACAGAGTGCCCAGCAGATGGCGTGTGGTCAGCGGAAGCCGTGAACACAGGCCGGGCTCGGGAGACACATTTGGAAATACACTTTAAGCAACATCAATGGATAATGCTGCGATTTGGTTTCCTCCCGTGGTCCAAAACATGTTCTAGAGATGCCGCTGCTTTGTGTGTACCTGAGACAAGGGTCTAAATGTATTAGGGCCTTGATGTAATCTGTAAGACAGGTACAAAATGCCTATTTCAACGAGGCACTGAACAAGAAAGCGTGCTCTATTCAGTGCAATGAGAATGCTTCATTGTCATAAGCAAAGTAAAATGCCTCCAAGGCGAGCTTGCCATGTGTTTAATGACCTTGGACACGAGCCTCCTAAACCTGCCAGAAAGTGCTTCCAGCGTGGCTTCATGCAGTGGTTTCATGCAGTGGCTTCAGTGGAGAATGTGCATATGTGGCTGATACTGAGAGCTGCGCAGCACCCTCCTGACCTGACGCATGCCCATGTGTGGACCGTGAGCCGGGCATCCTGACCTGACAGGTCCGCATGTGTGGACCATGAGCCGGGCAGCACCCTCTTGACCTGACGGGTCTCCTTGTGCCCATTGTGGGACCTCCGTCAGTCAAACAAGTGACACATGTCAAACTGAATGCAGGGAGGAGGGTCCAGGATTGCACGCAGGCTCCATGTCTCATCCTTCTGAGGCCTTCTGGGAAGCCAGGAGGGCAGTGGGGTCTTTTGCGTGTTTCCTCCTGGTGGCTATGAATTTGTACCAATGGCTTTTTGCAAAAGGGCCCGGAGGCGGAATCAGACCCTGTCTTAGAAAGGATGACGTCTTCACGGGCACCTCTTTCCGCCACTCTAGTGCTCCTGTGATTTTTCAATATGTACACCCTGCAGACTTCAGCCTGTTGGTGTCTTGGGGGAATAGATACCAGGATTGTTCCAATGTGTGCAAACCTGAAACAGGAATTTCTCTGCATTAAGTTGGTCACCAAAATGGGAGGTAAGGGGAGAGGGGAAGGAACTTCTTGGCCTCATCAGCCCTTTTCTTGAAACTCACAGTCAAACTTTGTCAAATTCTAGATGATGGTGCTTTAGTCGATGCATTTATGTATGTTATGTCTCGTTTTCTGAGTATGGTGCTTCGAGAATTTAAATATTAAGGTGAAATTGCCATGCACGGTTGAATTGGCACCATAATTTGACTCTCTGTAAAGCCTTTTGGTTTTCTGTTAGAGTGACTTACCATTTTTTGAGTTAACTGAAACAAACTCTGCTGTCAGCACGAAGGAACCACTGTCTAGTTAGGACATCCAATTAAATAGAATTCTCCTAAATAGAGCGTGCTCTTTTCATAAATTTTAAAAATTCATCTATTCATCAAACACATATTGAGTACTTATCACCCTGGTTGCTAGTCACTGTTCATATATATTTTTAAGGAATTACTTCCACCTAGCTCTGAAATAACATTGTATTTAGAATTTAGCCCAGAGGTGATTAAGCATGAACTTTTCTCAGCAGTCTTGTTTTCATTTTTACTTGATAACATGTTCTCAGACTCGGTGCCCAGCTGACGTTACTGTGCATTGCCCCAGGCACACACCTGGCCGGCGCTGTGTCTCTGGGGCTTTAGAGCAGGAAGGAAGGGCTGCCAGGTGTCTGGCCCTTCCATGTTTCCCTGGGGGAAGGATTAGGCCTTGGGCAGGAGTCTTGGCTTGTCTTACTGGATTAGCTGGTGTCATTCAGTCAGCTCTGCCTTGGTGTTAAGCTCTGGACTGACTCTGACCTCTGAATGGCAGAGGAGAGGATGGCGTTTTAGAATCAGTCATGCAGACCGGGGCACCCAGCAGGTCTCGGATAAAAAGTGGTGGCAATTGATCACTTCCCTTTTTGGGAGAACTGTGTGGATTGACTCAGACCTCTTTCTTTTGATTTTATCTTGAGACTTTGCAGAAGCAAAAATGCCTTAAAAAAAAATTAAATGATGGGCTTTTGTAATGTTTGTGTCTCCCCAAGATTCACAAGTTGGAATCCTCACCCGCGAGGAGATAGTGCTAGGAGGGGGAGCTTTGGGCGGTGAGGAGGTCTTGAGGGTCTCATAAATGGGATTTGTGCCCTCAAAAAAGGGACTACAGAGAGCTCCCTCGCTCCTTCCATGGTGTGCAGACCCAGTGAGAAGCGCCGTCTATGAACCAGGAAGCCCTCACCAGGCAAACCTGTCAGGCCTTGACTATGGACTTCCCAGCCTGAGACTGAGACTGAGAGCTGTGAGAAATGAACTTGTGTCATTTGCCAGCCCCTGCCCAGCCTGTGGTGTGCTGTTAGAGCAGCCTGGGTGAACGAAGGCAGGTCGTGAATTTTCTGTCATGCTTTCTGGCTTCAGATACTTGCTAGGGAGATGTCACCATCTTACCCAGGTGGAAGTGTCTGGAATCAGACGTTCCGTTATGATTTGACCTTGTTCTTGCCCCACGCCTGTGCCGTTCACACCTCCTGGTGTCTCGGCTGCCCGCGGCCCCTCCAGACGTTTCTGATTCGGGGTGTGGTGCTGGTCGCGGCCGTGTCGTCAGTGACCAGGAGTAGGAGCTCGCGCCCCTCGTGAAGCAGCAGCCTCACCCGGAAGCTGCCGAGAAGCATTTGACAGAAGGTGATCGCGCCTCGAGACTGAAACTTCCTGTTTACAGGGAATGGAGGTGCATAGTAGGGAATTTCATGATGGCCCTAGAAACAGATGCCTCTGGGGTAGGGGATATTCTGCAGGACAATGCAATGATCTTCTCGAAAAGTGAAGATCACAGATAAAAGGGGTGCGAGGCTGTCCCTGACTAAGACGGGGAAGGAGAGTCACTCAGCACAGTGTGTGGCCCGGATAGAAAAGACGTTTTCGGAACGATTGTGCTACCTGAACATAACCTGGACAACGATGCTCTGAAATCATTCTTGTCTGCCGATGATGGTACTGCGGCTGCAGAGGGGCCTTTATTCCTAGGGAACGTGTGCCTGAGGACTCGGTGAGGCAGCAGGAGCCTCTCACCTTCAAGTGGCTCCAGAGAAGAAACAAATCTGTCTCTCTGTCTGATCTACAGAGAGAGTGAGAAAGCAAATCTAATGAAATGTTAGCAGTTGTTGGAGCTCCACGTGGAGAAAACTTGACCACTCGTTGTACTGTTCTTCCACTTTTTAAATATGTTTGAACATTTTCATAATGAAAATGTGGGAAAGTAAAAATAAATCTGGAAATTAGAACGGAAGTGAGCCCAGCCGAGAGCTCTTGGGTTCAGCCGGGAAGAGCCAACGGTCCGTTGGTGTTCTCTCGACTCGTCGTGGGGATTTCCTCCTCCTGGGTTCACCACCTAGTTTTCCTTGTGATAGTTATTTTACACATAGCTATGAGCATAGGTGATACTGAAAACACACGTTTAGTGTGGTTTGTCATTAAGAATTTGGAGAACTGGCTAAATAAACCACTTGTACAGAGTTGAGATGAGCACCACCTGCCTCAGCGTCTGTGGTAACAGCTTCATTTGGGTGCAGAGCTTGGCAGAGGTTTGAGTGACTCTGTCTCGATGGTCCTCTGTCAGAGGACAAGGTTAGGCATCACCACCGAGGGCCCTGTTGAGCCTCTGGGCTGGAAGTAGCCTCCCCCTGGCTGGTGAGGCAGCCTCTGAGGGCCTTTCCTGACAAAGCCCTTCACTGAGCTGCAGTTTGGCCATCTCTGCCCTCACCTCCCCGACTGCAGGGCCTCGAGGTCTCACCACCTCCAGCCTGAGCACCCAGTGCCCAGGGGCAATTTCCCACCTTCACTGGGGGCTCAGGATTCTGGCTCCCGGGGCAGTGCCCGCAGCTGGGCCCCTCCTCCTGGGCTGGGGGTAAGGCTGGCCACGGCCTCCTGCTATGTCCCACTGGCCACTTCACCGCAGCTGCAGCCCTCACTGGGTGGCCCCTCCTGCTTCTGTTGGATGAGGAGATGCAGGCCTTCACCGAGGCTTCCTGGCCTCGCCCCTGCTGGCCCCAAGGCTGTGCCGCTTCCCCCTTCCCAGCCCCTGGTCTCTGTACAGTGTCTGTCCAGGATGTCTGTCCATCTGTCCTTGACATTCTGTCCAGAAGCAGCCACTGTCATCTTAGTTTGTGAGGGGCGAGCAGAGCCCAGGTGCGGTCGATGTGGAGATGCTCATGCACTTCAGTGTGCAGGGAAGTGAGTTCCTTCATATCTACAGCCTCTGCACAGCCAGCTGGGAGCTCACCCCATTCACAGGTGGATGTGCCTTGTTTTTTGGCCCAATCACCTGCATTAACTCAGAAGAATCACAGTTCCCTGCTTTTCTGTCTTTCGTGACCGTCCACCTCCCTCCTCTGCCTGGGGCTGAATGGTGGGGTCTGTCGTGGGTTCGTGGGACCCTCTGTTCTTGTGCGGCCACCAGGAACTGTTATCCGGGCTGATTCCACAGGAGGAGTTTGGGGTGAGCTCCTGAGCGAGAGTTGGGAAGACTGACGTCGGTGTAAACCTTGCTTGTTCATGGTTATTCCTCTCAGTCTTCTTAAATTGTGAAAAATTGGGGACCATTTTGAAATATGGATTTAGGTATGGATTGGTGAGGAGAGAACGTTGATCTAATTGGGTTTACGTTGTGTGTGATAATTTTACACTATCCTTGGGAAAAACTGAAGATGTTGACAGGGTCATGAGAATCGTTTCTTTCTTTCTTTCTTTCTTTTCTTTTTTTTTTTTTTTTTTTTTTTGAGATGGAGTCTCACTCTTGTTGCCCAGGCTGGAGTGCAATGGTGCAATCTCGGCTCACTGCAAACTCTGCCTCCTGGGTTCAAACAATTCTCCTGCCTCAGTCCCCCAGTAGCTGAGATTATAGGCGCTCACCACCACGTCCAGCTAATTTTTTGTATTTTTGGCAGAGATGGGGTTTTGCTCTTAAAGGCATTGTTCATTAAGTATTAATTGGTGGCCTGCCGTTGAACTAATGTTAGTGTAGTGCTGACATCATCAGCCATGGCAGAAACTTACTTGGCATCCCTGGAAAAGAGGGCAGGGAAGCATAGTGCCCTGATACCACCTCATTCTCCAGTGCTACTTCCAACTCTGAGCTGATGGTCATTATGAGTGGATCTGCCCTGGACAATTAGTTTAGTGCAGCTGCCTTGGACAGTCAGGTTAAAAGTAACAAACCGCCACAAAACTCAGCTAATAAAATGTGAGGAGAGACATGGGGCACCAGGAAAGGGTGAGGCCTGTCTCCCTGTGTGCCATCTGTGTGGAGCCTCAGTACCTAGGGGACAGCGTTTACACAGAGCCCCAGGTTTTTATTAGCATTTCCCTGAATAAAATGTCACTTGTGAGCTGCGGACTGGGAGGCTTTTTCTGATTATTAGGTTTCGTAATGTGGGATCATCAGTAGGCAAGGTGGGCCTGAGGGCCATAGGATCTGGAGACTGTCCAGGGCTGCTTTCTGGGGATGACAGGCTTGTCCCTTCAGCAGTCAAGACACCAAAGAGAGTCTTTCTGAGAATAAAAGAGAGAAGCTTTTAAGGGAAAAAGCAGTTTCTCTCTCTGTTTGGGAGTTGAGTGCATTTTTCTACATTTACTCGGAGATGTTCCTTGGTTCCCACCATGTGCCATCGCCCCCCTATGGGGTAGGGTCACCCCACCGCGTACCTAACCCAGGAAAACTCCTCTGCAGTTATTTCAGAGGCTGTGTGCATTTCTCTTGCCTCAACGGGTAGAGTGAGTTTTTCTTCCTACTGTTTTTAGTCAGTTTTCTTAATCTAGCCTGTTACTGGGATAAGTTCCAGAGACGAGCAGTTTTAAAAACAATCTTTGTACGTTGCGTAGAGAGCAGTCCACCTGTAACCAGTGTGTTCCTGGAGGTACCGCAGTGGCCTTGGTTACGCGAGGGCCCCGTGGCTCAGGATGGGCCGAGGAAGGAGTGCGTGAGCAGTGGGCACTGGCCGGAGGCAGGGGAGGCGTGGCCACCTGTGGCTCGAACTCCCCCCATCCACTCTACCGCACCGCTGGGACGTGAACATTCTCGCCCTGGACGTTTTGTCTGAATGTTCGGTGCCCAGGCTCTTGGGTACACAGGCGGCCCCGGGTTTTACTTCAAAAGGGTGTCATGAACAGTGAAGTAACCCACGTGCCTAAGCTTTGATTGACATGAAGGAATGTAGAGGCTGCTGAAATCCTGGTCATTTTAGAACAAAGTATTTTATTAACAGTTTTCTAAAAGAAAGAAATCATTAAAAAATTGATCCCTGTTGAGGTAGAAGGATCTCGTCCTCATGCTCCTCAGTTCCTTCCAGAATCAGCTTCCAGTTCAGCTGCAGAACAGGTTCTGGTGGTGGCTGGAGCAGCCCAGGCACGTGCCGTCGGGTCTAAGTTCACACTGGTGCCCGTGTGGTCTCCAGTTACGGTGCGGGCCGTGGGGTCTGAGTTCACACCATTGCCCATGTGGTCTCCAGTTACGGTGCTGGCCATGGAGTCTGAGTTCACACTGGTGCCTGCGTGGTCTTCAGTTACAGTGCTGGCCATTTGTGCCTTTCTGGGAAGTTAGAAGGAGGATCATTTCATCACGTCTCTGTCCTCCCACACCTGATCTATGCTGGGCCACCGTGAATTCTTCCTTTTAACTGTTTCTCTCATCACGGGCAACACTGGTGTTCTGTGGTCAATGTTTGCCATTTCTGAAAACGGATTCTGTGTTTTTTTATATAATCACCTGGTCTCTTTTACGAATTTCGCTTTTCTTTAAGAAAATCATCGTGCTTTTATCTCTTCAATCTCAACTCTGTTCCCTGACACAGGCTCTTACCAGCTCGAAAATTAAAAGTAATCTTTGATTATACTTAATACTTTCTAAAGTTTTCAAAAGTTTATCAGCATGTGGGTTACTGAACATTGACTGTTTATTTAATGGAAAATTAGATTCTAAGTAGAGTATTAGAGTGAAAATGATCTTTTGATTTTATTAAAATATTCAGGTAAAAATATGAAAATGCCTTCGCCAAACTTCATGCCTGTGTAGCGTGAAAACATTAAGCTGCTCTCTGCTCCCGGGAATGCATGAGTAGAGTATGTGTTTGAAAGCGTCATTCCAGTCTTAAGTTTTAGGTATTCTTAAAGGGGTTGGCTGGAGAAGTGACATTTAGCATTGAGTGAACGTTTGACAAAGATTTGTCTCGATATAAAAATAGTTAAAAACAATCTTTAGTGTTTCCTGTCAGGGTTCACCCATTAAAGAATGGTCTTGTAAAAAACTCATCGAGAGTGTCGGCGCCCAGAGGTGCTACCTTGCCCACCGTTGTGTCATCTGCTGTCACCAGGCGACACGCCCAGCGTTTAGCTGCACGTCAGATGTGGCCACGGGGCCACAGGACATCCCTGCGGACGGATGTTCTTATGCAGATTAATGAGGATGGAGACCGCTGCAGAACTGTAAGCCCCCCAGGGGCTGACGGAAGCCTGGGAATACCCGAGACACCAGAGTCGCTGCTGCCCTGGGTGGAAGGAAACCTGCCCTGGAAGATGGGAAATGCAATAAGGAGAAAGTACCAGGGTACATGATGCTGTGAAAACGGAGATGTTTTAATTAAATTAACAATTAAAATCATTTTAATTATGTGAATTATTTGAATTCATGTTAGTTCTTTTTAGGAAATTAATACTTAAAGCAAGTTTGTTTTCTGAATTGTTTGATTTAATTGAGTCAGCACAAGAGTTAGCATTGATATCTGACCCTCTTCCAGGGTTGGGGCAGAGGAGATGGGGGCAGAGGAGACAGGCCTCCCACCCGCTTTCCCCTGGAGCTCAGCCAGAATTTCCCATTGAGGAGCCCTCAGCTCCCTGAGAGCCAGGAGCTCTTGCGGAGAAGCCGCTGTCGGCATGCCACCCGCTTTGATGGCCCTGCTCTGCCATCCCTGCGCTCCAAGGGCCGGACCCTGCCGCTGCCTGTGCCAGACGGGTCTCAGGGAGGTGCCAGCCAGGGGTTATGCATGGCGGGGCCTGGGCATCGCTGTCCAGATTCCGTGGCTGCCGGTTTCATTCTCTCGCTGTTTGTCCCCCTAGCAAGACTCATGAGGTTCCTTGAGGACAAGACCCCCTCCTGCCACCTGGTCTGTTTCCTGAACGTTCTCTGCACGAGTACAGCCCCGGGATGCAGCCCTCGGGAATCAGGGTGTCGGCCATAGTAGGGCGGGTCGCTCTGCTGGGCACCATGATGGATGTTAACCGCTGTGCTTCACTTTGGGGACGTGTTTAAGTACAAAAGTAATTTTAAAATTTCACCATTATTTCAAGACAGCTAAGAGCCTATTAGCACAGAATCCCTGGTCTGAATGAAATCAAACGGTTCTTATTAATTATTCATGATGCCACGAATATGTAGCCTTATTTTTTATAATTGCCAGTCTGTATAATTAACCTTTCATTTGGTTAAAGTACTTAACACTAAGTAGAGCTGTAATTTCAACTGTTTATAAAGCATATGGAAGAATGTTTAAATGTTTAATTAGAACCACTTTTTTTAGTTTCATAGAGAATTTTTTTTCTTGTCAACGAGGGTCTTTAATTATTTAAACCAAAAGAGAAAAACAGACCAGAAAAGAAAAACAACTAGTAAAGCTCGGAACTGCGAAGGTGGCATCATTCCGTTAGTCTCGGATTTTGCTTCCTGGGTTTGTGACGTGGTCAGAGTCCTTGTCTTTGATTTCCTAACACAAGTTGTTAAAGTTGGAAGTGAGTGTGAAATTGAGTTAGTCTAGCTTTATTCTTTCACGGATGAGAAGTGAATTATCTTCAGCAAGGTGGGTGCAGGCGTGGTCCCCGGGGGTCACTGTGGTGAACAGGCCGCCCTTGTGGGGAGCCAAGTTCGTCATCACTGGGACAGAGCCCAGGACACTTCCCCAGCTGGCCAGCCTCTTCCTAGAACCTCACACATTGCAAAGGATGGAGTCCAGATCTATACCGTGAAGAAACGAGGGTGGTTACAGAAAGCACCACGATCTCAGCTGAGTGGCTCTGAGCACCCCAACGTTGGGGCACCTCAGCATCCTGTGTGGCTCAGGCTGTGTCCAGCAGGGAGGCCGGCCCGATCGAGCTGCGGTCTCCACCCTGAGGGTGAGGGCTCCTTCCCCCAGCGCGAGTTAAAGCATCATGTGTCCACCTGTGCAGTGGCTGGTCCCAGTGGCCCTGGAGGGCTGAAACCCTGGGTCCCGCCACTGGTCCGGGGCATCCGTTTCCCCTTCCTGCAGTTCCTGTGTCTGTGTGTCCAGGGGGCTCCGATCCCTGTCTTAGGACCATGGCTGAGGGGTCAAGTTCACCCGCTTTGGAGCTGGCCCGGATCTTGGTTCTGTGGATCCTCGCTGTGTGGCTCTGGAGCAGTTCTGTCCTCAGGAGATGGATCCTCACAGCCGCCTCTTGGGGCCATGGGGAGAATTAATAGGACGACCCCCGGGTAGCTGCTCAAAGCCCTGTGCGGGGCCAGCCCTGTGTTTCCACCAGTTTCTTTGCTCTGTGCTCCCCCCCACTGTCACATCGCCAGCCTTTATTTCCTTTTCCTTGGACCCAGACAGCGAATGCTCCGCTGGTCTTGGCAGCCCCTTCTCTAGTCTATCCTCAAATCACTTCCTGACGGACAGCCATGACTAGCCATCGGCGTGACCAAAACCCCACAAAATAGAACCCAACTTTCCTATTAAGCTGTACAGAGCTGTCCCAGCCCCACTTCCCACAGGCTGGCCTCATTCACCATGGGATCCGTGGTTCTCACCTGGGGCTGGGGGTGCCCCTGGCATCTGGTGGGGAGTGTCAGGGATGTCCCTCCAGGCCCAGTACAGTCCCCCAGCCAGTGGCCGGCAGACAGCAGCACCCAACCTGATGTCCCTGTGGCTTCTGGTTCCCCGAGGCTGGCTGTGCTTTGCTGCCTCTACATGCTCTCAGACGTGTGCCCTCTCTCCACCTTCACTGGTTAGCAGTGTTCCATCCATTAGAGCTCAAAGCACTGCCTCCTGGCAATGCAGCCCCTTCTCCTGGCCTGCCGTCTGCCTGTGCCCCACGGTCTGTACCGTGTCCTCACGGACCGATCAGAGCGAGGCTCCCAGGGATGGAAAGGTTCCTGCTTGTGTCTGCTTGTGTCTCTGTCCCGCCTTCTCTGGACCCGGCACCGTGGCCTTTGCCGACAGAGGTCTTGGGTTGATTGTCAGCGAAGCAGACAATCTATATGGCTCTAAATGGCTGTGAACATGCTTGATTGGGTTATTTTAAAAATAGTTGTATATGTAAACATTTGAGTGTGACACAGGTGGATTTTTGGGCTAATGGTCTTGTTCTTCAGGGAGTAACCACAGGCCCATCCACAAGGACCATTTCCAGCTGATTTATGGAACGCTGTTCTACCTGGTTAATTTTCAACGTTATCTCAGACTGAGAGGTAGGTCAGCATGTGACGAAGTTCACTGGTTTGAATCCTAATCTGCTCCTTAGGAGCTGCACCTTCCATGCCTTCGTTTCTTCCTTGGTTAGGTAGGGAAGGTATGAGCTACCTCAGAGTTGTGAGTGAGGCCTGCATCGAGTGACCGCATTAAAGTGACAAGGACTGCACCCGGAGTGTTGATATTTAAAGACCTTTAAACATCGCGATGCCGCATTTTGGTACCCAGGTAAAACAGCAAAGTTCTTTCAGATGCAGACACAGACCCTCGGTGAGGTGGGGGGCTGATGGCAGGAGGTGGACCACCGACCCTGTAACGAGGGCGTGGTCTGTTCGAGGCTGAACGAAGTGCACATCATTGCATGTACCACGGAAGTCCCTCTCGTGAAGTCCTGGAAGGGTCCATGTGGCTGAGCCGTGTGGTCTGTCCATGACGTCTGGCAGGAGCAGAGCTTTCGGGTGCAGCCTTGCTCTTGTGCGCACAGCCCTCAACGGTCTCAAAAGTCTGAGGCTTAAAGCAGGCTTGGGGTTTCCTTACACCTCCTGGACATCTAATTTGCCTGGCAAACATGTTTTTCTTGGGTGTAAAGGTGAAGGAGTGGGTGATTCTGGTGAAAGTGTACTAATTACTGCACTTCTGGGTCAGTGGCGCTTGGTTGAAGACACTATCTGCCCTGGATGGACATCTCTGGGATGGTGAGAACCGGTGGCTGGATGTCGCGGGGTTGCCAAGAAGATGCCAATTTTTTCCTTTTTCCTGAGTAACAACACCCTACTTTGTTTAGGGAAGCAGCACACCCAGCTGAAAATCCAATTCTCTTGTACGGCGGAGCGGCTGGTGACACAGGTCCAGATGCTGGGATGCTGATGGGGGGTCCTGGAGTGGGAGGTGTCAGGAGGCTTTCCTGACCCACAGCAGCCCTGGGCCCTTGTCCGACCTTCTTGCCCGGGGCATGACACCTGGAGGGAAAGCAGCTTCGGGGGCCCGAGGGCCAGAAGGCAGAGTCCTGGCGTGTGAGGCAGGTCTGGGCCAGGCTCCTCGGAGGATGTCACAGACCTGCTGCCCATGCAGGGACCACCCACCTCTGAGCCCCACGCAGATTTTCCTCCATAGCCGAGTGAAATCCTGGTACAGCGAGTGAGGCAGTCAGAGGCACCTTTTGTGGAAGGAGGACAAAGCTGGAGAGAAAGAGGTTTTCCTAAAGGCACAAGGCGCTGATTCTGCGTTAGGGATAATTCCTAGGAGTGTGGTTGCTGGTGGGTGGAAAACTAGCCAGAGAATAAGTGGGAGTGGCACTTGCTGGTATTTAACTGATTCGTTCATGAATGGTCCGAACAGTTCCAGTGAAAAGAACATTTCGGACACAGAAGTTTTCATCCTGCCTGACAATGAGCATGACCGTGGGCTGTTCCATCCTTCCTGGGCGACAGTGAGAGGGTCTCAGGCCCTTCCGGCCCTGTGCTGGCATTTCCCCAGGGTGTGTGCCCCATCCCGAATAGGCTGGAATGCCTCTGGGTGCAGCTGAGCCTCTTGAAAAGGGAAGAGACATGTGATGTGCTCTGGCTGAACAGGAAAACGAGGGAGGACAGGGAGAGGGGCCTGGAGGTGAGGAGGATGGTGAGCAACACTGGGGACAGAGGAAGTAGGGTAACACCAGGGACAGGGGGACGGAGGGTAAGGCCGGGGACAGGGGCATGGAGGGTAACGCCGGGGACAGGGGATGGAGGGTAACACCACTTCTCCAGGTGCCTTTGGGGGATGCTGCCGCCTCTCGCACCCCAGAGTGAAGTCAACAGGATTCTGTCCCGAGGAGCCCCAGAGCCTGGCAGCTGGGATTGTCGCAGTATGAACCACTGTTCACTAGCTCTGCACCCTGGGACAGGCTCCCTGGTGTTTCCACCCTGGTTTCCCATCTGGACAGCGGGACCCTGAGTGTCCCCGTCCCAGCTGCGCCCAGAGCCCTGGACTCCAGCGTGTCGTCGGCACTCATTAGCGTTTCTTTTGTTGTGGTCCGTGGACGAAGTGGCTCTCTCTTTGTGTGTTCACAGCCCTCCTGCTCACTTTACCTTCTGGGAACACTTTTTACATAGCTTCGTATGTGGGGAGGACTCGAGTGATTAATGGAATGTTTCATCAGGTGCAGTTCTTCTGTTTCCCAGTTTTGACACAACATTTGGTGAAATTTCCAGGGACTCCTGTGGTCAGCCTCACGGTTTCACTCTGTCACTTTCTAATGCAGTATTCTTTGGGAGTCTTTTCAATTAAGCGCCATCATTTAAAAATAAGTTTTATAAGATGCAGTTTCAGGTTAATTCTTTACCTTTGTGTCTCAGGCAGTAGCTACCTACCTGTGAGTAGTCACAAAGGTTCACGCAGTTTTCTCTAGCTGTCCCTAGCTCGTAGCTCAGCAGGTCCCTTCAGATGAGTCAGCCAGCTGTGTACCTGCATGTTCAGGATGCTTGTCAGGGGCCTTCCTCAGAGCAAGACCGACGCTCACCTCATCCTTGGGACTTTGGAGCCCGCCCTGGAGGGACTCCAGCCACGTCCAAAGGGGCCGTCCGGGTCCCACAGGCTGGTGGGAGTGACTTCTGAGCCACTCCAGACCACACTTTGTGTTCCTACACCCCACAAAGCCACTTAAAGTGCCATGTTCTGGTGCTGTGTGCCTCACCAGTGTGCCACACAAGCCTGCACGGGGATCTGAGCGGGCCCTGCCTTCCTCAGGCTATGCTGGAGTTTTGGGGCAACTGGAGCACTCCTGGCTGTGATTCTCGCCACTGTCTGGGCTTCCCTAGAGGGTCTCACCTGCAGCGTGAGGACCACATCGGCAGCCACTGAGGAGCCGCCAGGTGCAGCGTTGGTCCCACTCAGTCCTTCTCGACTTTGGTGAGAGAGTAGACAGCAAAACTTCAGCTGGGAGCCCCAGGCCTTCTCTGCTTGGGGCCCTGGGACTGACACAGCACAGATCCTGCCATCCACGTGCTGGGGGCCCCGCCGTGCGGCTCCCTCCTCTGGTCAGGGGCTGCACCCTTGGGCTGTGCAGCTCCTGGTTCTCACACTCAGGGGCCCAGGGAGGGTGGTGGATGAAGAGAGAAGGAGAAGGGTGGCAGTTTGAGCCCAATTGTGTTGGCTTCATCTTCCGCCTCTTGTCCCTAAGTACATTGGCAAAGTTTTCCAGGTGAAAACTCAGAAGGGATTTTTAATGACTGGAATCTGTGAATTCCATGGAAGCCAAGTCTGTCCACCTCTTTCACCCACCTCATTTCTCCCCGTTGGGGCTGATTTTGGCAGCGTTCATAGGGGCAGGGACGGAAGGGGTGGGGGCCAGCCGTCGGCCCTGTGTCCCTCCCTTCCTCCCCTCAGCGCCACAGCATTTCGGTGTCATCCCCTTCCGTGCACGCGTCCTCATGAAAACCAAGTGCGGCTGGAGGGAGATGCCTGCGCCCACTCCCGTGACCTTCCCGGCCGGCCTGGCTGCAGCGGCCCCTCGGCAGGCATCTTTCTGGTGCTGCCTCCGTGCCCCTCCCATCACCTGATGCTCGTGTTCCTGAATCTTCACGCGTGTGCTCTGTGCAGCCACCTCACGGGCTCCCTGGGAAGGAAGACAGTGTCTCACGCCGGTCAGAATGCTCTTCTCTGTCCACTGAATAGTCCAACACAGAATCATTCCTCTGTGATTATTTGTGCTTTGTTATGTAGAACTGGAATAAAGAAAAAGTGAATTTAGACATTACAGCCATCAGGTTGAAGCTTAGTAATTGCATTAGGGAATTAAATGGAAGCATTTGAGCTTCTCGAGTTCTAATTCCACATCTTCGTATCCCCATCACCCCCCATACCCAGTGTCTAACAGAGCTCTTGGTCTAGGAGTTTCTTGATAAATGCTTACTGAATTGAACTGGACTGAGCTTAACATTCCCACCCAGAGTTAGAAGCCAGTCCCTGAATAAATTGCATTTAGAATATGAGTTTGATGTTACTGTGGTAAGGGGTATCCTACACGTCATAATTCCTAGTCAATATCGGGTATTTAGTCAAATAGACTCAAGTATAAAGAAGCATAGGCCCATCTGGCAAAAGGGCAAGGCACGCTGCTTTAGGTCCAGGTCCCCAATATCAACTATGAAAATAAAACGTCAACTCCAATGACAGCCCTGTCCTCAGCTGGTCACTGTTTATGCTAACAATTATAAACAGCTTGAACTTGCTGTCCTGAGAGGCAACACACCCTCCATTCTCTCTGCAGTGTAGCTGCCTTGGTGGATGGAACATGCCCCTCCTCCCTCCCTCTCCCTCTCCCTCCCTCCCCCCTCCTCTCTCCCTCCCTCTCCCCTCCTCTCTCCCTCCTTCCCCCCTCCTTCTTCCTATCTTCTCTCACCTTTCTCCCCCCACCTTCTCTCCTGGACAAGGGGCAGAAGAAAGGAGACCTCCGGAATCTTCTGCTTCATCCAAGCAGCTTGGGGGCAGCATCAACAGCTGCAATTTGGCTGCCCCAGCAGGTGCCTCAGGGCAGCCTTTCTAATGGGAATCCTGGAATCATGTCTTTCCTTAATGTGTCCTAAAGGCTGGAGGACATGAAGTGAAACAATGCTCCATGCTCAGTCCTGTGATTTTGTGTAATTATTGGACTTACTTTGAAATTAAAGTAAATGATACCCAAGGTAGAGCATGAAAAAAAAGAAAAAACAGGCTATGGTGTTTGAAAAACAAACAAAACCGTTTGGTTTGTTGGTTTGTTCTTAGACCTTCACAGGCTCCTAGGTCACACGTTTCAGTTTCTTAGCAAGTGGCATTCTCTGCAGAAGCTGTGTCAGTCTCTGTTTGATGATGTCAGCCACAGCAGAAAGAAGCACTCCGTAGGCCCCGTGCTCAGCACCTTGGCGTGAGCTCCTGCCATCTTCTGTTCATGCTCATCACAGCTCTGTGCAGTGGGCATCCTCCTGATCCCTGTGGGAGGATGGAGGATGGAGGCGGAAGGGTGAGTGATGGCAGGATCACATGAGGGGTCTCTCCCGAGGTAGGGAGGGGAACTGGCCCAGGACCTTAGTGCCCATCGCATCCTTCTTCCTCCTCCTCTGCCTCTCTGTGACCGTTTGACTCAGGCTGCAGGGACAGACATGAGTATGTGCAGAGCCTGTGTGCATCCCTGGGAATGTGTGCTCATATTGGCAGGGAGGGATGTGAGTGTGTACAGAGCGTGTGTGCACACCTTGGCGGTGTATGCCGGCGTTGGCAGGGACAGATGTGAGCGCGTATGGAATGTGTGTGCACACCTTGGGGATGTGTGCTGGCATTGGCAGGGACAGATGTGTACAGAGCGTGTGTGCACACCTCGGGGTGTATGCTGTCGTTGGCATGGACAGACGTGAGCGTGTACAGAGCGTGTGTGCACACCTGGGGGTGTGTGCTGGTGTTGATAGGGACAGATGTGTACAGAGCGTGTGTGCACACCTGGGGGTGTGTGCTTATGATGTTTTGTAACCGGCAAATACGTGGCCTGTTGCATCGGGCGGCCCTGCGCCCATGCTGAGCCCGTCAGTGGCCCTCGGGTTGGGGTCTCCATCTGCCCAGACAGCACTCGAGTGGCTTGAGGTTTCAGATTCTTCCTCTACGGATACTTGGGCTTCCTCAGGACCAAACATCAGAACCAGCCAACTGCAAACTACAAGAACGTTCAAATGCATCTTCAGTAGGAAAAACAAAAGCAATTGGAAAAATTTTCCAACGTGACCCCGTGGTTAAGCCGTTAGATACTCCAGCCAACAGATTGAGTCACTTTAAAATTCACACCAATTAAAATGGTTGTGAGAGTTAAAGAGCTTTACCGCTAAACCTTGAAATAATTGAAGCATTCTGCTCCACTTGCTTACAAACTAGAGTTGGGGATACCTTTCAGTCCAAAGTAGCAACCTTCTAAATCCAGCTTAGATGCGAGGCTCCCACTGACACAGGAAGAGACAGTGGCCCTTGATTATTCTCCTGTGTTCAGATACTGTGTCATTTCTTTCTTTCTTTTTTTTTTTTTTGTATCCTGATCATCACTTCTGCTTTTCCAATTCAAACTAAAGGAAGGGAGTTTAGTTCTGTTTTGGAGAAGCTGTGGTTAGTAGTTTCTTTTCATGGTTTGCTTAATCTCTTAAGTCTGGTGCTTACATTACCCAAATAGACTTTTCTTTAGTACGACAGTGCCATAACCCAGGGCTTCTCCCTCCATATCTGCTCCCCAGGAGGCTCCCTAGGAATGGGCGCTGGAGATCCAGCCCCTCTCCATGTGCCATTTTCTTTGAGTCCAAGGTAGGTTTGGCTCAGAGAAGAAAAGAGGCCTCCGGGTTAGGTGCCTCTGACTGCTTGCTTGTGAAATGTTTAATGACAAGGCGACTTCCAAACTAATTTACACATTGATAGTTGTAGCTTGAAGTATCACCGCAGTCATAAGAACAAGAAACACTCCCATAAAGTAGATAAGCAGAAAAAAGCCATAGAAGTTTAATAAAGCGCAAATAAAATGGTGTTGTAAGAATGTACAGTGGGAAATGCTCTCAGTCCAGCCAGATCCAGCTGTGGCGTCAGTCCAGCTGTGGTGTCCTCCTGTAAAAACATTCAGCCACATGTGGCCCTGATCGCAATCACTACTCTGAATTGTGATCCAGAATGTTCTTGGGGGCCGATGCTGGGACTGTTCCAGCAGTTCAATCTGATTGGGCGTCACGGTGGTGATGTGTTTAGCGCGGCCAGCTGGGCTGAGTGGTGGCCACCCGTGCACTCGCCACGTGCAGCCGTTATTCTGGTGATGGGGTTGCATGCGCCCCGGCTTGTCCACCTGGGCTATTAAAGTACTGGGAACCCAACCGCGGGCGGTGCCTCCCGATATGGGAGCTGTCTTTTTTATCCAGGGCCCTCTGGCGCTGCAGAACCCTGCTGCCAGTCTGAGCTCACAAGGAGGTACCGGAGGGCTCTGCTGGGGCATGGAGGTCCCTGAGCAGATGGTCACTTATTGCTTGTGGAGTGGTCCATGGCCTGTGAGTTTATTCTCGGGGTTTGTGTGGGCGAGGTTAACCAGTTCACAGCTGGGCACTTACCCCTCACACAGGTGACACTAGTTAAAGTGGAATCTATATTAGCTCACACGGGAGTGTGGGAGGAGCTGGGAGGGTGGGGAGGCTTGGCCTTAGCACTAGATTCCCGGGCTCCTGACATTTCTGCGTCTTCCAGTTGAGGGGCCGTCAGAGCCGCTGTGGGTCCTGAAGACAGTGGGTGCCATATGGACCAGGGGATGCAGAAGCCTCTAGAGGCTGCGGGAGGCAAGGAGACGGTGGCTTCCCCAGAGCCAGCCCTGCCGCCACTTCGACGTTAGATGGTGGGACCTGTTTTGGACTCCAGCTTCCAGAAATGTGAGAAAATAAGTCAGAGTTTAGGGCGCTAAATTTGGGGTGATTTAGTGGAGAAATAGAAAACTAGCCCACAAATGTGCACGCATTGAAATGTGCTCTGTCCAGGTGTTCACAGTGGTGTGAGGGGGATGGCATCGGGGTTCTGGGAACTGTGCAGTTTTACTGAAGGAAGGGGGCTCGCCACGCCTTTCCTCATATAACTGAAGGTATGTATGCCTGCCACACTGCCCAGGAGACAGGGACTAGAATTCTGACTTTATTTCTTATGGGAACCAAGCCACAGTCAGAACACGGTGAGGGCCGAGACGAGCTTCCTACAGCCTGAACTGGGAAGAGGAATCGCAAGTAGTTTGTCTTTTTCTACACAGACCTGTCCTTTTCAGGTTTTGTTAAGTTTTGGAAAAAGGGAGAAGCCAGGCACACCTCAGCGAGGGACAGTGTTTCTGGAGGTGGTGCGGCTTCAGCCTGAACGTGGCCGTGTGGTTGGGAGGCTCAGAAACTGCCCTCCAAGGGCACTCATCTATTCCTTATTGCAGTAATACCTCGTTTACAGAAATCCACAGAAATTACAGTGCGGGAGGCTTCTGGTCTGGATGGGTTTGTGTGGACCGAGGTCACGGGGTGTTGTCCCAAGTGCTAATCCTGATCTGGCAGAGGCTCTGTTCCCAAATAATTATTCCACAGTTTCAGAGCCTATATCTGAGTGATAGTCTTTTAACTTTGTTGCATAAAAGGAAACAAAGTATGTCTTGAGGGTCTAAAAATCCATGTGGTAATCATGGCTTTAAACTCATACCTGGGGCTTTGGGATGGAGTGAAAACCACCGTCACCTGGCGTGGACGCTGCGTGGTATTTTTAGCATGGTGGTCTGCTCGTGCCTTGAACTCTATCTGCAGTGTGAGCAACAGCTGTGCATTTGAGAAATGTGGACAGGTCAGCTTGCTCCTCCAGGGGCCTGCAGGCATCCGGGTGAGGGGCCTGGGATGAGGCCACATCAGTGGGAAGGAGCTTGGTTGTGTCAGCAGATATGTCTGCCTCTACAGGCCCGCAAGCCAGCCAGAACCCAGTTTTCCTTTGGTCATCTAATGCCAGAAAAAACCTGTTTCTTAGAGATTCTCATAATTTATATTAATGAACCATTTGACCGTACCTAAAATGTTATAAATGCATGAGGCTTTACAACTTGGCAGATGTGTAACTCACATGTCGTTGTACCAAACTGTTGAAGATATTTGTTTCACTTGAAGGTTGTTAGCATTTTATGTGCAAAGCAAATGCCAGTAGCATTTTGAAGGAGTATTTTGGAATTTTAAACACAGTGGGATAGTGCTGGGTCTCTGGGATACTGGTGAGGTGGACGTGACCTCAAGCTCTTGTAGCTTGCAAGCAGGATTGCTAAATTGTCACAACTGCAGTGCTGGAAAGTCAAAGTGGATTTCTGTAAATGAGGTATTAGTGCAATAAGGAACAGGTGAGTGCCCGTGGAGGGCAGTTTCTGAGCCTCCCAGACACCCCAGGAGGAAGCGGGGGACGGGGGCAGTTACCCACCAGAACCTGGACGGTGAAGCTGGGTTTGCTGGTGGCCCTGCTTGGCAGGTCATTACATGCAATAAGAAACAGGTGAGTGCCCTTGAGAGCGGTTTCTCGGCCCCCTTCAGAACCGCAAGTGGAAGACGCTCCAAGGTTGGGGGGTGGGGGTTCGGTTAATCCACAGGAGCCTGGATGGTGGAGCTGGGTTTGCTGGTGGTCCTGCGTGGCAGGTCATTACATGCAATAAGGAACAGGTGACTGCCCTTGAGGGCGGTTTCTCGGCCTGCTTCGGAACTGCAAGTGGAAGACGCCCCAAAGTGAGGGGGGGGCTAGTGGTCGGTTATCCAGTGGGGCCGGATTTGCTGGTGGCCGCTGCGTGGCAGGTCACGGCGTGGAGCGATGGGAGGGGAGTGGAGTGGGAATAGAGGATGCACCCTCCACAGCTACTGCTGGGAGTTGGCTCTGGTAGCAGAAGGGGCATAGATAGAGGGATTCCCATCAGGGGCAACACGACTGGGGTCCCACGTGTGGTGGATGCCGAGGTGTGGCTATATGTAATCTCAGCCTTCACAGCCGTCCTGGTGAGTGGGTTCAGTTACCTTCCCATCTCACATTTGAGAAATCTCGGGGGCTCACATCACAGCTAGGTGGGTTGGAACTAATGTCTCAGGCAGGACGTTGGCCCCAGAGCCCAGATCTTACCCGCCCGCGCTCTTTTCAGTCCACCAAGCTTGTAGAGAGGGTTGTGTGGTGGTGGGTGGCGGCTGAGAAACCAACACAGTAGAAGGCGGGGAGGAACTAAACCAGGCAGGAGACACAGGCAGTGCTTGGGAGGTCTGCACGGGGTGTGGGTGTGGGAGACACCTCTGGGCCAGTGAACCCCGTTCTGTGCTCCTGGCTTGCCCAACCTTGGCCCTCAGCCACATGCTGCGTGCTTTAGGTGAAATCTCAGTCCCTCGTGTGGTTCGGGCACCTTTTCTCCCTGGCTTTGCCTCTCTTTAAATCACGGAGTCTCAGTGGGGATGGCAGGGTGGTTGGTGGTCCATGGAATTTGCCCTCCACCTCCTCATCCTTGTCCTGTCCTGTCTGGCCTGTTACCTGAATCTGTGTCTCTTCAGAGCCTGCAAATGAGTGGAGGCCACGACAGCCTCTCGCTGACCGACCTCTCAAACTCTCTTATTCATCAGAATAGTGTTAAATGCTGATTCCTAGGCACCCCCATTAGACTCTACGCCTGCCTAGCATGGGTACTTTGGGGAAGGTACAGAGGGTTGCTGGGCTGTTCCAGGGGGTAATTTGCATTGTTGAATGTCTATTGTGTTCCTTCTAGCACTCTACTTTCCACGCACACGTGGCATTAAACCTGGAAGACCCCTGGGTGCTGTGCTGGTGAGGAAGCCCCGGCTGGACGAGGGGCTGCTGGGGCTCGGACTTGATTCCCGGGCTGGGGGCTGAGGGCTGCGGGCTTATTCTCTTCAGTGGGTCTGCTGATGGGATGCCCTGAGAAGTCCTGCTGTGCACTCAGGGGAAGGTGCAGAGACAGGCTCAGAAAAGACAGACCATGGATTTAAAAATTCCTACTGGAAAATCTTTTATGAGCAAAGTAATTTGCATCTAACTGAAGACAATCATTGCTTGAATAATTGGTTTGTTTACAAAGTTGGTCCTATGAACAGATTAAAGTTTTCTTTCATGCCTTATCTATAATGTGAATAGGAGCTATTACCGCAATTTAAATTAGCTTTAAATTTCGTATCAGATTGCAGTCCAGATTACAAACGGCTGCTTGATAATCTAATTGATAAAATGGAGGAATTTAGTGCTTGGAACTCGGAGTGAAGGGAACAGAATTGCTTTGGTTTCTCAAGAGCGTGTTGACTGAGTGGTGACCTGGGGTGAAGAGAAGTGGCTAGAGTCATTACACTCGAGGAGATGATCTGCCCCCGCATTTCTCAGCTGTCTTCTGGACGAAACAAAAGGGTGATAAATGGAAAAAATTCAGCACTGAGTTCGTGTATGCCCTGAGCTTCTCATCCGGTCATTAATGGGCTGTAGCTGTGAAGCCTCCATACAGGCACAAAGGAATTAGGCTAGAGTAAGGCGGCCGGCGACCTCTGGCATCTGGACCGTGTGCCATTTCCTAAAGCCCTTTTGGGTGAAATGACAGTCGCAATGTCGTTGTCCGGAGGAGTGTAATCTCACGTATGAGATGCAGATTTTAAACACCAAAGTCAGGAAGCTTGGTGGGAGTGGCTGTCTTCCAAGTGGTTTTCTGTGCTGCCATGGATGAGGCGTGGATGTGTCATCTGTAGGTGAGATCCACTGGTGAAGGGGATAAGCAAACCATGGAGGTGGGGGGGTGTGAAGCTGCATCTCTTCTGGCATCCCAAGGAAATACATTTTGTAAAACTTGTGAATTTGACCCTGACCCTAACCCTGAGTGTTGAAGTCTGGTGCAGTGTCTTGATCCCTCTTCTGCATTGAGAGTGAGTGACTGTAAATGACCGATTCCTCAGTGGTGAAAGTTCAAATGTAGCTTCCCTGAGGAAGCCAGACCTCCGTCACCCGTATCTCTATTGTAAACACTGCGGCCCCTACGCGGGTGGCTGCAAGTTTCCAGGCCTTCCTTGGAGAAGCAGCCGTGAGGTGCTTGATGATTTGATAATATCAGCCACCTTCTGTCTTCTGTCTAATCACGGTACAAATGATTCTCCTACAAGGAAATGGATCTGGTTTCTTCCCGATCATTGGAAGAAGCAGCCCGCCTAGGGACTCCACCGTCCTCTGCACTTTCACAGCGAAGCCTGTGTCTGTCTCCAAGGAGTGTCACGTGTGTCGTGGGAATTGCCTCCTTAATTCTTCCTGCTTTTGAGGGCTCCGGTAGCTCTGCCTGTTTCACCCGGGATGAGCAGCAGGTGGTCTCTGGCTGCTGTGGGACTAGGGCTTGGGGGTGCATCATCACATCCGGTGGCCTGTCCAGGTGGGCATCATTGTCTTTTGCCTGTTGCCTGAGGCAGCTGTGATGCCATGGGGGTCATGCTTGTCAGGGCCAACCCCGTTCTTCCCGTGTACACCTCTCCTGCTGGAGTGCCTTTCCTTATGATGACTTGTTGAATTAGCGTGGAGAATGCAGAGAGGCTCTGGGCCTCTCTCTCCCATTCTTACTCCCTGGAGCTGTGATGCCCGACAAGGGAGCCCATAGCCCAGAGGCTCCTTTAAGTTTAATTAGAATAAAGATTTGATTACATAGCTAAACACATTTGAAAAGAACTTCATAGATTAAATTCCAGATTCCACCCTTCAGGCCCAGTGGCCACGTTTCAGGGCTCAGCAGCTGTAGGTGGCTGTTATCTTTCTGTGTTGGCTAAGCAGATTGGGGCATTTCCAGTTCAGCAGGCAACTCTCTTGCATGGCTCTGCCTGTGGTGAGGGCACCTAGGCTGGAGAGCCTCGTGGGGATCCTTTAGGCCTCTGGCTGCAGCCAGGCTGCACGGTTCCTGTGCCTCGGGTCCTCTGCAGGCCCAGATGGATCCCACCACAGAGCCAGCACTGCTAGACTTGGGTACTGTGTGCAGACAGCAGAGGGTCACGTCCGGGCCTTGCAGGGGCTGGGGTGACTGGCCTCCTTGGCCAGGCTCCTGTCTCTGAGTCTTCAGGGGAAATGCATCCACCATCCACACCGTGCACCAGAGGAAAACTGCAGGCTTCTCTGGATGGTGAATTGAGATCATGCAGAGTGACTAGGTTTGGGCTCCTGACCAGCGTGGAACCTGATACCTTTAGGTGGAACCTGACATGCCTCCATGTGTACATGGCAAAGAGAATGCAGCATTGTCAGCTTGAATCCAGATGTGCTCCCGTTTTGAGGTGAAAGGTTCTGAGAGTATTGGCCATTGGTAATTGTGCTGCCGTGGAGGACTTTGAATGCACGCACTGGTTTGGGATAACTTTGATTTCCTGGTCCTGTATGTGGGCATCTCTGAATATCCTGGACTGGAGGAAGGCAGGGCAGATGGGAGGGTGACAAGAGGTGTCAGGTGTTTCCAGCTTTGGGGACTGATGCCATCAGATGGCCGAGATCAGGATGGTGGTGGCCAGGGACCAAAGCAGGGGTGCGTGGAAATGCCATGTTCCTCGGAGCATGGGGAGGACCTCTTGAACTCTATTCCTGGGCAGCAGTTCTTCCATTCTCAGGAATCTGTGCCATTGTAATTGAGTAGCAAATTCCGTAGTTGCTCTAATTACTTACTGTTAAGTCCCCATCCCAATTACCATAAATTAGCAACAGTGATAACAGTTTGCCTGGTCAAACCTTACCAAGAAAAACCAGTGGACCTAGTTTTAGTTGCCTCCAGTTCCCTCCAAATGAGATTCCTTAGCGGCTTGTGTCCCCACACTTGCTGCAGTTCCTCCTGGGCCTGGCAGGCACATTCCAGACATTCACATCTCAGCTCAGATGCAGGCGTGCACATTATTTATAGAAAATCGCACTGCGCTGTGATCGGCTTGAGCTGACGTTCTCTAGGTGGGAGGCGGAGGTTCAAAAGTTCTAATGGGATGAAATTAGATATACGAATTTTAAAAATTCACGTGTCATGAACTCTGTTCAGTGATTTTCTCTGAAATGAGAGACTATTTGCAGATGAGGCAGTCAGCCTGCAGCTCTCCTTAGATCTGTCCTAGACCTCGATGCCGTCCTTTGGCCTCTTCCTGGGTGTGGGGTGCTCTGCTTGAAGCAAAACCAAAGGAAAGAACGTCGTCTGCCTCACTGCTGCAGCCAGCTCAACGCGCACACCCACTGGGAGGGGGGTTTGATCACTTAACATTTTAAATGCATTTAACATTAAACCAGCAAGTCAGCCAGTGCTTTCTGTACGCAAGCTGCCTGGCTCATGGGAACCTGACACTTGACTTTTAGGAAGAGAGCACTTGCTTCTGTGGAGTGTCAATATTTGTCTCATTTCTTGAGACTCTGCTCAAAGTGATGAACGTGAGTAAATTAGGACCTTTTTTTGTAAATTGGGCCACAGAGCTCTCTAGGCACAGTCAGAGGAGTAAATGGCTGTGAAAGATGCCGCCTGATGTGAGCCATGGCCAGGCCCTTTGGAACCTGGGATCCCATCTCCAGCCTTTCAAAGGACACAGAGGAATATAAAATGCAGATGGGAGGGTTCATATTTTGGGCTTCTCTGTTCTTTTGAAATCAAAGTGCAAAGAAAAAGTTTTGCCTTGAGGTCTTAACCCATACTTGTTTTTCTCCAGAGGTTTTAAGATTTTCTTAACTGCTTTTTTCTTCCCCGATCCTTGGGGAACTTCTATCTTCATATCTTCTTAAAAGATATGGTTAAATTCAACACTGAAATTTAAAAACATGCTTTCATATTTTTCTTTAAACTGATATATCTGACATTGGTGAAGAACTAACTGGGAGTATTGGTTTATTTTTAATTTTTTGAGACAGTCTTGCTGTGTTGCCCAGGCTTGAATGCAGTAGTGTGATCTTGGCTCACTGCAGCCTCACCTCTTGGTTCACGCCATTCCCCTGCCTCAGCCTCCTGAGTAGCTGGGATTATAAGTGCCTGCCACCATGGCTGGTTCATTTTTGTATTAGTAGAGACGAGGTTTCAACATGTTGGCCAGAACTCCTGACCTCAGGTGATTCGCTCCCCTTGGTCTCTCAAAGTGCTGGGATTAGAGGCATGAGCCACCACACTCGGCCTGGGATATTCTTGATTGTAACTGTAATAGATTGCTTTAATAAAAAAGATATAGAACAACAACAACAACAACAAAACTGTCTGAAAAGTCCCGAAATTAAAGAGCTCACTTGGACAGGGATTTGGACACCAGTTGAATGGCCCAGCAAAAACCATAGTTACATGGGCCACTTGGCCTGTTAGATCCTTAGGGTACTTGAAATCGTGGGGATATTTGCATTTCTGCCTCTGGATATCGTGTTAGTATGAATTCGGCTAGTGTTTGAGGGCCAGGCTCAGATCCGGGAAAACAAGAGCCCCTGCCCTCACGGCACTTCTCTTCCGTGTGTGTGTGTGTGTGTGTGTGTGTGTGTGTGTGTGTGTGTGTTAGGAAAATAGAAAGCATAAGATATTTTTTTCAATGAGCTGGGAAGATGGAAAAACAAGCTTAAGATGTTTACTTGTTCAGAAGAAGGGAAGTGCAAGGAATACTCAGCTTTGCTGCTGCTGAAGGAGGCCCCTGGCCGAGGCTGTTTGAGAGGTGGAGTTTCTCTGAGAAAGGTGGTAAGAGGCAAATAGGATGCCCCATCTGGTTTGCCAGAGATGGGGAAAGTTAGTATCCCCAAAACAACCTCAGCATTCTGGCAAAGGCTTTGGAAAACCAGCTACGGTGTGGGACCTTGTTAGCCACTGGGTAGCAGGAAAACATTGCTGGTCCTGAGGACTATACTGTTCTTCCACTGATATAAAGAACTACCTGAGGCTGGGTAATAAGGAAAAAAAGGTTTAATCGGCATACAGTTCTGTGGGTTGTACAGGCTTCTACATCTGGGGAAACTTACAATCAGGGTGGAAGGTGAAGGGGAGGCAGGTATGTCTTCATATGGCTGGAAGGGGAGAGAGAGTGAAGGGGAAGGTGCCATGTACCTCCAAGCAACCAGATCTCAGGAGAACGATCATGAGGACAGCACTTGGGGGATTGTGCTAAACCATTAGAAACCACCCCCATGAGCCAATCACCTCCCACCAGGGCCCACCTCCAACACAGGGTTACAGTTCAGCATGAGATTTGGGTGGGGACACAGAGCCACACCATGTCGTGCTTCCCATTCTTCTGCACATGCTTTGCAAATGGTTCTGTCATTGGTTTTTGTTTCTGTTGATACATAATATATGTACATATTTTCAGAGTGCATGTGATATCTAGATTCATCCCTATATTGATGAAATCTGTGTACTTGGGATGTCTTTCACTTTAAATATTTTCTTTTCCTTATGCTGGTAATGTTCAAGTTATTCTCTCCTAGCTGTTTTGAAATACACAGTAGATGACCCACTGCCATCCCCCTGCTGATATATCAATAGTAGTTCTTGTGCTCCCATTAGGCTGTGTATTTGTGCCTGTTACTAGCCTCTGCCCATCCTGCTTATGAGTGGGCTCTGCTGGGCCCTGTTGACCACCTACTCTTGGTCTCCATGAGATCTGCTCTCAGCTCCTGCTTAAGAGTGAGAACATGCTCCGTTTCTTTGCTTGGCTGGTTTGTTTGACGTAATGTCCTCCAGCTCCATCCATACTGTCGCGGATGACAGGGCTCTCCGCTGTGTGGTGGAGTATTGCTCCTGTGTATGTTCAGGCCACGTTCCCTTCATCCCCTGTTGACGGGCACTCAGGTGATCCCGGACTTGGCTGCTGTGGATGGTGCTGCACTGAAGCTGAGAGCAGTCACTGGCTTTATACTCAGGGGACATGAGCCACTTTGATGTTCTCAAGCAGCCTATCCCCAAAGCCCTCCGTAAAATGCCGCATTCGTTTGTACCCACGGCTTCTTCCACTAGGATGAACAGCTGGGAAGGGGCTTTGAGTGAATGCTTGGGTTTCTGTCTTTAATTGGTACCCAGCTACACTGGCCAAGCAGGGGTCCCAGTGACCCTGGACACTACCTCACATAAGGTCCAAAGATGCAGTTAGGTTCTTTTTTTAACTTAAAAAAAAATGCTTTTGACCTGGTTAAGCTATAGCATTATCAGTTAGAGTTTTTCTATATTGGAAACGTGTATATTTTATTTTCTAAGAAGGAAAGAAATCCTCTTAAATACTCTAACCACAGATTAAATCATGTCAAGGAAAGAGGTACTATTTTGGGGGAAAATTACCCCTTCATGTCAAAGATCAAGGAGATGACTTACATTGTTTAATTGAGTTAATTATGAAATCTTAAGTGGTTTTAAGAAGATGAGCTGTGGATGCTGCAAGACATGAGACTGATACTGATTTAATGTTAGTCAGCCCTGACAGAATGTGGCTAATATTTAAAGCTTGCTCCAGTATTGCTTGATAGATTGTAAGTTAATGTAAAGATCTGTTTGACGCTTTTATTTTACAAAATATTGAGAAAAAGTTTGACAGCCAAGGAACAGCCTTCAACCAATTTCTTCCTAATTTCTATCACCAGAAAATTTTGTCCTGTTAATTCCAGAATTTACTTTTGGAAAGTTCCCGTAAGGAGAGCAGAGGTATTGGTGGTTGAATGGTGACTTGAATTTAGGTGAAGATCGTTAAATATTTCATAGTCATGTTTGTCTTGGTGGTTTTAGCAATTTTATATTAAACTTAGAACTGCGAGTCAAACCAAATGTGTTCTTTTGCTTTTGTGATACTCCTTTGTATGACTATACTGGTAAAGAATGATAAAATGTGTATAGGGTATTTTTTTCTGTGTAGATATTAGGATTTTTAGGGGAACAAATTAATCATTCTTCTAATATACACTGTGTTGTGTGTTGGGTCCTTTGTATATTAGTTGAATCACTCTAATGAGGACCACTTGAAAGTCTGTTTCTATAGCAGATCTTTTATATGTTGACTTGTGTTATGCAAAATCCTTCATCCTCTAAGAAGACTAAGCAATGGGTTGGAGGAGAGATTTAATCACCCATTAGGTCTATTCCGAATGCTCAGAATTGAATGCAAGTACTAATTATGTTTTTGAAGTGAGGTGTGTGTGTGGTGGACTCCTTTTTAGGTCATGGGAGGGAGGTAAAGCAAAGATGAGATTTGCTGATGAACATTTGTGCACATGCTAGTGGAGAAGTCATATGACTTGACTGCACCTGCGTACTCTGATTTTGGTTTCGTTAGTGTCCATAGCCACAAGCCTCAGCCGCCTCTGGGACCCACCCTGAGGGGCTGTGGTGAGGGTTATTACAGAGTTGTGTGTCTTAGCGAATGACACAAACGGCCTTGTGGGCCTACTTTGGCTTTGTTTGAACCTCTAGAATGTTAAACTAAGTTTCACATTTTGAGGATTATAAATTGTGATTCTTGTCTAAGAAGAGGTTTCTGTTGTCTCTGAAGACAGGAGCCGCAATACAGAGGGTCCCTGGCTCCCAGTGGTTACATTTGTGATTTTTTTTTTCAACCTTGTGATGGTGTGAACTAGTCACACTCAGTGCAGTGTTCGGCCCGAGATGGGCTGCCTCTGGATGAACCCGTTGTAAGTTGAAACTATGATGTCAAATGCACTTTCTATTTAGGATATTTTCAGCTTACGCTGGGTTTATTGGAACAGTTTCATCCCATGGTAAGTCAGGGAGCATATGTGCTCATAAAAGTAAAGAGGATCTCATAGATACCATGAGATATAATGTCTCTGATGTTGTAGAGATACGATGAAAACAATCAAGTGGGATTTGGAAGCCTTGGAGGGACTCACAAGGGCATCTCCTGGAATGCAAACGTGAGCGCCACTGGCTTCTGGATGTGACATCTGTGCCTTCTGCTTAGCCCAGTGGGTTATTGGCTGCTCCTGAGGGCAGAGAGGTCCAATGTTCCTGTGTTTAGGTGTTTGAGCTGCCTTAAGAGGCTAGGTCAATTCTCACTGGTGTCTTCAGGGCTTTAGGTCCTCTGAACAAGCAAGAGGAAGGGCGACTTTGTAGAGCTTTGGAAATCTCAACGGACTTCAGGGCCATCCCCCTTGGCAGGAGAGAACCCCACTGGAGGCGAGCAGGGTGCCCTGCGTGCCTGTGCTGGACCCAGGCATGTACGGACGTTGTGAGGGCCACAGGACACAGATCGGTCTTGGTTCACAACTGGTGTCGATGGCCACGCAGCATTTCTGCCAGGTACATGAGTGCGGGGACTTGGGTTTTGGGGTGTGCGTCCTGGTTGCCTAGTTGCTTGGAAGACCCCTATTCAGACCCCAGCCTGAGTCACCGTGACAGGCCTCCCGCTTCACATGCCACACGGAAGCCCTGGCATCGGTCACTGACGCCCACCAGCTGTCAGATGTGCGTGTGTATCTTCCCTGGTCTCGTGATGGGTCTTGTTTTGAGGTTATAGTAAACGTTCTTTACGAGGGGTTTTGGATTTTTTATGTTGTTTGCAAGGAGGCAGCAGGGAGTGCTTGAGCAGTGAGATCCCCTTCCCAACCAATGCAATTTCAGATCACAGCAGGTAATTAGGGCAGCTGAGCTGTGGGATCACCTTTCCAACCAATGAGAATTCGGATCACAGCAGGTAATTACGGCAGAGGGGCGGGTGGCAGAACCCTGAACTGTGGCTGTTTCTGGTGTCTTGCCCCGCGGACAGAGCGTGCTGGGGCCTCCGTGGTCCTCTGTGGGGTGGGTGGAGCACATGAGCTGGGTGCTGCTGGGCTGTGGCTGGCTCCCCGGCCCGGGGTTTATGCAGGACTGGTTCTTAAGACAACTTGGAACCCAGAAAGCAGCACGAGGAGAACGAATTTGTGCGTTTCGGGATCCTTGGTGCTTCCCAGTCTCAGATGATGTGCAGGCTCTGAGGGGTCTCGCCAGGAAGACTTGCACAGTCGGCCCCCAGGGTGGAGTGGGGCTGCAGCGGGTCTTGCAGGAGCTGGAAGTGGGGGTGAGTGTCTCGCAAGCGGGACCTTTCAAATGGGCCCAGCAGGATGCATCCGTTGAAATGGTGCCACCTAAAGCAGGGCTGCGGCCAGCAGGGCCTGAAAGGCTACAGCGGGCTCTGTTTCTGCTCTCTCTTGAAAGAGTTTCTGCATGGTTTTCCTTGGTTTTTGTCTGTTTGGAGGACGCTTCCCCCTTTCTTGGGCTTACCTAGCCTTCTGAGCTTCCTTGTTGAGTATGACAAAGCCCTGAGAAGGCATTTTTATCGCATAATTATGTTATCCTGGTGGCTGGATAAATGACCTGCAAATGTGGGTGACTCAGTAGCTCTGAGTGTGTTCAATATGCAAGTCAGAGGTGGGAATGAAATGTTCAGGCAGGCATCAGAGGATCTGTTCTCTGCTTCACACTGGGGCCCTGGTTTGCTGACAGTCTTCACACTTGATCCAAAATGGGGATAATGAAGTCTCACGGATTCGGCTTCAGCTAAGAGCTGCCTCCAGTACAGTCTTGTGTGAGTAACAGTATATAGGTTTGGTGCAAAGGGCAGGCGTCAGTTGCTCTTATTTGTGGTGGTGCTTATGGTGGCTTTTCCGTAAGGAATGTGGACTTTATTAGCTTTGGCAAGGGAATCCTGAGTGATAAATTGGAAGAATGTTTCAGGAAATTCTGGAACCTGCAGTGAATCTGGAATCTGTATGAAATTGAGATTTGGATTCTCACAATTTCCTAATGCTACCCTGAAACCCAGCAGTGGACATAGTCGTAGAGCTTCAGTTGCGCTGCCCCAGTTCCACATTTTAAAAGGAACACGTTGCTTTCATCTAGAATGTTCTGAGCTCTGAGTGCTGCCGGCAGAGTGACCAGCTCTCTGCATCAGAGGGGAAGCCAGGGCTGCGTTCACGGTGTCGCGGCAGCCGGGAACTGACCCTGGACCTCAGGCACGTGTGATGCTGACCATTTTCTGTAAACTCCAAGGGTGTAGTGGTCTCCTTGGCGCTTTACAGTCTTCTGAAGCTTTTGATGTGTCTGCACTTTATAGATTTTTCAGAAGTAGACAGCTTTTTGCCATACCCTTGGGCTGAGTTTCGTCAGAGGCTGGTGTGTGGGAAGCACCACATCCACATTCTGACAGGGAAGACTCTGGTGCCCAACTGAGGTCAGAGTGGAAATTTGTTTTTCCTTCCCTCCAGTCTGGTCCAGCTGCTCCCTGCTTGGCTAGAAGAAAATCATGCTTATCCAAGTCGTAGGCAAACCCCCGAAGTCATACATTTGTCTTTTTTCTTTAATATGCCCCTTTAGTTTATATGGGACGATAGATAGAGAAGTGTCTTTTAGGGGAAAAATAATTTCTTTAATTACAAAGAACTTTTTGGATAAAAACTGCAATCAGGAGGCTATTTTGTAATAAGATCTAGTTAAATACTACAGTGGAAAGCTCCTTATATTTTATCTTAAACTTGGGCCTGGTGTGCATGGCCGCACGCTCGTACTCATGACGCCACGCTCAGCTGTGAACTACCGGCACAGTACATACTTTCTGGTTGCTTTTTTGAAAGTCTTATTGCTTGGCCTCTCCGACTCAAATGTTGAGTTACGTTGATTCTGTTCAGAATGTTCATCCCTCCGTCTAGGGTCCTGTCGTCCATCTCAGAGGAGGAGACCTGAGGATGAAATAGAGGCCAGAGGGCTGTGGGGCTGAGGGCGAGGGTGGAGCATGGGGCCGGAGGGGCATGGGGCCAAGGGTGGGGCAGCGGCCTGAGGGGTGCAGGGCTGAGGCCGGGGCAGTGGTAGGAGGGGTGTGGGGCTGTGAGCCAAGCTCCATGGTGGCCTCTATGAATTGGGAGACTCCAGGCAGGAATACAAGCTACTGACCCCTTGACTTCAGCCCTGGGACCCCTGACTTCCAGGGCTGAGAGGAGGTTTGCATTTGTGGTAATTTGTTGCAGCAGCAATAGGAAGCTAATGCATTGTATCTGTTCTTCACCTCCAAACCTTTGAAAAGTGACCCTGTTGTATCGGCCTTTTGTGTGCCCTAAATTCTAATGAGATGGTTTGTAGGAAATAATGGACACAAACGATGACAGAACAAAAAGTTGGACAGAAGCAGTGTCTTCTGTGGTTCTGTAGTTTGGGTCTATGAAGTTAGATTTCGGTCAAAGAGTGTGTGGTCTTGTTCAGCGTGTACCTGGAGTACTTGTTCAGAGCTCCTGGGGGAGTGGTCTTTAACACTGTTAGGATTAAAACTCAAAGCACATTAGGGCCAGATTTCCTGAGTCAGTGTTAGGAGACCTTTGAATAAGAGTTGGCGTGTAGAATCTGCCCACTTTACTAGTATGAAGCAGCAAAGTCTTTTTTTTTTTTTTTTTTTTTTTTTGAAATGGAGTCTCGTTCTGTCTCCCAGACTGGAGTACAGTGGCGCGGCCTAGGCTCACTACAACCTCCACTGCCTGTGCTCAAGTGAGTCTCCTGCTTCAGCCTCCAAATTGCATGATTTATTTTCCTGTTTTATATACTTAGTATGTGAAAGCTCTGCAAACTTTATTAATACAAATGACATGCCAAAACTTATGAGAATCCAGCATTTTCCCATGCAAATTAGTAGTGATGTGGAATTCCTCGGCTGGTTTGGTTTTGTAAGACATGGGATGGATTCTTTGCCTAATTTCTGTGGAACTAACAATTGTTAATCACCCAGCACTCTTACCTCCCCCAACAGCTCAGGTGAGGGGGTTGTTACCCCCACTGTCGTGATGAGAGGCAGGAGACTGAGGCTTAGATGAGCAGGTGACACATTACTGTCCAGCTCCACCCACCCTGTAGTTTCCTGCCATGGCTCAGCTATCTTCCTGCAAGAAAGGAGAGACACCCTGGTGCTGGGTAGAATTCCTTGTGAACCCCTTTGCATCCTCCAGGGAGTTCTTGTTACGGTGGTGGCCCATGTGGGGAGGCCTCTGGCCCACTGAGAAAGTGACTCAAGTTGTAACATTACTGTCTCTCTGTCGGGCTGCTGTCGATTGGGTGATTTGTAAAGAGACATTTATTGCTCACAGCTCTGGAAGCTGGAAAGTCCAAGGTCAAGGCACCTGCACATCTGGTGTCCCAGGGCCTGTGGCTTACAGACGGCAGCATCTCACCGGGTCTTGCGTGGCAGCAGGCCTCTCGTCGGGACTCACATGGTGGAGGAACAGGAGGGCTCCTCCAGGCCTCCCAACAAGGACACCAACCCCAGTCCTGAGAGCAGGACCTCCCAAAGACCCCACCTCTTAATGTATCCCTTCGGAGATGGTTTCAGCATGAGGTTTTGGGGACATTCAGGCCAAAGCCATTGCTCTGCTGTGGTGTTAGGGCTGCATGGCGTCATTACTGCAGCAGAGCCACAGCCTTCTCATCTGCATTTGCTGCAGGAGGAAGACGCAGGTGCCTGTGCAAGTTGGGGTTCAGTGCAAGAAGTCGAGACCCTCTAGGAATCTTAGCAGGAGGAACTTAAGGCTTTGAGAACTGATACCTTAGGACTGTAGTTTTCTTCAGACTGTAAAAACCTTGGTGTGTGATAATACTGAACATTGCCTGAGCCCTGTGATCCTGTAAAACAGTGGTGGTTAAGACATTCCCCCTCCCCACAACGGCGCCCCCACTTTTACTGCAAGAAGCCCCTTCCCATGTGGCTTAGGCTGCCTGGGGATGACCATTTACCGAGGACAAGGCCAGACACAGGCCTTCAAACCCCCCTTCTCAGCCTTATAAGTGATTAGCTAAACTGCCTGTTCCCACTAATCTATCACCTCCCACCTTGAAATGGTTCTTCGTGGTGCAGTTGTGCCTAGGCGGGTGGACTTGTCTTTGACTGTTGCCTTCCACAGAGGACGGTTAGGGTGGGCAGGAAAGAATTCTCTGCTACAGGTCTGCATTCCAGGCTGTTTCCAGAAGTGGGAATTCTGGTGCCCTGGAGTGTGGGAATGGATTTCTAGTGTCCCAGCTTCGGGTGGAGTTGAAATTGAGTGAGGCAACCCACCACAGTCATCTGGAGCCAGGAACTAGAGCCATTTTTAAAGTGGCAGTTTCTCCATAAGATTACCCAAAAAATGCGCTCAGCACGTTTCTTTCTTTCTCATATGCATTTGGCCATCTAAAATGGGAATGGTTTTTTGAAGCATGGATGTAGTTTTAAATTTTGAGTATTGTAAACCTTAATGTAGCTTCTTAAAATGTTTGCCTGAGTATCTGGAGATTTACTAAACCTTTGGAGTGGTAATAATGAGTTGATCTATACGACTTTACTTTCATTGCATCATAGAAAGCACTCTAATTAAAACCTCTGCAGTTGGGCCAGCAGGCGATTGGCCAAAATAAATTCTGCTTTTTGGGTTTCTTTAAACAAACAAGGGAGTAGAGTGTAGGCTGAAGTGGCAAATTCATTTCAGAGCACGCCGGAGCCCTCAGTGATTGAGCAGCCTTCTCAGGTGAACATGTATCGAGCCGTGAGTCTTGGCAAGCCTGGCTACTGATGTGTGCACGTGACACCACAGAGCCACACCTAGGAAGATGTGGTTTCTGTAACAAGCTTTGGAAAACCGAAGTTCAACTTAATTATCCAACTTTGTTACAGAAAAAGCTTAGACCAGATGGCCAAAGACCTGATTGTTTCATGGTTGAGACATGGTTATAAAATTGCCCTTACTTGGTGCCAATCAGTGTTGGTCCACAGTGATACTCCTCCAACGTCACTGAATAGTTTGGAGACTGATATGAGACTGTGAAAATCTCCTTAAGGTGAAAAGGGCTCTGGGGCACCCGGGAATATCCGCACACCCGTGGCCATTCCCCTATAAGGTGGAAAGGACGGCTGGGTCACGCGGGAGCATCCGCACACCCGTGGCCGTCCTCTTTAAGATGGAAAGGGCTGGCCGGGCGCGGTAGCTCAAGCCTGTAATCCCAGCACTTTGGGAGGCCGAGACGGGCGGATCACGAGGTCAGGAGATCGAGACCATCCTGGTTAACATGGTGAAACCCCGTCTCTACTAAAAAAAAAAAAAAAAAAAAAAAAAAAAAAAAATACAAAAAACTAGCCGGGCGAGGAGGCGGACGCCTGTAGTCCCAGCTACTCGGGAGGCTGAGGCAGGAGAATGGCGTGAACCCGAGAGGAGGAGCTTGCAGTGAGCTGAGATCCGGCCACTGCACTCCAGCCTGGGTGACAGCGCGAGACTCCGTCTCAAAAAAAAAAAAAAAAAAAAAAGATGGAAAGGGCTGCTGGGGTGCCCCGCAATATCTGCACACCCTCAGCCATTGTGGTTGTCCCCCTTTCTGCTCAGTCACCTCTGTGTTCCCGCATTCAGGCTTTAGGACACTCATGAACAGCTCGTCCCCTGGGCTGGTGAGGAAGGAGTGGGAGGTTGTTCTGAGGTTCTGTCACTGTCTGCCCTGTCATGAGCGGGGCAAGGCAGTGGCAGTGACCCTGGAGGAGTCTGGTCAGTGAGGGCTCTGGCAGGAAGTGCTGAGGCTTGAGGTGGCTCTGCCAGTCGTAACCCAATGTCTTCCCTCTTATTTCCACGATTCCTTCTAGTTCTGCACATTGCACTGCAGAGTCTCTGTGTGTCTATAAATACACATGAGTTACGATACAGGTGTCTCTTTCCCCTCTGTCTGGGGCTGGGCCCAGGGAGTGAAGTGCAAGACCCCCTTACTGCTGGATGCCCACCAGCACGAGGCACTGCCTGCCCTGCTAATGAATGCCTACAGCAAGTCCTGGAAGCCTCCTTCTGAGCACCTGGCCTGTTAACGGTGTATAGTCCCACCCTGAGCAGAGACTGGGGGGGCGGCGGCAGCACTGCCCCCATGGTGCATCCTTGGTGCATGGAGGAAAGTGTGTTCATGCTTAAAACACAGCCCATCCTCTCAAAAGCAGGGTGACAACCACATTTACTTCTGGAATCTTAAAAAAGGGCCCTTCTCTTTGAGAGAAGAACGTGCCATGTATGTGTGTACCTCCTTTGTTGTTTTTGAGACAGTTTCCCTCTGTCACCCAGGCTGGAGTGCGTGGTGCGATCTCACTGCAAGCTCCGCCTCCCGGGTTCATGCCATTCTCCAGCCTCAGCCTCCCGAGTAGCTGGGACTACAGGCACCCTACACCACGCCTGACTAATTGTTTGTATTTTTAGTAGAGACGGGGTTTCACCGTGTTAGCCAGGATGGTCTCGGTTTCCTGACCTCGTGATCTGCCCACCTCGGCCTCCCAAAGTGCTGAGATTATAGGTGTGAGCCACCGCGCCGGGCCGTATGTGTGTACCTCTTTACAAGTCTTGCCCAACCTTTCCATTGAAAAATTATGGAAAAACTTAAGGATGTAACTGACAAGAACTTTATAGGTTTCTCCAAGTAAAAATTTGGAAAAGTTAAGTGAACCCATAATGTGTTTTATTTCTATGAGTCCCACACTTGGATTTTTAAATGTGGGCAAAACATCTATATGTTCTTCAGCCTGATTTCCGTGGAATCGTGAATGAAACGTGCTGAAGTTGTCGTGCGGATTTTGTTATGTGGCGGTGACAAGTGGGGCTGGTCATTAAACAACTGGAGGGATCCCTGTCCTTTCTATGCTTCTTTTGGACACTAGGCACGTGCTTGGGTGTTTTCTGTGTGTGTGGACAAGATGAGAACAGAATTTCCAGATTCACACGGTGGTATCTTCTCCCTTTTCTGTTAAAACGTGTCTTCTGCTGCTTCTACATAGACCAAGTGTTTCTTTCTCTTGCCTGTCTACATAAACGCTGTTTAACAAAAACCGTATTGTAGACATGTGAAGCTGAATTCCGCATGATCAAGCAGATAGAGATGACTGAGGATACTGTTTTGGGGAAGGAAGGTTTAAAATGATTTTTAGCTTTTTCCCTGAAATAGGGAATACTTTTAACTTTTTCCTTGAGATAGGGAATAATGAAATGGGAAAATAATTAAATTTTCCCATGTAATTGTTAGATTATATTTAATTATTAGATTATTCATGTATTGCAAGGGAAAAAGGAACTAGATCACCCCATGTACCCAACTGAAAATTTAAAGGGTATGGGCGAATTCATTTGAACTCCTTTAATTTGTTTTTGTTTGTTTGTTTTTGACAGTCTCACTCTGTTTCTCAGGCTGGGTGCAGTAGTACAATGACAGCTCACTGCAACCCCAACGTTCTAGGCTCAAGTGATTCTCCTGCCTCAGCCTCCCCAACTGCTGGGATTTACAGGCGTTAACCACCACACACAGCTTATCACCTCTTGGAGACTAGCTTTGAGTTTGGGCATTCACTGAACTATATTTTGGTTAATTCTCAAAGTTTGTCACTGTTTATCTTTAATTTGCTGAAAATCTACATGTATTGTAAAATGCGTTACATTTCCTTAGCATTCACGGATTCCCTGTTAGTGGGGCAGAGACACAGAAGGGCAGAAGGCGTTCGGACATCATCAGGGTTGCAGTTGAGTGCTTGCCCCGAACACACTGGAGCTCTGGGCTCTGTGGCCCCACGGGGGTCCTCTGTCCACCGAGGGGGCCGGGTTACCTGGAAGGTCCCTCCAGCCTCTGCAATTTTGCCCTTTTCAGGTTAACATCTCATCGTTGTCCTGGACAGCACTGCCTTTCGTTCACTGATCCACGAGTGAACAGCTGGTCAGTGGCCAGTGCTGCTTCCTTCAGCTGGGAGGTGGTGATGTGATAACACTTCCGTGGAATTTGGTTCTTGGTATATTAAGGGTTCAGTTGTATGTTTATTTTTAATCTGCACCTCTGAATTGGTCTTTTGATTGCAAAGAGATTGCTTACTGGATTTGTTTCTGAATATTTGGTGGATAACAGGAGAACCTTGCTTATCTCTGTGTTCATTTAATGTGTTTTTGCCAGGCATTTATATGGGTGTGTTAGCCCTTAGCCCACTTTCTGTGTGTGGTGGAGTCATTGAAATCATTTATGTGAAGTCTCTCTTCTATTAAGGCCAGAGGACGTGGGGTGGTGTCTCCCTAAACTAGGGGGAAATGGCATTGTTCTGCCCTCCTCCCTGGGAACGCTGGTGTTTCCAGGTCTCTGAACTTGGCTCCCACACTGGGAGAGTGGCTGTGGCTTCTGGAGCCCGTTTTGTGCGGGACTGACTCCTTCACTTGCTTTATTCCCCATCGTCTTTGCTGCTTTATGACGCAGGGATGAGGGAGTTGGGCCCGGGGGCCTTGCCTGTGCCTGAAGGGCCCGATGCAGGAAACTCCTGGTGGGAAGGATGTTCCTTGAGGGCAGCTTTTGGAGTGTTTTCCTACTTTTAACTGAGAAGCAGCTATTCACATGGTTCTATTCTGCTGGTGTGTTTCAAAATAATTGGTGTAGAGTTGTGAAGATGTCCGAGACACCCATGATCCACTCCGGGCAAGTGCCGGGCATTGTGCTCAGATGCCTTCAGACCACATTCATATGCCAAAGATTCTTGCTTGGTTATTCTCAAACTTATGAGAATCTAAAACGCGAGCCACGGTATGGATTTTCTCTTGCGCCCCCATGACTTTGCCTTGTATTTTGGGCATGAATGACTTCATCAAGGGGAAAGAATTTGAGGAAGGAGCCTCTGAGGCTAGGAAGGGGTGGGAAGGGGCGGTGGGAAGAGAAGGGAAAAGGAGCTGTAGAGAGAAGAGCCAGACTGGGGCTGGGGCATCTCCCCATGATGCTCCCCTACCCCTGGCGCGAGGCCCCAGGGACTGACTGATTTTCCCACAGGAAATGTGTATGATTGCGTGTCTGTTTTGTGGGCTGGCCATTTGGATTGAGGGAATGTCTGTGTTGTGATTCCTTATTGATTCAAAGGTTGGAAAGGTTTGTGCTCAATACAGGGGTCTCTTGGTGCGATGGGAAAATGTGATCGCAGCCGCCTTCAGGGTGGGGAGAGCCCTTGAGGCCCTCAGTGGTGGCCGGTGTCGTCCTTCACCTCCCTGGGTCAGCTGCCCTCAGGGTGGGAAGGGAGGTCCTCGGTGGTGGCCGCTGCTGGCCTTCGCCTCCCTGGGTGAGGGCTGCTCCATCCCCGGCTCTCCGACTCCTTGCCTGCACCTTCCTCATTGGAAGCCGTGATCCATCAACTTTGTCCACGCGTGTCCTGCAGACTAGTGCTGACTGCAGGTTCAGCAGTGGTCAGAGGAGGCCAGAGGAGGCCCTCGTGATGCGAAGCTAAACGTTTAATGATGGCGCTGCTGAGTGCATGAGTCGCGTCAGGCCAAGAGTCTGGGTAGGAGGGAACCGCGGGGTGGAGGGAAGACTGGACAGATGGGTGCTTTCCTCGGCCCCCGGGAGCATGGCCAGGTCCACTCTCAGACCTCCTGGTTTCTCCCATATTTCCATAAATAGCAAGGGAAGGACTCGGGGCACCCAGGGACCTCAGGGGTATAAGCTGTGTCCTCATGTGGCCCTAGCTGTGGCCAGTGACGTTATTCTCTTTAACCTTAGGCTTATTTTGTATAAAAACACAAAGGGACAGAAGTAGTTCAAGGGCCTCTAAAGACTTATGTAATTGTTAATAGGCCTACTTTTATGATTTCTTATGTATTAAGAGCAAATCATGAAACAAACTCATTTCTGTTTGAAGAAATCTTTACTGCTCTCATTTTTGTGGCAAGCAACATTGATTCTTTGCTCAGTGAGCGTTAGTGCCCTCCTGCCCAGTGCTGCTGCCTGGCGTGTCGTCGCACGCACCTCTGTCCATTGGTCTCCGTTCACCTTTCCACCTAGAATTGTAGGAGGGGCGCTGGGATCTTAGGGCTAGAAAGAAACTCTGAAGACCACTTTCAGGGGCGGCTTTTAGTCAGGGATCTCCAGAGAGACAGCCAGCTGGGTGTGCGTGTGTCTCCAGGGCGAGGCTTGCTGCAGGGGCTACAGAGTCCAGGAAGCCACAGGACCCACAGCCTGCAAGCTAGAGTCCTGGGATGGTGTGGCTTGAAGACTTGAGAAGCGGAGGGTGCAGATCCCACCCGGGTCTGAGGAGCTGAAACCCAGGAGCACGGGCTGCAGAAGACGGATGTCACTGGCCCATCAGCCAGACAGGTGGAGTGAACCCAGTTTTCCCCGCCTTGCTGTTTTACTCGGGCCCTGGGTGGATAGGGTGGTGCCCCCCACACCGGCGAGGATGGGTCTCCACTCAGTCCAGAGGCAAACATGCATCTCACACAGAAATAATGCAGAACCAGCCATCTGGGCACCCCGGGCACGCTCAAGTCGATGCATAAAACCAATGCCGCGCGTGGCCCTGACGTCTGCGTGTTCGCATCACTCCACGCACGTTGCTCGGTCATCGCCTCGGTGAGTTTGTAAGTTCGTTGTGTGGTTCTGGGGGCCTTTGTCCCGGGTGGTGGTGGTGGTGGTGGTGGTGGTGACGACAGGCTCCCCACCGCCCAGCTCAGGTACGGAAGGGTGATGCCACCAACCGCTCCTTATTTCTCAGACACTTGAGCGGGTGCTCTGTGCAGCCAGTTCCACCTGCAGCAGCATCTGTTCCCTATGCCGATTCCATTTGGAGTGTGTGCCTCCCTTCTGTTGAGGGTGCAGCCTTCTTTCAGGGAAGAACTGTGTCCTGTTCGCCTATGTCTCCTGTGGTGTATCTCATGGCTGAATAAGTAGCTATAGGATACCTCGGTGGCTGAACGATAGGTTCATTGAAAGGAAAACTTTATACTTTTTTTTTCTTTTTGGGACGGAGTTTCATACTCAACGCCCAGGCTGAAGTGCAATGGCATGATCTTGGCTCATTGCAAACTCTCCCTCCCGGGTTCAAGTGATTCTCTTCCCTCAGCCTCCCAAGTAACTGGGGTTACAGGCGTCTGCCACCATGCCTGGCTAATTTTCGTATTTTCATTAGAGACAGGGTTTCACCATGTTGGCCAGGCTGGTCTTAAACTCTTGATCTCAGGTGATGCACCCACCTCGGCCACCCAAAGTGCTGGGATTACGGCCATGAGCCCCTGCACCCAGGAACTTAATACCGTTTTTTTTTTCCTTTAAATCATAATGGGCTTGTTAAATGCTTACGTTAATGTTTATTTTTAAAAATGTTATCTGTGACCTTTCAGCTTTTCATAGCACTTCTCGTGTGAGTATTTAAAAAAGGCCCTTTAGTCGTGGGGGAGAAGGAGGTTATCCCTTTCAGCAGAGGGAGGTGGAAGAACAGGCCCTGGTGGGTCTGAGCACAGGCAGTCACCCCAGCCTTGGTGCATGCTTAGGTCTGTTCTCCGTTCACCGTAGCCGCGTCAACTCTCATTGTCAGCTTAAAAATAAGCTTTTTCCTCTTTCTAATCAGAACAGTTAGTTTGTTAACCGTCACATTAAGGTATCGAGAATGATGGCTTTCAGGCCTCAGATATGACACAAGTAATAAATGCAGCTGACCCTGAACAACGTGGGTTTTGAGCTTCGAAGGATCACTTATGTTAATTTTTTTTCCAACCAAACCCTTACTGAAAAAACCTGGCTTTGTGGAGGGCCGACGTTTCCTACATGTGCTTCCATAGGGTGGCCGTGGGGTCCTGTGGATACGTAGATTTGGGTAAACTCGGGGGGTGTTCTGGAATCAATGTCCCTGTGTATACAGAGGGACAATTGCAGCTTTTTAGAAGTTTGTGTCCTGCCTTGTCCTAAAAAGGTTCCAAGGTGGACGCAAAATTATTTCATTCCTTTGGTTTTCTTGGTGGGATATTGATGTTTATTCTTCACTGTCTAAAATCCTGTGTGAACAGAGTTACTGCTTCAGGAACAAAGCCAGTCTGGAAACACATATTGAGATATCCACCTTTTCTTCATGGTTTCACAAAAGGCCATGATGATATTTTATTCAGTTGAACCGTAGGAAACTGCCAATATTTGCTGGTTTTGGCCTACAAAATGGCAAGTTCGTACGATATTAAAAACAAAGGCTTCCTGGATGGGGAAAATAGGAATCGGTAAGAACCTGAAGTTCTCTGTCATGGCCTCTGAGTCACAGGTAAATAAACCTGCGTGAGGGGGAGTTGACTGTACAGTATTTTCCTTCTGTTTTGAGACTGTCAGAAAAAGGTCAGTTCCATTGCGTTGGGTCCCTTTGCCTCACCTTTGCTGCATAGGGGACTTGCCATTATACCTCTTGTTCCCAGTGCCCAGGAGGCTGATGCCACATAGAAGACCTGCAGGTCGGTGGATGTGAAACAGGCATCGGACACGCTGTGCACCTTGGGACGCATCTGAGAAGTGCGTGCTTGCGGCAGATCTGAGGGGAGGGCGTGTTCCAACTCCTCTCCCTTCTCTGCCTTTGCAGGCCTTTGAAGTTGGTCCTGGAAAATGAAATTAGTTAATACTGATTTAAGCTCCAGGTCAAAGTCTGGGGGCCGAAGAGACCCGCCCTTCACTAGGGGTGTGAAGCATTGGGTCTTCCCATCAGGAGGCAGCAGGGACTCGAGAAAGCCCCACATGCCCTCCAGTTCCCTTATGTTGAAAGGTTTTGTACTCGGCCATGCCGGGTCATTTTGGGAGGTGAGCAGGGGATTCACATGGGGGTGTGCAGTATTCTTAGGTGTCAGGTGCGAGAGTTGAATTTGTAGAAGCTGTGCAGATAGGAAAGGGCCTGGCAGGGAGTGCTGTTTACACGGAGCCGATTTAACGCGAGGTCTGTGCTCTGCCTGGGTCCGTGTCTGACCGGTGTCTCCCAGTCTGCAACAGGACGTTCACGTGACTTGGCGTCATCGTCCCACTCTGTGTAGATGTCTGAGGATCTGTGCGCAGCTGCTCTGTGAGAATGCGTTGTGATAATGAACTGAGAAACAGTGAACAAACCCTGAATTGGTTAGCACTGGTTCCACGCCCACTTCTGCCGTGGTTGGAGTCATTCATAATAAAGTGTGCTGGACTCCTATGCAGAGCTCTGAATTTCAGAGGCCCTTTAACTCGGCAGCTAACCAGCTGCTTCCTTCAGAAGACATTTGAGTCCCCTTTACCTGCCAGGGTGACCCTGGGAGTTTGAAGATGAGTGAGACAAGCCCTCTGTGTCTTGTGGATTTTACTGTCCAGAGGGGAGACAGATGTGGATGGTGAAGGAGGCCCTATCAGAGGTCAGTGCATGTCAGTTTTGTTTCTTCAGCACTTGCTATGTTCAGGCGTTGCCCCGGGCCATGTGCAGAGCATCTGGGGACCCTGCCCATGGCATCCCAGGCACAGCTAGCATCTGCGCCATCTTCATACTTGGCCTGAGTTTTGGGGAAGTACCGAGGATGGCTTCTGCCTTTGCTGGAGAGAGTTGGAAGTCAGGGCAGCCCTCCACAAGGAGTTGATCGCCAGCTGATTCCTCAAGAAAGAGAGGTGGTCCCCACATGGGCAGAGCAGGGCAGCATGCACAGACCTGGGTGTGGGGTCTGGGGCATGTGCATCTGAGTGGGGTCTGCTGGGAGACAGCAAGGGCGAGGTGTGAAGGCAGTTGGAATTTACAGGATAAATTATCACTAAGGCGATGCTGGGAAAACATAAAATGGGGACTCTCTGGGGTAAACGTGGACTTAGGGTGACCCTGGGCGTGGGTGTTTTCAGGCTCTGAAGGCAGAGATTTAGAAAATTGGGGCAGAGCTGAGCCCCAGACGAGGATGAAGACCACCCTTGGGATGTTAAATGAGACAGGGGTGGAAACCCAGTGAATGTCATGGGGGGGTCAGTCCAGCAGGAAGGCAGCAGAGGAGACCGGTGTCCTCAAAGGCCCCTTGGGCCTGTCTCTGAAAGTGCTGGGATTACAGGCATGAGCCACTGCTCCCTGCTGATACTTTTAAAATTTCTAAGCTACTCTCTCTCATACCCACTCCCGTATTTTTTTTTTTTTAAGACCAGGTTTATGGCTATATTTTTTCCAAGGGAATCAAAAAGTTACCTGTTTGAAGTACAAATAACACCGTGTTTAAAAATCAAAAATGCCAATTTGCATAGAAGTTTCCAAATACCCAGTTGGTTTGAGCCTTGCATTGCAGTGTCACTACCTGCTCTTAAATTTCTACACGATGTATAGATAGCGAGGCAGGGACGGCTCGTACATCTTCAGGTTTCGATTCTACTAACTTGGGCTATATTTTCATTTATTTTGGCATACCTGTGGGTGTGGCAAGCAATGCCAGGGTATTTATTTTGAATCTTGTCCAATAACAGCTGGGAAGATTTTCACATTTTTAGAATTTTCATAGTAATAGTTATAATTGACAAAGAATTTTAAATTGTGTAGTCATTATTTTGCTTTTTTTCTAGATGTGCCCCGAAACAGGGTTGCTAACTATCATTCTACATCAGAGGATTCAGAACAGTACCCTTTTGGAGCAGATGCCTGTAATCGAGGAATTCTGCCTAGTCAGTTCACTTTAAGCGTGTTTAAAAGGTTTTCTTTATCCTAGTTGGCACCTGTGGCTATAGTTGGTTTTCATTGCTGAGGAATATTCCACGATGGAAGCCGTAATTCATCTGTTTTTCATATTGGTGGACATTTGGATTGTTTTGGGAGGGTGTGTATGTCTATTCAGCCTTCATTTTTTCAGGATTTTTTTGTAGACGATAATGTAACAGTGTAACATCCTCTGCTAGGGAACCAACACGAACCCTGATTACAGCCACACTGACTCTCACACAGACTCTCAGGCCTTGTTACCAACACACAGAACCATTTTCTTAAGTTGAAACACAGTAGCAGAACCTGAAGCCATGTGAACGGTTCCTCCAATCCTACACTTGGAATTCACTTTTTATTACTATGTCTGCTAATTAGGAAGCATATCAATTATACAGAAATCTGAGAATGTAAAATTATACGTTTATAACAGAAAAAACCTTATTTAATAGCCCAGAACACATGGCTATGTTTTTCCCTCATGCCCCACCACTGTTTTCTTTGCTTGAAATGGGAAATGACACTTGAATGCGGTTTTCTAGCGACTGTTAGCCTGGCATAGTTCTTCAGAGACAGAGGATGTAAAGCACATGGAGAATTTCTGTTTGTGGAATGTGATTTCCCGGTCGCCTCATTCAGGTTACCACCGCCTTCCCCTCTGGCCGCCTGCACCGTGGGATGTCTGAGAAGGTCCCTGTTTCATCCTCTGGAAATTCTGAAAAGGAATGAGAGGAGGGCGTGCAGGGTGTGGTGCATTTGTGTTGGTCCTTCCAGCTTTTATTTGGAGTCTCGGCTACCTTGGTGGTTCCTGCCTTTATGTCCCTAGGTCGTGGCTTCGTCCTTGTGTCTAACTCACAGGCATACAGATGGAAAGGGAAGTTGTATTCAGCCAACAGCTGGATCTTATTCTCAAGGCTCAAATCGACTGGGTATTTGGAGACTTCTGTGCAAGTGGACATTTTTGGTTTTTAAACATGGTGTCTTATTTGTACTTCAAATGGGAAACTGGTTCTCTTGGAAAAAATATAGGCATAAAGCTGGTTCTTTAAAAAAAAAAAAAAAAAAAGGGAGTGGGTGTGAGAGAGTGGCTTAGAAATTACACCAGTAATGGTCGGGAGTGGTGGCTTATGCCTGTAATTCCAGCACTTTGAGAGGAGGAGGCAGGTGGATCCCCTGAGGTTAGGAGTTCCAGACCAGCCTGGTCAACATGGTGAAACCCCATCTGTACTGAAAAGATGAAAATTAGCCGGGCATGGTGGCAGGCACCTGTAATCCCAGCTACTTGGGAGGCTGAGGCAGGAGAATCACTTGTACCCGGGAGGCAGAGGTTGCAGTGAGCCGAGATCGCACCACTGCACTCCACCCTGGGCGACAGAGCAGAAACTCCATCTCAAAATAGAAAAACACAAAAAACAAAACAAAAACCCAGTAATGAAAACCTGATTGCATCATCTGTGATGGAGATAGCGGATTATTTCATTTTTAGTGACAGGATGAATTGGATATGTTTGCAGTATTGATTTGATAAAGGAAATAGTGAGAACCAAATGTGCCGCCCAGCTTGGAACTCGCCTTTGGCAGAACACCTGGCGGGCAACAGACTGGAGATTCGGAGACCGAGGGGAGAATTCTCACGCTGTGACGCTGGTGCAGTGTGTGCTTCTGGACTCCTGCTGGAGGGAGCTGCCCCTTTGCCTTGCAGGCTTTGGTGCAGTGGAGACCTTAGGACCTGCCCCTCCTGGTACACCTGTGGGTGTGGTGAGCAGTGCCAGGGCTGAGGCACAGGTGTTGAGCCCAGAACGTGGGACGGGAGAGGCTGCACACGCCGTCAGGTGTCTGCTCCAGCAGCTGGGGGTTTCTACAAGGGGGCGGGGCGTTGGTTTTCCTCCTTGAATTTGGGTGGGGAGGGTGTCTTGGGGTGCTGTGTCTGCACTTGTGTTGCTCTGAGGTCAAGTTGTGGCCCCGAGTCCCTGTCCCCCTGCCAAAGTGAGGTTTTGCCCATTTTCAGGTCAGATTTCCCTTGGGTCCGGGTCTCTAGGAGTGGGGGGCAGTCGAAGGGGGCATGAGCACGGTGGACGCCTGTGGGCCTCTTCCTCTCCCCTCAGCTCCTGGGTTGTGTGTGAAGAGCTGCCCAGCGGAATCACCCTCCTGCCTGGTGTTTCATTCACCAGAAATCGTTCTCACTGTGGACTCTTGAGTCAAATGTAATCCAGGAATGGAACGTGCTGTTGCTGGATGCCACAAACAGCATCAGGAGCCTAGTTGGGGATTATATGATCTTACCCCACACCTTAAAAGTAAAGACTATAGTTGTCAGGCGTCTGAGCCCAAGCCAAGCCATCGCATCCCCTGTGACTTGAACGTATATACGCCCAGATGGCCTGAAGTAACTGAAGAATCACAAAAGTGCAAATGCCCTGCCTGGACTTAACTGATAACATTCTACCAGAAATAAGTGAAAATGGCCAGTCCTTGCCTTAAGCGATGATTTGTGTGTGTGTGTGTGTGAAATTCTTTTTCCAGGCTCATCCTGGCTCAAAAAGCTCCCCCACTGAGCACCTTGTGACCCCCACTCCTGCCCGCCAGAGAACAACCCCCATTTGACTGTAATATTCCTTTACCTATCCAAATCCTATAAAACGGCCCCACACTTACCTCTCTTCGCTGACTCTTTGGACTTAGCCCGCCTGCACCCTGGTGAAATGAACAGCCATGTTGCGCTCACAAAGCCTGTTTGGTGGTCTCTTCACATGGATGTGCATGACAATAGTTAAGGGGATACTGAAGTCTTTGGCAGCTCCAAGAGCTTTTTCAGTTTGTGTCAGGACATTTTAGGCAGAAGGAAAAGCTTGCTTAGAGAATCTTACAGAAATGTTCGGTGCAGTGCCATTAACTCTTGGAATAAATGTGTAACTTTCCATGGCAGACCTCTGGAAAGAGATGCACTTTGAGTGCACCCTGGCCTGCTCGCTACAAGAATCGGCCGTGTCACCCCGCTTTCCGTAGGTCTGCAGGTGTGCGTGGTCTATTGCCCTGCACTGTGGCCATGGAAGGGAAGATGATCTGGAATGCTGGCGACAGTTATCAGTGCGTGTTGATGTGTGCTGCTTTCTACAGGGGAGAACATTTCTGTTTAATAAGCATCTCATCACGATGATGACTGCAAGATATTTGAGTCTCATTCAATAGTGTTTCTGGGTTCCTTCTGTTTTTAATCTGCTTTCTAGCACTAGGCAAGTGAAGACATGGAAAGTAAAAACCCATCGAACTTGTAGAGACATGGTGTTGTGTAGGAGCAGACTGTAGCCTCTGGCTCTGTTTAAAGATTGTAGTAAACCTCTTACCTGGCATAGTCAGGGTGTAAATTATCTTGTTTAATCGAAATGTGTATGAGTCATGCATTGTTGATGATGAGCCTGCATTTTTGATGAAATACCAGATTTTAAGGGAACATGTCAATGTGCTGTAAGATACCAAGAAAGTTCCTCACTGAGGTTTGGCGCGGGTTCGGAGGAGCTGGGCCTTAGGTCACCAGGGTCGTCTCTGGGAGCAGATGCTCAGTGTGGGCATTAGTCACTTAGCCTTTCCAGAGCCGAGGAGCAGCTCTCTGTGGTGGTTTTTGAAACCTGTATTTTGAGTCAGTTTGTCCCACTTGACTCGAAGTTGCCGCGCCATTTCAGACCTTTGCCTCCACCGTGCGCTCGTTTTCTTGTCCCCTGATAACTGCCTCGGTTGCCCCGGCCTGACATTTGAGCCTTGTCGTTCATGGACACAGGCTCCGTGGTGGGGCAAAGGCCACGACTCCGGCTTGCACAGTTCTGTGACTCTCACCATGGCTTATCACATCACTCCCGAGATCTCCGGTTTAGAGGAAGAGTGTCCCTTTCCTGCAGGCCCTGTGTGGTGTGGAAACCACCCCTACCTACCTTTTTCTGTTTGAACTGCACCGTGAAGCTATTTCTGTTCTAGTCAACCATCAGAATTTAAGGAACAGTGATTTATGTAACTTATCACACACTTCTCAGCAGTTCTTTATGAATTTCATTCTGTTGTGAAATTATTGCAGTTTTCATGGCTATGCTGGTCTCACGTTGTGGCCCTTGAAATGAATTCCCTTCCCCATTGTGTGTTAAGGTTGTGCCTGGGAGCTGTTGAGGCCTCACCTCTGCTTAGGGCAGTGGCTTTGCTCTCCTGACAACAGGAAGAATCTTATTTAGAGCATTTCTAATGTGGTTTTTGCTTCCAGACAGAGTTACTTTTTTTCACAGAGACAGCCACTAAAGTCATAAATTATACTCAGGATGGACACACGGGTCAGCTGACAGAGTGGAGTCCAGAACAGATCCAAAGACACAAAAGCAGTTCAGTGGAATTTGAGTCTTGACAACAAATGGTGCTGGAATTATGGGACAGCCATGTGCAAAAGAGTGAAAACAGGGAGAAATTCCTGTATGAAAATTAAGGTGGATCATAGCCCTGAATGTAAAATACCAAACTACAAAACCTGCAGAAGAAAGGGAAATTGTGGAGACCTAGGGTGAGAGCTCTTAGCCATACCATGATCCATAATCAAGGAAGAAAAAAGTAGGTAAGACTCATCAAAATTAAACTTCTAATATAAAAGACACCCCTAGGGAATTGAAGAGACACATTTTCGATAGATGGGGAGAAGATGTCTATGAACCATGCAGCCGGCAAAGGACTCGTATCCAGAATGCACAGGACTCCCACGGCTCATGACAGAGAACAAACCACCTGACTTAAAAGCGGAAGGGACCTGAACAGATGCTTCGCTGAGAAGGACGGGAGGATGGCCCGAAAGCATCTGAAATGACCTTCAGCGTGACTGGTTGCACCGAGATGTGCACCGAAGCTGCAGTGAATTTGTTCACACCCCTGCTGGAGCGCCTGACTAAGGTCTTCCGACAGCCCCAGGTGCTGGTGAGGACCGGCAGTCGGGACTCCTGTGCGATGCTGGGGTTCAGCACGGTGCAGACAGCTTGGCGATTTCTTACAAAACTGAACTCACACAAACGTGGGTCCCAGTGACCCCAATCCTGGGTATTTACCCTAGAGAAACAGAATCTGATGTTTAAGAAAAACTGTGCCCAGATGTTAATAGCGCTGTCTATAGTTGCCCAAAACAGGTTACAATGTGCCACAGCCATATGTGGAATAATAAATAGCCAGCAGCCCCGGGGCCTGGCTCTTGATCACAGGACACCCCAGGTGCACCTCCAAGCACGATGCCCAGGAAATCGTGATTTTGCCAGTGTTTTGCGACAACACTCGCAAAAGACAGACCCGGGGGATGGGAGGACACGGAGAGGGTGGTTGCTGAGAATGGGAGGGTATGCTTATGAGGCCCCGTGAGTGGGTTTGGGGCTGTTGGACTGTTCTGCTTGTGTGATGACGATTATGGGAATATTTGTGCCGAAATTCACAGAACTGAACACTGTCCACTTTACAGTAATTTTTAAAAAGTGGTAATATGCTCATTTTCGGTACTGTTTTTAATGGAAGATGGAGTTTGCAGATGATTTGTCAGGGCAAGCCTGTCTCAAGAGTTTGTAGACGATTCTTTAGGGGACTGTCTCAGAGCGGTTGGGTTGGGTTGGAAAAGCCTTCCCTGTTGGGGGCAGTAGCATGGGGCATGGAAAGGATATTGCCAAGGAAACACGTAGAATCCTTTGAGGAAGCATGTGTATTTCTAACTTGCTATAAGATAGAATTGGAAATTGTAATGGTTTTGTTTTCTAGAGTCTTGGTAGAATAGGGAAGACAGTGTAATAAAAGCTAATTTTGAAATGAAGAATTTTAAAGATTTTCAACAGCAATTGCTCTAGGAAGTCACCCTGGAATGTTTTTAAAGATGTTCAGTAGCAATAGCTCTAGGAAGAGTCACCCTGGAGTTGCTTCTTGAGCATTGGTTTCCTGGCTGTATCTTCCGACTTTCATTTTTAAGTTTTGCTGTGAGTTGGGGATGTGTGGGAATAGCCATCCCCAGGTGTTGGGTAGGAGTCGCCCTGCACGGGGGTGCATGTGCCCCGAGGCCTGAGGCACTGTTTCAACCTAGCTTGGAACATGGGGACTCTTGTCAGAGTAAGAGTACTAGTCTGGCAGGCTGGGGGAGCCCCGGGGTGGTCTGGGCACTGTCCTCCCTGCCTGCAGGATGGCAGCTGGAGGAGCTCGAAGGCTGCCTGCCTCATGGCTGTCAGCGCAGCAGCTCCTCCTGGCCCTGGAGCAATCTTTGGGTCCATGAGTCTCTGCGCCAGGACTTGCCTCCTGGGACCTCCGCCATTGTCCTGAGGGCCCTGGTGCCACTTTCCCGGTGGGACCCAAGCCTCAGGCAGCTACGACCCCAGATTCGGTTGCTTTCCCTGCCGGCTCATTGCAGCACGAGTGCTCACCTCACTCAATGTAGAGCCTCAGGTTCCTTCAAGATCCCCAGAGATGGAATCTCCCAATTTAACAAGACAGTTGGTGACAAGATTGGTGCGGCACTGATTTAACTCAGCTTCCAGAGTTTAAGTTCCCAAGACACAGTCCTGCTCCTTCCTCGGCCTCATCCTGTGTGGCTGGTGTGGATGCGGGGTTTCCAGAGGGTGGGGCTGAGGCAGGTCAGCAGCAGGGGGATGGCTCATTATTGATCGCTCAATGCCTTGAGGATAACTAGGATTAATGACCTTTATAGGGCTGTAGTTTTGGAGTATATATATGTGCGTGTGTGTGTGTGTATGTATGTATATATATGTGTGTGTGTATGTGTGTATATATGTGTGTGTGTATATATATATATTTAACCAAGGTGGACACGGTTATCACTGCATTTTTCTGACATGAAACTTGGAGAGCAGAGGGTTTAGGAAACTCCTGAAGCCACACTGTCAGCGGGACCCGGGCGGTCTGGCCTTAGACCCTGCACTGTTTGCCCCTCACCACGCTGTCAGCAGACCCGGGTGGTCTGGCCTTAGAACTCACGCTGGTCGCCCCTCCCTGCCACGTTGTGGGGATTTTCCTGCTTCAGGGCAGCATTTGATAGCTTGTGAAACAAGATCAAGACTTACTATGAGTGGATATGCCATTATCTGAGATCCAGATCGTTTCCTGGACCTGGCGTTGCCGATGTCACGTAAGGGAAGGTAAAAACATTTTCATTGTGGTCACTGGGGCTCCTGAAATGGTATTTTTCCCAGTGAAAGTTTACCATAAAAATCTGTTAACTCAATACTATGTGAACAGGAAGAAATGTGTTGGGCTCTAGTTAAATGTCTCAGAGCCACAGAAGTGAATGAGGGCACCTTCCGAGCACAGCCTCCTGGAGGAGGCCAAGGACGTTTGTCTGGAGGGTTTGCCATGAAGCAGGACTTGGGCAGGGCTGGTCTGCCTGGAGAGGCCTCTGCCATGATGTAGGTTAGGTGAAGTAGTTGACGGGTGGTGGCGTGAGGTCGGTGGTCCCCGAGGAAGCCCCTAGCAAGGCCGGTTTCCGTGGGATGCAAAACTGCCATTCAGTGGCTGTAATCCTGGCTTCACGGGTCTGACATACAATCCTGCACTTGGATACTTGGATCCCAGCCAGGGCAGATGGCCCTGAAAGGACATTCGGACTGTGATGGCTGCACCCATTTTCAGCATCTGTAGGGTCTCCTGTGTATGTCTGTGTTTCCATTTTCTTTCAGCACAATTTCTCCCAGCGAAGTCGTGAGAAATAGAAGGAAAGGTGGAATGAAGATGTGATTGAGGAAAGTGTGGTGTGGTCTTCGACCTTATTTTGCCTTGGTTGGTGCTCAAGAACTCCACCTGACCTCAGAGCTGAGCATTTCTGCCAGGAAGTCCTGCCTTTTATGCTACCTCGAGGCCTGTTGAGACACTCCAAGAAGCTTCGTTAACAAATTGCCTTTTCCTTTTACAGCAGTTGGATATATTTGCAGCAAAACAAAGGAATAACCCCCCAATATGGTGATGAAATGCATTTAAGTATAGATAGCATTCAGTCTTGAAGGGCCTGGGATTTTAATCATCTTTGGGTCATGTAACAAGTGGTGTTGGTGATTAAAATCTCCTGACAGCTTTGTTCTGCCACGTTCCTCAGTTTTGAATGATGATCTTCCTGGTGTTGTACCTTGGGAGGGGCGTTTGTGTCAGTAGAGAGCAGAGTGGTGGTTCCCAGAGGCTGCGAAAGGACAGAGGTGAGGCCCCTGAAGGACACTGGTCTTCCTGGTTTCGGGGTTTGGGGCTCAGCCACCTTCCTGTGTCCGTGTAAATTATACCCAGGATCATTTTCACTCGCGCCACTTTAGTTGAGCATTGGAGCTTCAGGATATGTGTGTGCCCACGTCACCTGGGCCGTGATCCTGGAGTTGGGTGAGACTGATTCCCGGGTTTATAGAATTACTCTGGGATTATTGAAAACAGAAGCACTTGAGGCATTCATAATGCTATTTCCTGAACGTAATTTATGTTCAGTTATTCAGAAACGTTTATCTGAGGAAGCATCTATAATTTTTGTTTTCTGCCACTCAGTGCTAGAAAGAATTGTGCAACACTCAAGTGAGTGGCATTATTCCTCTCCCTCCACCATGCAAGCAAGATTAATGGTACCTCTGGCTCCCCTCAATCTTCTCGTCTGCAGGGTGCCTGGCGTGGCAGTGTGCTGCCTTCCGTCTTTTTGGGGAGAATTAGTCGTGTTTGTGTGTACTGCTCAGCTCAGCCTGGTGCGGTTGTGTGAGTGAGGAGCTTGGATGCTAGGTGACCCTCCCAGGCCTGCCTCCCACCTCCCTAGGCCTTGTTCTAAACTGACAGATAAACAGTGTGTTTTGGAAGAGGACAGCAGCAGGGCAGGAGAGAGTTTGTTCAGACTTTCTCCTCGCACTGATGTTTGAGCCTTCATCCGGCCTGGGCACTTCTACAGAGCTGCGTATGTGTGTTGCAAACCATTCCCTCCCAGTAACCGTGCTTTCAGAGGTTTGGAAATGTGACTTAACTCATCTTCAATTTAAAGCGTACTATTAAATTTTAGTGTTGAAACTGATGTATTTTATGGCCTTTATTTGATTTCTCTTGATTTTTTTTTCCCCATATGAGACGTGGCATCTTAAGGGAGACAGCCTGGTGTTGGCCGCCTTTCCTAAGGATGGAAGTGAATTCTGAAAGCCCTTTATGTAGGCAGCGAAATAATCAGGGAACCATTATTATAGCTATGTCTGTCCATGTAAAGCGAGCACGACTCATAAGCAGAAAAAAGTGCAGCCCGGGGCCAAGGTGAGCCCTAATGCTGCCTGTGCCTCACCTCCCTGCCATGAGGAACGGAAGTGCAAGCGCAGGTGGTTGAGTTAGCCTCCAAGCCCAGCCTGCGCCGCCCTCACATCCCTCTGCATCTGCAGGGGCACAGGCCGTGCTGCCATCCCTCGCTCAGTGCCAGGGCTGATGCATCAGGAACAGTGGGTACTGTCCGCCCCTTGCTCGGTGCCAGGGATGATCTGTCAGGATCCCTCGTGCTCATCTGGTCCTCATGTCTTCATCACCAGCCTCCTGCTGGTAACGGGCTTGTTATTACCTTGGTATGGGTAATAACATACCCATACCAACATATGTAATAACATACCCATACCAAGGTGTTGTGGGGCGGTGCTCAGTCCTCCGAGGGAATCGGCCCTTAGACGATTCATATTCAACAGGACCGGGAAATGGGTTCTTGTTCCATGTCCTGGATCCCAGGAAGCCCTTGCCCTGGACCCTGTAATGCCCGGGGTCTTCCTGAGAAACGCTGGTGCCACTGGAGCACAGCCCAGCCCAGCCCCCTCCAGTTTCTCCGCTTTGTAACTGCACTTGTGTTTAGCAGATCTTCCAGGACTTAGATGCTGCTTGGTGTGAGCCAGGTTTTGTGTGGAAAGAGGAGAGATCCGAGCCGGCAACCAACCAGCCCAGAACCATCTTTTATTCTTCCAGATTCTGTGTCAAAAAACTTACCCGTGGACATTGAGGGTGATGCATTTCTGCTCGAAGACATCTGTGGACTCAGCTGGAGGGATCGAAAGGATGTGGAGCCTCTTCACTCCTGGCCTGGGCTTGGACCTGCTGTGCAGCCTCTCAGTGGCACCAGGGCCCCCTTGTGTCACAGTGGCCTCGGGTTGGTACTGCCCCAGGGTGTCCCAGGCTTCATGATAGTAGGGCCTGCTTGTGCCATGGCGGCCTCAGGATGGTGGCACTGCCCCAGGGTGTCCCAGGCTCCAAGGTCAGTGTTCCGTCCAGCGAAGGGAAGTTGTACTGTAAGGTCTAGTCTCGGAAGGTGCCTGGGGTCCTATCCTTCAGAGCGGTCCTGCACTCACCACAAATCAAGCCAGGGGAGGCCCTGCCAGAATTTGCAGCTGTGTTTCAGGTCATTCCACAAGGCCTCTTTTATTTTGGGCTAGTCAGGTATATAATTCTTATTCTCTGGTTTTTTTGAGACAGGCAAAAAAAAAAACCTTTTTGTTGCCCAGGCAGTGGTGTGAGCACAGCTTACTACAGCCTCAACCTCCCAGGCTCAAGCGATCCTCCTGCCTCAGTCTCCTGAGTAGCCAGGACCCACAGGCACATGTTCCCCGTGTCCCCAATGCCTGACTTATTTTTGTATTTTTTGTAGAGATGGAGTTTTGCAATGTTGCCCAGGCTGGACTCAAACTCCTGGACTTAAGGAGTCCAGCTGCCTCAGCCTCCCAAAGTACTGAGATCACAGGCATGAGCCACCGTGCCTGGCCAAGTGTGTTTGTAATTTCAAAATTAAGAGGACCCAGAGTCAGTTAATGACGTCTCTACTGGAACATGCTGCTTATAGTACATTAGGAAAAATCATCCAGAACTTGGAAAAGGGGCTGGGCAGACACAGCCCTTTGAGGTTGTCCGATGAACCCCTGGGGTCTTTAACCATCTGGAGGGATGTACCATGTCAGACTCACTATCGTCGACCGGCTGAAGCCCAGATTTCATGAGGCTTTGTGTCAGCTTGTAGTACTTTCTCTGGCAGAGATGCGAGTGACTTCTGCTCAGTGAGAGGCTCATCTCAGGGACTTCATGGCCTGAGGGACGGCAGCCTGTTTGAGCTGATCCAGCAATCTCGCGCTACCCTTATTTTCTGAAACGCCTATGAGTGACTTCTCACACGGTCTTTGAAGCGGCTTCATGCCCGCGCTCCTTGGTAATGATCGAATGCTTTTTTTGACCCCTCGTCCCCTTTCTTTGGGGTGTTCCAGTCTCAGTTCTCATGATGTGTTCTGCTTCTGCAGGAATTTCTGAAGCTGCTGAGTGTAGAAAGCACTGAGGAGGCTGTGCTCCCACCCCTGTGAGTCTTCCAGGCATCATCCTCTCCCCTTGGCGAGGCGGCGTCCATGGCACACCGAGGAGGCTGTGCTCCTGTCCCCCGTGAGCTTTCCAAGTGTCCTCATCTCCCCTCCAGGGGGACAGGAGGAACCTTTCAAACCCTTCTTAAACTTGTTTTCATGTCTTTGTTTTAACAGTTTTCTTTGCATCGTCTTCCTTATCCAGAAGTGAGGGTGAACGGAGTTATTCATGGGAGTCAAGAAACCACATGCATCCCAAAGTGACGTTTGTTTCCCTGAAATGATTTGTGTGTGTTCACCTTAAAATGCAATCAGTAAAACAGGTGTGTTTTGAGGAATGACTTTAAATTATTCAGGTGAAAATGTGACAGTTAAATTTCATCATCTGTGCGGGTGTCCACAACCCCCTTCTGTGATTGCGTGTGAGTTTGTGACTTGTGGTTATTTTTGAAGAAAGAAAATCTGTTGCGGAGGACTTCAGATGGTGTGCTGGGATTGTGTAGGGTGGACATCGGGGGCTTCAGTATGTGGCTTCCTTGAAGAGGTTCAAATTAAGGCTGAGAGTCCCTACTCCAAAATGCTCCAAAACCTGAAACATTCCGAGCTTCCTCATGACACTCGAAGGAAATGCTCTTCGGAGCACTTTGGATTTCAGGCTGAGGATGCTCAACTGGAAAGTGAAATATTGCAAGACCCTTCTGGCCCCAGGAGCTTGGATAAGGTCATGGAGGGGGCCTGTGCCGGGTGTCCCTGGAGTGTGAGGCAGCCTGGGCTCGCTGAACTGGTTTTTGTAGGAGCCACAGAAGGGAAAGAGGGTCAAAGTGGCCACGCCTGGCTCCTGAGAAGGCTGGACCAGAAGGAGGTGGGCGCAGAGGGCAGCAGTAGAGTCCCCAGCGTCCGGGGCTCCTGTCCCTGGTGGAGTTGAGAGCCTCCTCTAGTTGTGGCCTCTCTCCTGTCAGCAGCCACTGAGGCCTGAAGGGAGAGGGGGCTGAGGAGAGGAGGAAGGGATAGGCCTACTTCTGGAGAGGGCCAGCATCTGCCTGTGCTAGCCTCGTGTGTTACTCCTGCATCCAGGGTGCACGGCCATGCCTCGTGGTGTAGCGGTTCCCGGGATGCACAGCGCTCTTGTCTGCAGTAACAGCTTTGTCTCCGACCCTTGGAGGCAAGTTACCTTTTTCCCCAGTGAAAAGAGGTAGAAAATCTTACAGAAATGCATTTGCTCTAATGTCTATTTTCCGATAAGACATGGTCGCTTAGGCTACATCTTTGGGAGGTCAAGGCAGGAGGATCACTTGAGGCCAAGGGGTTCAAGACCAGCCTGGACAACATAGTAAGACCCCCATCTGTATAACAGAAAAGTTAGCTGAGTGTGGTGGTGCGTGCCTGTGGTGCCTGCTACTCTGGAGGCTGAGGTGGGAAGATCACTTAAGGCTACAGTGAGCTGCTATTGCTCCACTCTACTCCAATCTTGGCAACAGAGCCGAGACCCAGTCTCAGAAAGAAAAGTAAAAAAAAAAAAAAAAAAAAAAAAAAAATCCAGAAATGTCATTTTGTTTTTAAATTATCCCAAAAGAAAAATCGTTTTTTTCTAAGAATGTAAAGGGAAACTGATACGATTCTTTCCTTGCATTGTTTCTCCTTTTCAAATATTTACAGTAGTCTGTCCACATCATCTCTCATCTCATTACAAAGCAGCAGGTGTCTTTGAGGTTAGTGGTGTTTCTCTGTGTCGCACCTTGGAGAACAGCCAGCATGAAACCTCTTACCACGATCGTGTACATCGTTTGTAGTCCCAATTAAAATCCTCTCCAGAGACACCTGTGCTGCTTATTATAGCAGAACTTTGGTTGTGCTGAAATGTGCATTCAGCTAATGGTTTTAAGCTCATATCTGAGATGATGCTGTGTAATTCCTGAAGCGTTATGGGATCAGTAATGATTGAAGATAATTCTGGCTGATGTCATTTAGAGGATATTTTTCACTTCAAGTTAAAGCTTCCTTCGTGATAGTCATTTTGGGATTCATTTAACTATGTGCTTTATTTCATAGCTCAAATTTTCATTAGTCATTTCATAGCATAGGATTTTGAAAGCAGATTTGGCAAAACCTTTCTAACAAAATGTTTGCTTATGACGTCCCAAGGAACAGCACTCAGAATTGCTGGTAACTGTGGTACATTTTAAGGCTGATGATAGAAGTCACTTGAACGGTAAGGGCTGCTCTGTGAGGCAGATGGGGTTTGAACCCCAACCCTCCTGATACACCAGTCCTGACCCTGGCCTTCTCTCCTCTCCACTGGGAGATGAGAAGGGTGCCAGCATCCTCCTCACAGGCTGTCCTGAGAGCCCTGGACTAAGGGCTTGTTTTCCTCTTGCAGGTGGCGCAGATGTGGGGGCTTGACGATATACACACTGCAGGCTGCCAGTGTCGGGGTAATCCAGTGTTATTCATAAAGGGGGGATTTGTTTTGCTCCCCTGCAGACCAGGTGCTGTGCTGCTGTTGTAGCAGGTGTGTGGATCCTCTTGGGTGGTCCTCAGGTGGACAAGGAGTCACCGATTCTGATTGCCAGTGTTAGATGTGAGGGGACCATGGACCTCATGTGTTCAGAGGGGAGGAATAAAAAGTTTTGCTTGTAATTCCAGGACTGTCTATCCCAGGAATGCCAAACCACTGGCTTTCACCTGACGCAGTCGTAGGTGACACGGTATGGAAATGAGGACTCATGTTCCGCATACCTGAGCCCAGTACCCATCTCCCTCCAGGGCCGTGGCCAAGCCCTCCTCATTTCGTTGGGTTGCCAGCCTGGGGATCTGTAAGCCCAGTGACGTCTCCGGTCTCGGCCCCCCTCCCCGTGGGGACAGAAGGTGGCTTCAGGAGGCTGGTGATGAATGCCTGAATGAAGCCGAATTGTGACTGCAGTTCTGTCTAAGGGCCTCCCCGGGTGTTAGATGTCAGTAAATGACACCTGTGTGTGGATCTCATGTGATGAGAGAAACAGTGGGGGAAACCAAAGCTTGTGGAGTCTGCAGGTTCTCGACTTGGGGGTGTGTGTACCTGTGTACTTGGTGAGGGGTGTGATGTCTGGAATGAGTGTGCAGGTGTGTCACGTTTGTGCGTGTGTGGTGAGTGTATTTAGCAGGTGTGGCTGCAGTGAGCATGTTCATGTGTGTTGCATGTATTTGTCAGTGTGTGTGGAGTGTGTACGCGCATCATATTTAGTGAGTGTATTTGAGGGTGTGTATGGAGTGCATACATGCGTTTGCCTGCATAGTATTGGGTGAAGGGGTGGCATGTGTGGAGTAAACATGCACACGTGTATGCTGTGTGTGGGGTTTCTACGTGGTCCTCCCCTGAGCCTGCTCCTGGGCCCTGCTGTCCTGGCAGCTTTACAGTTTGGTGCGTGTTTGATTCCGGAAGATTCTGGAACCAAATTCTGAAGCTGTGATCACAAACTTGCAGCCCTGGAGGACGCTGGCCCGTGGAGCCGGCACGAGGGTCTCTGCTGGCCTCTCCCTGGGCTCTGTCCACAGAAGAGCATGTCCGATGATTGAGCTGTGCGGGTCTGTGGCTCCCCAGCCTCGAATCAGCCCTCGGTTCTGTCCCACCTCTGTTTTTCTTGCTGAGGGGCTCCGGGAAGTGATGTCTGGGATGGCGTTTTCACCCTGGGGTTGCTTCGCCAGCTGCCCAGGTGCTGGCTGCCTGAGACCTGCTGCCGTCCTGGGTGGACGGGGCTGTCGCGGGGACATCCCTGAGCACCCGCGGGAAGGCAGGTTTAAGAAGTGCCAGAGGTGAGTGGCTTCCTCCCACACTTGATTTTCTGGAAAGTTCTGGGTCTCATATTTTTCCCTAAGGGAAGTTAGAAACTGAGTTTCTCTTTAGGGGAACGTCTTCGCAGCGTCTGTTGTTTGAATGTTCTCCAAGTGTGGAATACTCGGGGCCATATGTGTTTGGGAACATCCGTGTCCTGAGCGAATTCAGTAGGGAATGGAGAGAGGCCTCCTGTCAGCTTGGCCTCTGTTTCCAGCTTGTTGAGGGTTGGCAGCTGCTGGTATCCCAGGGAGAGTTAAACACCGGGCGGTGTGGGATGGGAACGTTTGCTCTGACAAGGTCAGTGGGAAAGCATCTAAACAAACGTTGCTGTTCTCCGGGCTCCTCGGGGTCGAGCTTGTTTTGTGGGGTTGAGGGAAAGCTACCTTTCTTCCTCTTCCTCACCATTTGAAAGGTGTCCAGGACACGTTCCTCTGGAGAGGTGATGCGCGTGAGTGGGGGTCAGGTCATAAGCTCCGAGGTTATTTGGGACCTGTCAACTGATTTCCTGAACACACAGGTTCCTGATTAGCTAAAACATTTCAACACGACGTGATAGCTGGTGGTTGTTTAAAGACTATCACAATTTTCCAGTTACTCTTTAAATGCCTGTTGAATAAGGGAAGATTCACATATTTTTCTTTTCCTGTCTGCATACTTGATATTTTGTTTTTAGTTTTTTATGTGGGTGTGCAGCTAACAGGAATTAGAAGCAGTCTCAGCCCTGGGGAGACTTTAGGACCGCCTCAGTCAGTGCTGAAGGGAGGCAGGGATTTTGGGGGCCTACCTCCTCCATAGGACGGACACCAAGGGCCAGAGGTCAGCAATCTCAGTGAGGTCACAAAGACGGGCACACCCAGCACCCTGGCCCATGTGCCTCTCCTTCACCTTTGTCTCTGCTCAAAGCTGCTCTCCTGGGTCATCACGGGTGATCTTTAGGCACGTGCTTGGTTCTTTCAGAAGTGGCATCTGGCTGTGGTCAGTGTGGGCCCTCAGGACTTCCATGTTTTTGGCTCACATCAATATTGGGCAGTGGTGTATGTTTGTTTTGGAGGGGTAGATCCGGTGGATTTTGGCTTTGCCAACTCATTTAATACCTGTTCTCCTAGGCGCGGGGACCCTCTCGTAAGCCGCATGTGCTCCTGGGTTCTGGGACCCTATCTTAAGCTGTGTGTTCTCCTAGGCGCTGGGACACTCTCATAACCTGTGTGTTCTCCTAGGCGCTGGGACCCTATCGTAAACTGCATGTGAGGGATCTCGGAGGTGCTCCTTATGAGGATCCGATGTCTGACCTGAGGTGGAACAGTTGCAATTTAAAACCACCCCCCAGAAAAATTGTCTTCCATGAAACCCATCCCTGGTGCCAAAAAGGCTAGGCGACAGCTGGCCTAACAGGTGCTAAGATGTCAGTAGATTTTTGGACTTGGGCCTCAGTTGAAGAGGATTAGATTTTGAAAGGTGGGCTTTGAAGGGCTTCTAAAGGGCAGGTTTTCATCTCCAGTGGGGCCTGGCCAGAACTGGCTAGAACTGACCCAGAAGCTGACAACTAGTCAGGCTGGCTCACTGCCTGTGTCCTGTGTGTGCAGCCTTGCTGTTTATTCAATTGTCTGGTGGCGTGGATTCCATCCACAGCCTCAGAGTAGTGGAAGCCATTACTTCAAGGCTGACCTTATTTAACTTTATCAAAAAGACATGAAAATCATTTAGTATAAATCTTCCAGATACCTGTATCCTTTCTTTTCCCAGAGGCTTTTTAAGTATTGCAACTTAAAAATCTTCAAAAATAACTTAAAAGGAAAACCTCTAAGTACATTTTTGGTGAGCACCCTTGACAGCTTTAATATGTGAAGTAAATTCCCTTGACTTTTGTATTCCTAGAAACTCGTTCATGTTTGCAGAAGACTTTGTATTTTGTCAACAGTGGCCACTGTTCAGTGACCATCATACCTGCCGTGTCTCATTTAGAAAGTTGGATGTGGATGTATTCACTTTTCAGACACACAAACACATGGGCTGTTTGTTTTTGGTTTTGATTTTTTTGGGTTTTTTCCCCCCCAGCTGAATTCAAGAAAGGGAAACAAGCAGAGTAAGTCCCCGAAAGTGTCTAAGTGGCTGGGTGGGGGATCCTACTATGGTGTTGGATTGTGTTCTGCCAGACATCGCTCCTCGAAAAGCTGACCCTGAAAGGGCTGGCATTGCCCTCACCCTGGGACATTCGTCTGTCTCACCAGAAAATGAAGAATCTGCCAGAGTACTGTGAGTCAAATTCAGTCAGAACTCGATTAACTAAGAGGCTTTGTCTCAAAGGCCAAAACATGAGGACACATCTTTAATTTTTAAGGAGCGCTTTATCGTGAGTCAGTTCTGACGTGTACTGCATTAGGAAACCTCTGAACTTCCACAGTCAGGCCCAGAACTCTGAGGGAAAGTGGTTGTGCCCTTCCCACTGATTTTTGTCACTAGCTTTATTCATTTCCTTAAAACCCTTTTTGTATGAGTTCTATTATAGTTTGAAAAAAAATTCACTTAGGTAGAACTGGAAGCGTTTCTGCAGTATTAATACTCATGACCCGTTCTGGGTCTCGGTATATGTGTACTCTATAAATGTACATGTGTGTATGTGGTGTACGCATACTACGTGTATTTCCACTGTGCATGTATTTACAATGTATAGGTATGTACACTACATTTGTGTCCTACACACGTGCATGCTGTAGGCATGCATGTACATGTGTATGTGTATCTATGGTCACTATGGTTATATGCGCACTTGGACACCTATCTGTTCTGCATGTGTACATACATGCATGTATTTAATGCCATATACATGCCTGTGTACGTACATCATGTGGGTATGTGCACATTATTTCTGCAGAGTATATATACATATATGCACACAAGCATGCATGTACACTATGCACACTGAATAAACTTCTGGATATGTACACACTAATACATATACATGCTGCATATGTATGTACACTGTTGCATATGTGTATACGCTTTATAGGTTAGTGTACTGATGTACATTGTATACATGTGCATATGTGTACACTGCGCATGTGTATGCATGCTGTAGTGCACCTACGTACATTGGATAAGAGTGTATACTATTGGACGGGCGCGGTGGCTCACGCCTGTAATCCCAGCACTTTGGGAGGCCGAGAGGGGTGGATCACGAGGTCAGGAGATCGAGACCATCCTGGCTAACACGGTGAAACCCCGTCTCTACTAAAAAAATACAAAAAACTAGCCGGGCGAGGTGGCGGGCGCCTGTAGTCCCAGCTACTCGGGAGGCTGAGGCAGGAGAATGGCGTGAACCCGGGAGGCGGAGCTTGCAGTGAGCTGAGATCCGGCCACCGCACTCCAGCCTGGGTGACAGAGCGAGACTCCGTCTCAAAAAAAAAAAAAAAAAAAAAAAAAGAGTGTATGCTATACGCACGTGTATACATATAGCAAATAGCATACCTATGTACATACGGATGTGCATGTGTATGCCATATGCATGTACATACAGGTTATAGTATACCTGTGTACGCTGTATGCATACAGATGGGTGTACGTGCTATGCATGCGCATACGTGTTAGCATACCTATGTACATTTGCTATATGGATGTGTGTATGCTCTATGCTTTTACACACGTAGTGAACTTGTTTGTACACTATATTTGGATGTGTGTACACTCTATGCATGGATACCACATGGATCTGGATGTGTGTGCACTCTACGCAGGTAGTGCACTTATGTACACTCCACGTATTCGGATGTGTGTACGCTCTATGCAGGTACACGTGTTACAGTGTACCATATACGTACACTATGTGGATGTAAATGTGTGTGTGCTCTATGGCACCAGGAATAGGGCTCCCGCAGGGATCCAAGAACACACCATCTCGCTGGCACCAGAGAGTGTAGGATGAAAACAGTTGTTTGTTGCAATCTAGTTGAAATTTGGCAGGTTGCTATATCCTTTGCAACGATTTAGGAATAGTCACTTCATTGATGTGTGTGTTCCTGAAATCATAAACAGCTCTGTGAGGTGTGTCTCATCCCAAGACGAGAAAGGGAACCGAAACAACAATGACTCGGTCACTTAAGTGAGGTAGAACTAACACAGCAGCTGTCTAGCTTTCTGTATTATAACTTTGTCAGCAGCTCAATGAGAAATCGGCACTCATCAGGAAATGTGTCCACTTTCTACTGTACTTTACTCGTGGCGTATTTACTGCCTCGTGTTATTCCTCACGATGTAGCAAAATCCCTCCTAGAGTTGTGAATATAAACAGTTCATGACAAATGTAGTATCTTCTTTGTTAACATTGAAAATGATATGTAAGTTCATCTTCAGATACTGTTTGGAAGGATGAGAAAGAAGATGTTTAGGACAAAAGAAGAGAGAGCTTTCAAGTAAACAGGGAAAATAAGGACTTTGTGCAAAATATTTCCAAATTTGAAATTTGAGAATACTAAATCTCACATCTAAGATCGTAGGTAGTTTTTTGGGGGGGGGGTTTAAAATTAGTACTTGGTTTTCCATGCCTTTGGGAATTTCACTCCTGATGGAGGATTGCAAGAATAACCTGATTTTTCAGAACAGAAGGATAGTCTGTCTCAAAGGTAAATTCCAGGTTCTACCATAGAGAAATAGAAATTGCTGTCAACTTTCTGTAAGGTTCTTCAGTTCTTTCCTCTTCTGTGGTTAAAAAACCATCTCTGGGTTTAGTCTCAGCGAAGTTCCTCTTATGAGTTTGCCTTACGTTTCGCACAGCTGTTGAGAGTCTTCATCATTCGTAGTTAACTCGTCAAAAGTAAACTTTGTACTAGTTAGATCTGAGCACCTTGAAGGCAGGGCTTTGTTTTATATTTTTAATAAGCAGCAGGGTGATGGCAGGGCTGGGGCCCTTCATCCCATCATGCGTTCCTCTGAGCTTTCGGAGTTCTCACTGCGTGCCGAGGGTGGTGTTGGCTGTGTAGCGTTTAAATAGGAATATGAGGCTCTGTGACTTGGGACGCTCTTACCACCTTCATAGAGAGCTTGGTGACAGCTTAGCATGACAGCTTACACACCTGTTGTGTATACTTTATTACGGCCCCACAGAAAGGGTATTGATTTAAACGTGACTAATTTCTCGTATTTATTTTTGCCTTTATTCCTAGTTACAGTCCCGATACTTTTTCTTCCTTTAAAATCTTGCTAATCGCTGGTGAATTAGTGATAAACTATATTTATGTAAATCTAGCGATTTAATTGGAGGTCATTATTCTTGTACCATGTGTCAGTGCTGTGTCAGGAAGTCTCAGTTTTACGTTGTCAAAGGATTAACTAGAGCAGGATGCAGTCTTACTGGAACTTGCTCATTTATGAAATATAGGCACTTTATTTTTTGTTATACTCGAGGTGTGCTCAAATGTAAACATTTTGAGCCGTGTTAGAAGGATATACAAGATTGTAATGAAGAAATCAACAACTTGATCAAGTACCAGCGAATGAACTTTATGTTTGAAGTATATGGAACATGGACCTTGGCAATCAGTTTTCATCTTGACCTTTTATTTTTTTACTAGAATCTTGGTCTGTCACCCAGGCTGGAAGTGTGGAGCACAGTAGTATGATGTCCGTTCACTGCAACCTCTATTTCCCAGGTTCAAGTGATTCTTATGCCTCAGCCTCCCTAGTAGCTGGGGTTACAGGGTGTGTGCCACCATGTCTGGATAATTTATTTTTAGTAGAGATGGGGTTTTGTCATGTTGACCAAGCTGGTCTGCAACTCCTGACCTCAAGTGATCCACCCACCTCAGCTTCCCAAAGTGATAGGATTACAGGTCTGAGCCACCATCCCTGGCCTGATCTTCTGTTCTAATATTGGTTATTCAGTCTCAATGATAGCGCCTGGTTGTATTAACTTGTTGTAGAAAGCACAATTGCAATGAATTTGGTTGTGTATGTACGTGCTGACTTAGCGTTCATGGCAGCACTGTGAGGTGGGCATTGTTCCTGAAGGAAGGATGGATGGGCAAGTCGGGGCTTAGATACGGGACTTGTGGGCAGTCACTGTTGTCCCATGGCTGAGATCAGGCCTGTCTGTCGCCTGTACCCTGAACTTTTTTTTTTTTTTTTTTGAGACGGAGTCTCGCTGTGTCGCCCAGGCTGGAGTGCAGTGGCCGGATCTCAGCTCACTGCAAGCTCCGCCTCCCGGGTTTACGCCATTCTCCTGCCTCAGCCTCCCGAGTAGCTGGGACTACAGGCGCCCGCCAACTCACCCGGCTAGTTTTTTGTATTTTTTTAGTAGAGACGGGGTTTCACCTGTGTTAGCCAGGATGGTCTCGATCTCCTGACCTCGTGATCCACCCGTCTCGGCCTCCCAAAGTGCTGGGATTACAGGCTTGAGCCACCGCGCCCGGCTCCCTGAACTCTTAACACACGAATGAGCAACGGTCAAGAGTCGGTGCTCGAGTGTGATGTGGCCTGTGGTGTGTGCCTCTCAGCCTTTCTTTGGCTCGGGGTAGCAGGGCAACAGCTCCATCCCTCATGCGGCTGCCTGGGAGTCCCAGGAGAACCCACTGATACAGTTTATAAATGCCGGGCATCGAACGTTCTCCTTGGTACCAGCACATCTGGAATCGGACAGTGCAGTTAGATTCTCGGCCAGCAAACCTGTACAAGAGTGTGTGAAGTCTGCGTTTGCTTCTCCCGGACAAAGGTGAAATCCCGGTCACTACTGGATGACAACAGGTGTGGCCTCAGGAGCAGCACGGAGACAGGCACCCGGGTGCAGGAAGAGCACCTGCAAGAGGGGTTGGGGAACGTGACAGACGCACGTGCGAGTTTAGCTGTTACCGTGGCAGGTGGGGGGTGGGTGAGACCAGATTTTCTCATTGTTGCCCCTTTCTGAAAAGGGCCCTGAATTGACTTCTCTGTGGCTCCTCGCGCCTCCTTGTCAGGTTGGAGGAGACTGCTCCCCTGGCTCAGGCCCTGCTTGCGGCGAGACGGAAGCTGCTGTTGCTTGCCCTGCCCTCCCTGTGACGTCGTCTGTGCTGTTGTCCGGGAACAGTTCTGCCGAGCAAGCTTGCACTCTGCTCCCTTCTGCTCTTGGATTTCATGTCTGGAAGGCTTGTGTTCTTTCCTGATTTTTGATAATGCTGAGCTATGTTTTCGCAAGGATCACACGTGCCCATACAGGGAGAAGCTCCTTTGCAACTTTAGCATCTTGACGCTCTCAAGCAGAGCTTGCTATCGAAGTTGACAGCCTCCTGTGTTTTTGTTTTGGCAGAAACTGAATTTCAGTCCTAGGACAGCTTCAGCACACTTGATCCTAGCTCTTCTCTCTCACTGCTCCCCTTGTGTGTGACAGAAATCATATGCCCTGAAGTTTACCAGTCCCTTCATTTGAAAATCAGTTAATGTATGCGATCCTCATGAGAATTTTACTTTTTATTAAAGCAATCGCAAAGACTGGGTTTTGTGAAACCAGTGTTTTATGTGTATATTACTTGCACTCACAATGAGCTTTGTCTTCTGAATATTTCATGTTTCAGATTAGCCCTGGAATCATGCCCTGGAGTAGTTCTACTTTTCCGCTTTTATTTTTGGCTAAGGTAAAGTTGAGAACATTGTGATATTAGGTGTAGTGAGCCCTTTTAGTTTCTTCTATGTCTGTTTTCCTTTAAGCCAGAACCAGCAGACGGATACCAGTTTGTGAGCACCTGGCATCTCCCAGGCCTTTCCTGGGTCTTCCCTCAGCTGTCTCGTGGACAGAGCAGTCACTCGTGGAACGTGAACCTGAGAATTTGTGCGTGGAATTAAGTAAATATCATAGCTCTCTTCTGTGACGAACGGAATCACATTAAGCCCAGTAAATTGTAACAGCAGGTTTTGCACATGCAAAGCATTGAACACCAGGACAGGTAACCAGGCTGCGACGCTTCTGGTCCTGCACAAGACCTCCGGTATCACAGCACATTTAACAAATTGGCTGCATTGAGTGCTTGAAAACGTTGTGTATGTACCATGTCGGTGATTTTCGAGGGCCTGGAAAAACACCTCTGTGGTTATAGCAATCTTGATCGTTGGGAGCTTAAGGTTAGTACTGGGGCAGACTGTGTTTTAAAGAATCAAGGTCTCTCGAGTATGTTTCGGTTTTCCCATGAAGAAGAAAGATGTTAGCTGTTCTTTCCTGGACTGTGGCTATCAGAGTGCCCCACCATGGTCACTCACACGTTTACTTCATTTTCATTTAAGCGGGCTGGGCTTGGGCCAGAGTACTTCGGTTGTCAAATGTCATATGAGGCTGAGGAACTGTCTTCTGCTTCATCGTTGGCACATGGAAATACTGTTTTTCAAAGCATACTCTACTCTCTCATTTGTGTTTATATAAAATAATGGAATGGTTATTTTAACTGCAGTTTCCTATGCTTGCTTATTTAATTGCGGAAAGATAATGGTTTTATTTTGCTAAAATCTGTGCTAGGAATTGTGCAAAATCTTTGTGAAATGCCCAGTTTACTAGCTTAAGTTATAGATCTTTCTATAGAAAAGAAAAAGCCTATTGCTACAAGGAGCATTGTCTTTACCGATGCAAAAAGCTTTAGGCTTATTGGCCGTGTAGTCAGTAAAATGCATTAGAATGTGGCGAACATTGAGAAAAGCATTGAAGTTTTAAAATCTGCTATGCAGTTTTCTTCAACTCCCTTGCAAGATACTTAATTTGAATAAAAGATAGAATAAAGTGTTCCCATTGAGGAAAGGGGCAAGAGGACTGTTGAGAATGTGTTCTGAACCTGAGCAGTCCTGCCACGCTCATCTGTGATGTGGTGGTGTCCATGGTATCACTTTTACAGAACTTTAAGAATGCTGCTTCTGTGAATAAAATACATTTATTCTTAGCATTTCAGTTTTGAGTTTTGAGAAGTGTAAAAAGTGTTAATGGTTTCTTTCCCTTACAGAATTTGCTTGTTCTTTTTTTTTTTTTTTTAATGCCTACAAGACTGTGAAGCACATTAGTCACTTAAAAAGAAAAGAAAACGAAAAAGGGCCGGGCGTGATGGCTCACGTCTGTAATCCCAGCCCTTTGGGAGGCCGAGGCGGGTGGATTGCTTGAGCCTGGGAGCTTGAGACCCAGGGAACCGGCCTGGGCAACCTGGTGAAATCCCGTGTCTACTGAAAACACACAAATTAGTTGGGCGTGATGACTGCACACCTGTAGTCCTGGCTACTCCAGAGGCTGAAGAGAGTCGCTTGAGCCTGGGAGGTGGACCTTGCAGTGAGTGGAGATCACGCCCTTACTGTCAAGCCTTGTTGACAGAGTTTGGACCCTGGCCGATAAACAGCAACGTTCATAACGTATGGGTGAACTGCCCGGCTGCTCTGTCTAGAGTAGAATAAATCCAATTACGTTTTTGTCTTTTATTAGCATTGAAATTTTCTTAATCATCCCTTTGTTTTCATTACATTGTAGCAATATATTGCTGCTTAGAGTCTGGAACAAGTAGGCTTCTCTGGATCAGGTTCTTACTGGATTGCTAAAACTTAGAATGATTTTTCCCCTCTTTGGATGTGACTTATAGAACTTTGCCTTTTGGGGTGATGTGTTGCATTTGATAGCGGACACAGGAACGCCCAAAGAATTCACTTACGGGGCTAAAATGTACGTACTTTGTAGTGTTTCCCTCCTAGAATGAAAACGGTACCTCTCATTTGTGGGTCGATGATGCTATTTGCTGAAAACATTTTAAATTTTATTTATTTTAATTTTTTGAGACAGAGTCTTGCTCTGTCGCCCAGGCTGGAGTGCAGTGGCACGATCTCGGCTCACTGCAAACTCCACCTCCCAGCTTCACGCCATTCTCCTGCCTCAGCCTCCCGAGTACGTGGGACTACAGGTGCCCGCTACCATGCCTGGCTAATTTTTTTATTTTTGGTAGAGAAGGGGGTTTCACCGTGTTAGCCAGAATGGTCTCGATCTCCTGACCTTGTGATCCACCTGCCTCGTCCTCCCAAAGTGCTGGGATTGCAAGCGTGAGCCGCCGCACCCGGCCGAAAACATGTTTCTTTACTGCCTCAGTCCTCAGTTGGGTAGTCTGTTCTTTGTAAGACATTCAGGGAGCGGGGACATCTTGAGTCTTGAAAGGCGCTCTCTGTGAGATGGGAATCTTCCGGCTGCTTATTTAGGGAATCCTGCCGGCTGTCATTTACTGGAGAGCGCAGTTTCCTGGCTGCCCTGGTCTTTGAGGGGAGGGAGACTGAGGGGTCATTTTCCCACCTGGACCAATGTGTTTATTAAACCTGGCTTGTGTATCATTTGGATCTTTTTATGAAGGAAAAGCCACATCTGTGACTTTAAGATGAGTGGAAGTCATGTTAAAATATATATATATATATTTATATATGAAATATATATATATATACACATATATATATATATTCTGGCTACTATGGAGAAGTTTTGTCCTTGTGACCTGTGAATACAGTCACAGGAGAGCAGAATGTTCACGGTGTGGGTGCTTACAGTGTACATGCAGAGTCACATTCTTCACTAGTATAACGTTAAAAAGTGACAAATAAGAGAAAAATATTTTGCTCTTTACAACGTCGGTAAGAAACTGGCAGCACTCTTGTTTTTGGAGGGGTGTGAAGGGAATATTGAGAAAGTGTCATCAACATTAGACTCGCCCACTCTGCAAATCCTGTGCCAGCTGGAGTGAGGACCCCGTGATGGAAAGATGCACCCCTCTTCCCGGAAGGACTTGAATCTTTGTAGCGCTCAGGACGCATGGTTCATCTCTATATAAAGGCAGAGTGTGAAACGCCGTGGAGGCTGAGAGAAGCGATGTGGTTAGCAAGTATGAGTGAGATGTTTGGGGCTTGTTAGCACCTGGCGTGTGTGCAGCAAGCTTTGCTATCTGCACATGTGTGATTCTTAGAACACTGGCGTCTGGAACCGTGGGGGGGCTGTCGAGGGCCCCAGCTCCCGGCGGGCTGAGGAGTTCCCTGTTACCACCAGGATAACCGTGATTTTGAAGGCTGTCACTCAATCCCAAGTCCTGGAAGGGGCTCCTTTCAGAGAGGAAAACACCCCTAGAGCCTCGGGCAGAATTCAGTGATGTTTCTTATAATGTTGCTTAGATTTCGCAAACATGAAACCAAGAACATATTTCAGAATGCTTATGGTTCTTTTGTAACCATGGAAACAAAGTAATTTGCAGTCGATGGACAGTTTGCGGAAGCTGAACTGCCTACATCGTGAGCACGGCGCTCTGCCTACCGCCCTGGGCCTTGCTCCGGTTTGCTGGGGAGGCTTTGCAGGGCCTCTTGGCTGGGATACCTCTGTCATGTCCCATGTTGCTACCCCTGGTCACAGCCATACTGCTGGGCACCTGCGACGTGAGGTCACTGAGTGGACACGGAGCCGCGGGGCAGCAGTTGGTCAGGAGGTTGCATCCACATGGTCCGAAACAGGTTTCTGTTCATTAAGAATGATCATTGCAATAAAAACAGAGTGAAAGAAAACTCTACTGACCTGAGAATGCGTCCGCTGAGTTGCATAGGGAAGTGCAGTGAGGAAGGTGAGGGCTGAAAGGAAATGAGGGAGGGAGAGGAAAGGAGAGAAGGGAAGCGAAAGGGGGAGGGCGGATGGGAGTGAAGAGGGAGATGGAGGAGGAAGAAGAGAGAGGGCGGTGGGCAGGAGCCTGGGAAATGTGTCCCAGAGCCGGTTCCTGACCGTCGTGGGTGCGTCAGAGCTGATCTTCCAGGAGAGGTGGCCTGGGAGGATTGACCCTTAGGAAGTGAGGGCCAGGGGGAGCTGATTTTTTGGCCCTCAGCGGGGCTGTTGTTGACCTGAGATACAGTCGATAGTTTTCCTGA